>NC_083421.1:26754661-27057692 GCF_020745735.1 Hemiscyllium ocellatum | reverse complement strand
TTGGAAGCACTACCTTTCAGAGGACAATGACGTCCATTTAGGACCTTAACCTCTTAACAGAGACTTCATGTCACTGAATGGGCAGCATGGTGGCACAGTGGTTAGCACTGCTGCCTCACAGCGCCAGAGACCCGGGTTCATTTCCTCCTCAGGCGACTGTGTGGAGTTTGCACATTCTCCCCGTGTCTGCGTGGGTTTCCTCCGGGTGCTCCAGTTTCCTCCCACAATCCAAAAATGTGCAGGTTAGGTGAATTGGCCATGCTAAATTTCCCGTAGTGTGAGGTGAAGGGGTAAATGTAGGAGTATGGGTCTGGGTGGTATACGCTTTGGTGGGTCGGTATGGACTTGTTGGGCCGAAGGGCCTGTTTCCATACTGTAAGTAATCTAATCTAATGAATAGCTGAATCTCAGCTCCCAGATCTTTGCTGCGGGACAGGTAGTTGTGCAGTTGAATACAAGATTTGCTCCATTTTCTTTTTTGATCGTAAACTTAGTGATAACAAATGGTTCCAGGAGAAAATGGGATACTGTTTTAAGGCAGCTTTTCCAGTTCTTTCCTCATTTGGGAGTGGCAGGAGGTGTACTGAAGACTGTTGCACAGTCACAGATGCTGCCATACAAACTGACTCAACAGAGGTGTCCAACAATGTATCGATTTCTGTCAGCAGTGAGCAGATTCTTCGCTGAAGACTCCCGGCTTCGCAGCCATGTCGCTATCACAAATGTTTCATCATCAGAATATTTCCAGGGTTATCACTGACTCAAACTGAACTGGACCAGTATAGAAATATAATGGCTACAAGGTCAGATCGAAGGCTGGGGATTCTGCGGCAAGTAACTGAATTAAATTGAATTGAATTGAATTTATTGTCATGTGTACCGAGGCACAGTAAAAAGCTTTGTGTTGGGAGTAATACAGGCAAATCACATTGCAGGATAGATAATAAGTGCTAGATAAACAGCGGCAAAAACAAAAACACAGGTACAGGTGAATGTTAAGAGTTTGTGAGTCCATTCAGTATTCTAACAACAGTAGAGTAGAAACTGTTACGAAAACGGCTGGTGCCTGTGTTCAGGCTTCTGTACCTTCTCCCGGATGGTAGAGGCTGCAGAAAAACATTGCCAGGGTGGGTCGATCTTTAAGAATGCTGGCAGTCTTTTCTTGACAGCAGGCCTGGTAGATATATTCTATAGATGGGAGGTTGGCCTTTGTGATTGTCTGGGCTGAGTTCACCACTTTCTGTAACCATCTCCAATCTTGAATGGTACAGTTGCCATACCAGGTAGTGACACATCCAGACAGAATGCTCTCAATGGTGCACCTATAAAGGTTGGCAAGGTTATTCGCCTTCATGCCAAACTTCCTCAGCTCCCTGAGGAAGAAGAGATGTTGTTGGGTCTTTGTAACCAGTGCGCCCACATGAAGAGTCCAAGAAAGCTTGTTGTTGATGACCACTCCCAGGAGCTTGACACTCTCCACTCGTTCCACCTCTGTGCTGTTAATGTGTAGGGGGGCATGAGTAACATGCTGCCAAAAGTCAATAATGAGTTCCTTGTTTTTGCTGGCATTGAGAGCTAGGTTGTTCTCAGTGCACCATTTTTCCAGGTCTTCCACCTCCCGCCTGTAGTCTGTTTCGTCACCATCTGAGATTTGAACGACTATGGTGGTATCATCCATGAACTTGTAAATGGTATTAGTCTGGTATTTGGTGATACAGTCATGGGAATACAGTGAGTACAGTAGGGGGTTGAGAACGCACTCTTGGGGGGGCTCCAGTGTTGAGTGTTAGTGACAATGAAACATTGTCCCCTGTCTGCACTGATTGCGGCCTGTGGGTCAGGAAACTAAGGATCCAGTTGCAGAGAGTGGGGCTTAGTCCGAGATTACAAAGTTTAGTAATCAGTCTCGAGGAGATAATAAAGTTGAAGGCTGAACTGCAGTCAATGAGTAGGATCCTTACGTAGTCAAGATGTTCTAGGGAGGAGTGAAGGGCAAGTGATATGACATCTGACATGGATCTGTTGATCCAATCAGCAAATTGGAGTGTCAAGTGTAGTGGGGAGTCTGGAGTTGATTAATGTCATGACTAGCTTTTCAAAGCACTTCATGACCACCGAAGTTAGGGCCACTGGGCGGTAGTCATTGAGACATGCTGCATGAGCGGTCTTAGGCACAGCGATGATGTTAGCCCTCCTGAAACAGGCAGGGACAGTGGCCTGCTGCAGGGAGAGGTTGAAGATGCCCAAGAAGACCTCTGCCAGTTGATCAGCGTATGCTCTGAGTGCACGGCCTGGTAGCTCATCTGGTCTCATCGCTTTCTATGGATTCACACAAAGGAAAACTGATCTGACCTCTGATGAAGTAACTCGTCACTTGTCTCCCCAGTGCAGCCAACTCTTACATTTATTTGAATTTAACAATTACATATGCTTTTGTGAAAGAAAGATGGTAAGTTATAAAATTCAGTTACTTTGCACAATTTCTTCAGTTTAATATAGAATTCTTGCAAGGAAGTCAGAGTAATGCAAGAAACCTAGAACACCCATTGGTAAATTAATGACTTTCCCCTCTACCTCTGCTCTGTCCTTGGACTTAATAGGAATAGATTTCATTCTGTCTATGACTAAATTTAATCTCCCATATTTTGCATAGGCAGAGGCAATGACAGGTGAGCAAATTTCACCTCTAAGACTGCAGACCAAAAAAAAAATTCTCTTTCCAATACATCTTAAACCCTGAGACTGAATTTCAATTGGCTAAAATGCTCTGAGCTGCGAACAGCTGAATTAACTAAACATGGCACACTTTATGTTGAATCTTGCAGGTAATTAAATTCATCAGTCAAATTCCTAACAAAATCCTACTTCATCTGTAAAACACTCTGTCATACGCATCAGAGGAGGGCTAGGCTTTGAACACATCAATCATATGCATTTTTTTTTGTTTTATGTAACATATTTTCCAAAAGCACAGGCAATATTCCTCTTCCACGCCGTTCTGGGCGAAACAACCTTGTCAGATCCTTTAGGATAAGCACACACTCACATGCACACATGGGGTATTACTTTGCTGATACATTAGCAATAACATTAAGGAAATTACTTCAATTCTCAGCAATTAAACCAAGGAAAATGGTAAAGCATTAGCTGCAGTAATCACTCTCAGTTACCTATTTTCTGGGGCTGATTAAAACTATCGACGTGTTTGTCTTGCTTGCTAGGAATGAAACTTTTGGATTTGAATGTTGAATTACTTACTTTTAAAATCTGCTTTATCTCACCTCACAGTATTCGTTTCAAATCATAAAAGGGTGTACACAAGCATGTTTTTAAAAGCTTCCCATTTGCCATGCTTTTGCTTTGTAAGAACTGTTCAGAAAAGTGTTCTGGTTTATTATGGTTAGGAACTGTTGTGATATGTCTTGCATCAGAGATGCAAAATTCTTTTAAGGGATTTGCTCATAACGTCAACATGGTATCATGCCATGTGGCCTAATGCTACAAAGGTCTCAGTTTCCATCATATGAGCCCTCCTGCAGCATAACATGCTGAGTGGAATTATTTAGATTAGATTATATTCCCTACGTGTGGAAACAGGCCCTTCGGCCCAACAAGTCCACACCAACCCTCTGAAGAGTAACCCACCCAGACCGACTCCGCTACATTTACTCTCGACTAATGGTTCTAACACTACGGGCAATTTAACATGGTCAATTCACTTGACCTACACATCTTTGGACTGTGGGAGGAAACTATAGCACCCCAGAAAAAACCCATGCAGACACAAGGAGGATGTGCAAACTCCACATAGACAGTCACCCGAGGCAGGAATTGAACGCCAGTCCCTGGAGTTGTGAGGCAGCAGTGCTAACTACTGAGCCACCGTGCCGCCCTTCCACTGAACTACAGTGCAACTCTTGAGGTTACTGCCAAACACAAAAGTGCCTATGAATGTTATGAACGCATAACAATTCCAGGTGCAGTAAAAAAGGTGCATTGAATTTGTCAGTTCTATCTGATCGTATGTGATATTTATCTTCCAGGAGCCAAAATATATATTGCGCCACAATAATTACAGATAGTTACAGAATATTGCCACATTTCAGTGATTGCAGATCCAATTTTAAACAAACTTCACCTGGACTCTAACCCTTAAATTTGTGCAAGACCTCAGCCAAACTGAGAACCTATACCGGGGAACCTTAACAGATTAAGGGTACCATTTTGTTTCCAGCCTCTATGAGAAGCCACAGGTTATACACTGAGTGTAATTAAAGGTTCAGGCCCAAGCTTGATGGGGTGAAATTAACTGAGACATCTTCACCATGATTGGCTGAACATTTTTCAATTAGAAAATGATTGCCTCAGTGAAGTCCTAATTAAATACCCGGAAGTTTTTCAGGAATGTCTAGGGACTGTCAAAGGGGGCCCAGGCCCCTTAAGATATTGATAAGGAAGCAACTCCATGATTCTCCAAGGCCCAGCCAGTGGCATTTGCCTCATGATCAAAAGTTGTCACAGAAATCAGATTGATGGAAGGTGAAGGAACCATCAAACCAGTCCAGTTTGTGGAACGGGCATCATACTGATTCTGAAGCCCAACAACGTGGTTCACCTTTGTGGAGATTTTAAACAGACAATGAAGGAATATAACCTTCCTGCCCCACCCCACCGCCAACTGGGGACTAAGACTCAGGAGGCAGGCAAGATTCAGATGAGTAGAAGATGTCATCCAAGCAACAACTAGTTAATGAAGGCAGAGGGCCTAAAATCTTCCCGAACCTAGCTTCGACGTAAGAACCCAGTCATTCTTTTAATCTACGGCTCAGAGCTGAAGAGAAATCAATGACACACTCTGCTTTTCAGAGCGAAATATAGCATTTTAATACATTTTGTGTTACAAAAATCACATGCAGTGTGCTTACTGTATTCTTCCACCTTATTCCATGCACCTGATCCTGGTAAATACCTAATCAATGATGGGCATTCCTATGGACAGCCCCAGGTTTCCATGATCACATGGTGTTTAATAGACTTTGTAATTTCCAGGCTTTGAGATCTTTCTATACTTCTTATTAATTTGCATTCCAAAGTTACTAGTTATACTCCTTCTGGTCTGTTCCAGACTTGCTTGAATTCTGTTTTTCCAAGTGCTATCTCTCTCAAAATCAGTTATTCCTCTTATATTTTCCAGTGTCCCAATAATGCATATAAAAAAAAAGTTGGTTTTAACTAATTACCATCAGATTCATGATATTAATTTCTGTTATAAAGTTAGTTATAAAGTGTAAAGTTATATCGCTGCTTTAACTGTTCGCACTTTGTAACTAAAAAGTTGCAATCAATCTACTTCATTCAGGGAGTACCAGGCATCCTTTTGGAGATAAGGAAAACATGCCTTAAGAACATTAACATACAGATGGATCTGGAAGTGCAAGTCTATGGTTTGAGGGAACCATAGACCCTCAACCCATAGACTTGCACTTCCAGAACTGTCTGTATGTTAATGTTCTTAAGGAATGTTTTCCTTCTCTCTAAAAGGATGCTTGTACTCCCGGAATGAAATGGATTGATTGTAACTTATTACTTATGACACAGTGGGAACACAGGTGGCCAAGTGATTAAGAAGTCATATGGCATGCTTTCCTTCATTGGCCGGGCCATGGAGTACAAGAGTTGGCAAGCCATGTTGCAGCTGTATAAAACCTTTGTTAGGCCGCATTTGGAATATTCTGTGCAGTTTTGGTCACCACACTATGCGAAGGACATAGAAGCAAAGAAAGTTCACCAGGATGTTGGTCTCCAGGGCTTTGGCTATGAGGTAAGGTTAAAAAGATTAGGATTGTTTTCACTAGAAAGACAGCAGTTGAGAGGAGACCTGATAGAGGTCTACATAATTATGAGAGACATTGATAGGGTGGATAGTCAGAGGCTTTTTCCCAGGGTTGAAGTTTCCATTTCAAGGGAGCACTGGTTCAAGGTGAGAGGGGTAAGTTTAAGGGAGATGTGTGAGGGAGATTTTTCACACAAAGAGTGGTGGGAGCCTGGAACACACTGCCAGAAGAAGTGGTGGACGCAGGCACATTGGTGACATTTAAGAGGCATCTGGATGGTTCCACAAATAGGGAGGGAAGAGAGGGACCGAATAAGGGCAGAAGGTTTGATTTTTTGTTTAGTTAGGGCACAATGATCGGTGCAGGCTTGCAGGGCTGAAGGGCCTCTTCAGGTGCAGTACTTCTCTTTTGATTTTTTTTTGTTTCCTGAGACTAATTAGCTTTCACATACAGATTTAAATGGTTTTCCCCTACTGCTTGTATTATACTTTGGTTATATGTGTACAAGGAGAGGCTGAACAGCCTGGGGCTATTTTCCCTGGAGCGTCGGAGGCTGAGGGGTGACCTTATAGAGACCTACAAAATTTTGAGGGGCATGGATAGAGTAAATAGACAAAGTCTTTTCCCTGGGGTGGGGAGCCCAGAACTAGAGGGCATAGGTTTAGGGTGAGAGGGGAAAGATATAAAAGAGACCTAAGGAGCAACTTTTTCATGCAGAGGATGGTACGTGTATGGAATGAGCTGCCAGAGGACGTGGTGGACGCTGGTACAATTGCAACATTTAAGAGACATTTGGATGGGTATATGAATAGGAAGGGATTGGAGGGATATGGGCTGGGTGCTGGCAGGTGGGACTAGATTAAGTTGGGATATCTGGTCGGCATGGACGTGTTGGACTGAAGGGTCTGTTTCCATGCTGAGCATCTCTATGACTCTATGACTTTATATTGAAATCTATTGCTATAGTTATCAAAAGAATCTTTAATTAGAGCCTATTTCTGAATATTGTGAATAACTTCAAAGAAACATTTTATTACTACAAAATAACATTGGCAATTATTTTCACAACTGCATAATGAATTAGGCTGGCTGGTTCATGGGCTGAGATTTACATCCCTTGTTGTAACTGGTGCTGTTCACTTTCATTCATAAGGCTGGAATTGATCACTTGTCTATCCTTAGAGATCCTCTTATCAAACTCTCTGGGATGGTTGCTTGTAGAGCCTCCTGCTCACCTTGGACTAGCCCTATTCAATGGTACCATTACGCTTCACTTAAATGCTGAAGCAGGCCGTTTAATACTACTTATCACATCAACCATTTTGTGTCATACTGTTGGAGTAGGCTGTCTAATTCTATATATCTCATTAACCATTTTGTGTATTAGTACTGGAGCAGGCTGTTTAATTCTGCGTATCTCGTTGGCCATTTTGTGTCATAATGCTGGAGCAGGCTGTCTAATTCGACTTATCTCATCTGCCATCTTGTGCCTCTCAACCATGGGCCACCCTTACATACGGCAAACTACTTTTTGCACCTGGATAAATGCCCAGTCCCTTGCAGGTGCCCATACAGGCTTGTACCAATTTGCAAGACTGCCATTTGAATATCATCACCCTGTGCAATTTCTCAAGGGTCTACCCCAGGTTGTCATTCATCTAGTTAACGTGCTAAGAACAATTAAGGAGCTTGAACATAGTCCTTAGATGTTTCTAGCAGGCAGGTACATGATGTAGAAGGGAAAGATTTGTGTTCCAGGCATCCCAAGTGATTTGCTTGGGCTACAGAGTTGACAAGGCTGGGTTCCACTCGTTGGAGGATAAAGTGGGGGCAATCAAAGTTGCCCATACTCCTACATCTGTACCAAAGCTTAGATCTTTACTTCATGAATTATTACAGAAAGTACATACATAATCTGGTCTCCACCCTGGCACCTTGTGTATCAACTCTTAAAAATGAGTTCACCATGGAAATGGTGATGTAGCCAAACCTCTAATGTTTTCATACACTATGATCCGGAATCAGATCTGGTACTGACATGCAATACCTCGCAGTATGGTATCGAGGTAGTACTAGCCCATGGGTGACCCCATGGACAGGAATACCCAAGAGTGAATGCATTCAGGACTTAAGCTAATGCAGAACACAAATGCACCCAGATAGGGAAGGAAGATTTGTCAGTCACATTTGGAATCAGGAAGTTCCACTAATATGTTATGGATGCAAATTTGTAATAATAATGGACCACAAACCTCTGCTAGGTCTACTTAAAGAGGACAAGGCCATGCTATCCAAAGTTTCGTGCCAAATTCAGTGGTGGGCTGTAATATTACATGTGTACAATTACACATTGGAACATCGTCCAGGAGGCCAGGCACTAAATGCAGATAAGCCTCCAAATGTAGAACAAGTCTGCAATTATTTTAAATTTTCTGTACACACTTCCTGTCACAGCTGACAATATCAGACTCTGGATGTAGAAAGATCTGGTCCTGTCAAAACTGAAACAGCTGGTGGTGATGGGGGAAAACGAAAGGGCTGTCACAAGCAGAACTGAAATCTTTTTGGACCCAGAGAGATCAGGTCACAGGAGAGTAAAGCACAATATTATGGGGAGCAAGAGTGATTGTCCTGAGTAACGATTGCTGCCAGATACTGGCTGAACTCTGCAAGGGTCATCCAGGAATCTCCAAAATAAAGATGTTGGTGAGAAGTTATGTCTGATGGTGAGGACTGGTAACAGAGGACAAACTTTAAGTTAAAAAACCGCAAAAGCCATGCATGCGTATTATTGAACAAAATGTGATAGCAACCTTGTGGTCGTTGGTTTCTATGGAAGGATGGGATGGGCTTCTTTACTTGCATTTTTATCTGTATACTTTGATGAAAAATGCTTTAATACATGAGTTGACAGTGCTTATTGATCACTTTAATCATAGCTTAGCTTTCGGCTCTTTGATGTTAATGCAATCCAGGAGTAGGTTTCCGTTTTTTGGCCCGTGTTAATAGCTTTATGCTTTTCTCCTGATAACCAATGAAAAATAAAATAAGAAAAATAATGACTGGCAGAGATTTACTGGGAAGTCATTTATTCTTTGATTCCAGTAATGTTGTGAAAAGTGAACAGAAAGCTTATTGTGGATTACAAATGTGATCAGAATCTGAGCTTGAAGAATTCTCAGTTGGATATCTCTCACATTGCAGTTGGTTGCTACAATTAAATTAAAATTTATTGAGAGCCAGAGTGAAGTGGGCTGGAGGCCTGGATAGCTGAGAGTTGGAGTGAAGTGGGCTGGAGGCCCGGAGTAACTGAGAGTTGGAGTGAAGTGGGCTGGAGGCCTGGAGTAACTGAGAGTTGGAGTGAAGTGGGCTGGGGGCCTGGAGTAACTGAGAGCTGGAGTGAAGTGGGCTGGAGGCCCAGAGTAACTGAGAGCTGGAGTGAAGTGGGCTGGAGGCCTGGAATAACTGAGAGCCGGAGTGAAGTGGGCTGGATGCCTGGAGTAACTGAGAGTTGGAGTGAAGTGGGCTGGATGCCTGGAGTAACTGAGAGTTGGAGTGAAGTGGGCTGGAGGCCTAGATAACTGAGAGTTGGAGTGAAGTGGGCTGGAGCCTGGATAACTGAGAGTTGGAGTGAAGTGGGCTGGAGCCTGGATAACTGAGAGTTGGAGTGAAGTGGGCTGGAAGACTGGAGTAACTGAGAGCTGGAGTGAAGTGGGCTGGAGGCCCGGAGTAACTGAGAGCTGGAGTGAAGTGGGCTGGGGGCCTGGAATAACTGAGAGCCGGAGTGAAGTGGGCTGGATGCCTGGAGTAACTGAGAGTTGGAGCGAAGTGGGCTGGATGCCTGGAGTAACTGAGAGTTGGAGTGAAGTGGGCTGGAGCCTGGATAACTGAGAGTTGGAGTGAAGTGGGCTGGAGCCTGGATAACTGAGAGTTGGAGTGAAGTGGGCTGGAAGACTGGAGTAACTGAGAGCCGGAGTGAAGTGGGCTAGAGGCCCGGAGTAACTGAGAGCTGGAGTGAAGTGGGCAGGAGGCCTGGAGTAACTGAGAGCCAGAGTGGAAGTGGGCTAGAGGCCCGGAGTAACTGAGAGCCGGAGTGAAGTGGGCTGGAGGCCTGGAATAACTGAGAGCCGGAGTGAAGTGGGTTGGATGCCTGGAGTAACTGAGAGTTGGAGTGAAGTGGGCTGAAGGCCTGGATAACTGAGAGCCGGAGTGAAGTGGGCTGGAGGTCTAGATTACTGAGAGTTGGAGTGAAGTGGGCTGGAGGCCTGGATAACTGAGAGCCGGAGTGAAGTGGGCTGGAGGCCTGGATAACTGAGAGTTGGAGTGAAGTGGGCTGGAGGCCTAGATAACTGAGAGTTGGAGTGAAGTGGGCTGGAGGCCTGGATAACTGAGAGCCGGAGTGAAGTGGGCAGGAGTGCCGGAGTGGAGCGGGGCCGGTTGTTGGACTGGGATCTGATGTGGGCAGTCAGCGGTTTGCAAGGCCACGTGTGGAAGTTTCTGCTTTACAATGTACTGTTTACCTGTAATTTGTTTTTCTGACCGTAATGTTTATCCTTTTAACTCTGTCTTATTTCTATCTTACACTGTAAATTACTGTAACATAATGCAACTCCTTTCCTGTTATATTCCTCTGTTTGTATCTAAGATTTGTACTTTGTACTGATGATGGTGCCATGAGAGGCGATATCTCAAACTTTGCACTGTACTCCTGTTTTTGTGCACTTGTGTGACAATAAAGGATATTTTAATGAAAGGTACAGCACTGAGGCAGCATAGTGGCTCAGGGGATAGCACTGCTGCTTCTCAGCACCAGAGACCCAGGCTCAATCCCTTTAGTGACTGCGTGGAGTTTCCACACTCTTCCCATGTCTGCATGGGTTTCTCCTGGCTGCTGTGATTTCTTCCCACAGTCCAATAATGTGCAGATTAGGTGGAGCATAGTGTCCAGGGATGTGCAGGTTAGGTGGATTAAATTGTCCATAGTGTCCAGGGATATGCAAGTTAGGTGGACTAAATTGCCCATAGTGTCCAGGGATATGCAGGTTAGGTGGATTAGCCATGGGAGATGCAGGCTTATAGATTGAGTCAGAGTGGCATGTTCTTCGGAGGGTGAGTGCAGACTTGATGGGCTGAATGGCCTGTTTCCAAACTATAGGGATTCTATGATACAGGCTGTAGAAAAAGCATGGTTCATTACTCACCTGTGAGACGTGGGGCCAATGTAAGTTTACCTTTGGCTGACTTCCCAGCTGTTTTGACAAATGGCCTGTTGGTATTCAATGTCAAGAAATGGTCACTACAACAAGTACCAGATCACAAACAGATCTGTGCTGCATCAAAGCACTGGAACCTCCATCCTTTACAGAAGTACAGCTGCTTCATACACCAAGTAATGCAAAAGCTCAGCAAGCCAACTTACTACCACCTTCTCCAAAACAACCAGGGCTGGGCAATAAATTCTGACCCAGCCATGAATGCCCAATTCATGAGAATGATTTTTTTTTCTATAAAATGAGAAATAAATAACTGCAGTTAAAATGGCAGATTGTGCAGTATTCACACATTTTATTGGAGACATTTGCTGAACAATGCATGGAAGAGTCATCAAAAATTGGATTAACTGATGTTAATTCTTATCATACTGAACAACTTTGAATTTACAATTAGCGTAAATAGAGTTAAATTGTACAACAATGACAATGTTTCAACTTTAATTATAATCTAATCAAAACATTGTATTAATCAGCGAAAAACAAGGCAGTGTACTGAACAATTACAATATTGAATAGTTTTATGATTAAAAAACACATTCAGCGTGCTGACTAATCTTGCTTCTAATGCAATCAGTCAGTATAATAGGCTTTCAGTATGGCCACATTGTATTCACGTGTGAGCGTATGGTGATTCAAAGTGCATGAGTCATGAGCCACATTGTCATTATTGACTGTACTTTAATAGCTTTAGAAGTAAAAAGGTCCAAAAATATATATACTTACAAAAAATGCATACATATTTGTAATAAATTTCTTTGAAGCACAGCATCTGTTATTATGTAGTCATTTTGCACACATCAATGGTCCAACAGATGGAGGGAATAAGATAAGTACCTTTTTTTCTCATTGTATCTCAACTGGTTAATATCCACCAATTCCCAATTATCAACTTCATTTATAGAGCATCCTTAAGGTGATAAAACCTCACAAGGTATTTCACATGAGTTGTATGAAACTGCATTTGACATCAAATCCCATAATGATACATTAAAGTAACTCACAAAAAGCCCGATCAGAGAAGCTTTAAGGGGTGTGTTATGTTATGGAACAGACCAAACCCTCTCAAAATATATTCAGAAGATAGTGTAGACCCTTTTTTTTCTTAGTTTAAAGGTAAATATAAAGTCTTGCATTCCAGATGCGTTGTGATTGATCAACCTACTTGATGTTAAACAAAACACTTTATTTTTGCACTACAGTATTCCTCCAATAACATGATAACTGCATACCTGTGCAACACTGTTATAGGAAATCACGCAATATAAATAATGGGGCCTATGGGAAAACACGATTGGAGCAAATCACCAAAAATAGCAGTAACAATTGAAATAAAAATAGTAATTAGCCTAACACAAATGATAGCACAGTCTAAGTAAATCTTTAACTCATATATTGTAATGAAATGATACAGTAAGTTTAACACTTCACCGATAAAATCACTGACCTTTCATGAAACTCTTCACCAGAAAGCGTGTGAGCTGATTAATCATTTGATGGCCGATGTGGAAGTCCACTCCTCCTCACGATTCTCCCCCCAGTTTCAAATAAAGTTCCTTCTAAATGTAGCCTACAATTCCCAGCCTCAAGCTCAATTTCAAGGCTTGTGAAGCTGATTGCATTCCTGGTTTAGCTGAACACACTGAATTTGCATTTTGCATACAAAGGATCCCGACCCAGCAACAACTGCTACTGAAAAATTAAAAATAAAATCTCTTGTTCTATGGGAGCTTGACCCCACCCACTCAGACTGCTTCTATTGTTCCAACCTTACCAAAAAAAAACAAGCCTTCACAAGCTGTTTACTTTATGGGCTTGGAAGCAGACCAATCAACACCTTTAATCTCAATTTTTCTTCACAAATTCAGGGAAAAAAAAAATCCCTCTTTAAAGATATAGTAGCATCACACTTACATGAGAAAAACAATGTAGAAAAATAAATGATATTTCGGGACGGAATTCCAAAGCTAACTGTCTGGGTGACTGAAGACATGGCCATCAACAGTGGAATCATTAACATTGGGAATGCTCATGAGGTCAGATTTAGATGAATGCAAATATTTTGTTGGTGCTGGTGCCAGTGGAAATGAGTGAGGGACTCTCTGGCCCTCCTTGACACAGTGCTTCATTTCCACAGTACAGTAAACTTGTGTGTAACTGGTTACCTCACCAAGGTCCTGCTCTGTTTCCGATGATCTCCTCACAGGTTCACTGTCAAGTGTGGCTGATAGGTCCAGTCACAGCAAGGATTATTGCCACTGTTGCTGCATTGCAATGGAGGAGGTAAAGATATATGAGGAAGTCCAGGAGCAGCAGCAATCTCCACAGGCTATCAAAGAGCTCCCGTTGAAAAGGTCGCAGGTAGGGTCTTCTCAGGATACACGCAAGATAAAGGAGGAATGGATTGTTGAAGACACTTCTTCCAGATGAGCAAGGTACAGTACCAGCTCCTGGGACAGCACCGTGGAATGATGACAGTTGCAGGAGCAGGACCTGCTATCTCATTGAGTGGGTGGCCATCCAACCCTAGTGACCATCAAGGTGACAGCAACCTGCAGTTGGCTCCTTTCAATGTGTGTGGGATCTCTCAGTCCTCAACCCAATGTATCAATGTGTTACTGATCCCCTTTAAGTCAGATTACATTGCTTCCATCTCATTTCCCCATGATGAGGGGAATGCTGGAGCCCTCCCAGTAGGCTTTGCCAACATAGCTGGCTTGCTCCTGAATGTGATGGACTGTGTGCGTGTGGCATTGAGAGAAGCATATTATAATGAAGCAGAGCGTATCAATAAAAAGCTGTCCCATTCCTTCAGCATGCAAACTGTCTCCAAGATGGTGGCAGTAGAGTAGTCAGTGTCCAGATTCTTGAGCATGGGTCTTGACCATTCCATCCACTTTTCAATATTTTTCCTTTCTTCTCATTTTCTCTTTTTTCTATTTTAGTTTTTTGGTGTTTTTCTTTCCTGAGTGAGCTCGGCTGTGGAGGCAGTGGCGGTAATGGAGCATAGTGGCAGCTGGGACCCAGGTGGCAGTCAGCAGTGAGCCTGGGCAAGACTTCGGTCAGTGCAGATGAAGGCATTCCCAATGCGAGGGAGAGTGCGCCCAGTGTGGGGGACAGTGTACCCAGTGTGGGGGAGAGTGTACGCAGTGTGGGGGAGAGTGTGCCCAGCATGAGGGAGAGTGTACCCAGTGTGGGGGAGAGTGTACCTATTGTGTGGGAGAGTGTACCCAGTGTGAAGGAGAGTATACCCAGTATGGGGGAGAGTGTACCCAGTGTTGGGGGACAGTGTACCCAGTGTGGGGGAGAGTGTACCGAGTTGGAGGGGGGGGGAAGTGCGCCCAGTATGAGGCTCAGTGCACCCAGTGTGAGGGAGGGTGTACCCAGTATGGGGGAGAGTGTACCCAGTTTGGGTGAGAGTGTACCCAATTTGTGGGAGAGTGTACCCAGTGTGAGGGAGGGTGCACCCAGTGTGAGATACAGTGTACCCAGTGTGGGGGAGAGTGCACCCAGTGTGAGAGAGAGTGTACCCAGTGTGGGGGACATTGTACCCAGTGTGAGGAGAGTGTACCGAGTGTGAGGGAGAGTGCACCCAGTGTGAGGGAGAGTGTACCCAGTGTGAGGGAGAATGTACCCAGTGTGAGGGAGAGTGTACCCAGTGTGAGGGAGTGTGCACCCAGTGTGAAAGAGAGTGTACCCAGTGTGAGGGAGCATGTACCCAGGGTGGGGGACAGTGTACCCAGTGTGAAGAGAGTGTACCCAGTGTGAGGGAGAGTGTGCCCAGTGTGAGGGAGAGTGTACCCAATGTGAGGGAGAGTGCACCCAGTGTGGGGGAGAGTATACCCAGTGTAGGGGACAGTGTACCAGGTGTGGGGGAGAGTGTACCCAGTGTGGGGGAGAATGTGCCCAGTGTGAGGGAGAGTGTACAGAGTGTAGGGAGAGTGTACCCAGTGTGGGGGAGAGTGTACCCAGTGTGAGGAGAGCATACCCAGTGTGAGGGAGATTGTACCCAGTGTAAGGAGAGAGTGTACCCAGTGTAAGGAGAGAGTGTACCCAGTGTGAGGGAGAGTGTACCCAGTGTGAGGGAGATTGTACCCAGTGTGGGAGAGAGTGTACCCAGTGTAAGGGAGAGTGTACCCTGTGTGAGGGAGACTAATCCCAGTGTAAGGGAGAGTGTACCCAGTGTGGGAGAGAGCGTACCCAGTGTGAGGGAGAGTGTTCCCAATGTAAGGGAGAGTGCACCCAGTGTGAGGGAGAGTGTACACAGTGCGAGGGAGAGTGTACACAGTGTGAGGGAGAGTGTACCCAGTGTGAGGGAGAGTGTTCCCAATGTAAGGGAGAGTGTACACAGTGTGAGGGAGAGTGTACACAGTGTGAGGGAGAGTGTAACCAGTGTGAGAGAGAGTGTACCCAGTGTGGGAGAGAGTGTACCCAGTGTGATGGAGAGTGTAACCTGTGTCGGGGACAACATGCTGTTTTGGGGAAAGCTCAACATGGAGCAACTGCACGCCCACAGTTTAAGAAAAGACTATACCGTTTATATCTTTATGGCATCTGGAATGGCTCATTCTTCACTTTTCACAGCACTCCTGTTCCCCTGTACTTGAGTAAACATGACAATAAAACCTAAAACCTAAATCTAACTCTTCTGTGATTATCGGCACTGAATGTTAGAAATCTGTTCCAGGTACCTGTGGAGCAGTCATGATGCCTGTATCCTTGAGAATTCGCACGTTCCTACTTCCATTTCAAGGGCTGAATGCATTACAAGGGTGATTATTTAGAGACAAATATGTGACCCTGACCGAGGCTGATCCCATTCTTTGACCAGAGTCATCATGATGTGGACGGTTTGCCAAAGATATGATTCCGATGTTTTGATCGGTCCTGGGGATGTGCCTTACAGTGAACTCCAGACAGAATGTGCTACATAATCATTGCAAGCTGAGTCCTGCACAACTAGTGCTGGCACAAGCAGGATGTGATAGCTGCTGAGAACATGAGAGATCAACAGTAGTCTTCCAAGGAGGGCAGGAGAAATATCACCCTCAGTATGATAGACCTCTACAGCATTGTGCATAATGAGCCAGACAGAATTTCACTGACACCAGCTTTAAGTAAATGTGGGCAGGATTTCCTGTATGTAATAGAGCTACAATGAGCAATTAAAAGAATTTGGGCTACACTAAGCATTGGGAAAAATTAGCATGAATGTTGACAGGGTTGTAAGAAGGGATGGGCTAAGCTATGTGACTCAGATCCTAAACAGCGTTAGAAGAGACTACACACTTAGATGTGCAAAGAATTGTCAGCCATGGCTCTGATGTTCCCAGAGAAACCTTGGTTTATGATTGTCCTCCCACTATGTGAATGCTGAAGGGCAACTTCAGACTGCCAATGCTTGGCTGAATGCACAGCTGGGCTTCAAATATGGCACTGGTTCCATGAATCTCAGGAGTTCCAACAGTGACGCGACCCTCTCTATGTTGAGTGGGGAATTTGCTAAATGGGATGCCATAGGGGTGTGGTGCATGCATAATAAGGGCAAATACCAGACGAATGCCATTTACGAGTTCACTGATGACACAACCATAGTCAGTTGAATCTCGGATGGCGATGAAACAGACTCCAGACGGAAGTTGGAAGACCTGGAAAAATGGTGCACTGAGAACAACCTAGCTCTCAATGCCAGCAAAAACAAGGACTTTGTTATTGACTTTTGGCGGGATGTTACTCATGCCCCCCTACACATTAACAGCACAGAAGTAGAATGACTGTCATCTACAACAAGCTTTCTTGGACTCTTCACGTGGACGCACTGGTTACAAAGGCCCAACCATGTCTCTTTTTTTAGATTAGATTAGACTTACAGTGTGGAAACAGGCCCTTCGGCCCAACAAGTCCACACCGACCCGCCGAAGCGAAACCCACCCATACCCCTACTTTTACCACTTACCTAACACTACGGGCAATTTAGCATGGCCAATTCACCTGACCCGCACATCTTTGGACTGTGGGAGGAAACCGGAGCACCCGGAGGAAACCCACGCAGACACGGGGAGAACGTGCAAACTCCACACAGTCAGTCGCCTGAGTCAGGAAAATGAACCTGGGTCTCAGGCGCTGTGAGGCAGCAGTGCTAACCACTGTGCCACCGTGCCGTCTCTTCTTCCTCAGGCAGCTGAGGAAATTTGGCATTACAGCGAATACCCTTGCCAATTTTTATAGGTGTGTCATCGAGTGCATTCTGTCTGGATGTATCACGACCTTTTATGGCAACTGTAGCATTCAAGATCGGAGACAGTTACAGAGGGTGGTGAACTCGGCCCGGACAATCACAAAGGCCAACCTCCCATCTGTAGAATCCATCTACCGGGCCCCAGCTATGCCTGCCTCTTCGTAGGATATGTGGAACAGTCCATCTTCCACAAATACACTGGCACCACCCCCCACCTTTTCCTCCGCTATATCGATGACTGTATCGGCGCTGCCTCATGCTCCCACAGTTCATCCACTTTACCAACACCTTCCACCCCGACCTCAAATTCACCTGGACCATCTCAGACTCGTCCCTCCCCTTTCTAGACCTTTCTATTTCTATCTCAGGTGACCGAATCAACACAGACATTTACTATAAACCGACTGACTCCCACAGCTACCTAGACTACACCTCCTCCCACCCTGCCCCCTGAAAAAATGCCATCCCATATTCCCAATTCCTTCGTCTCCGCCGCATCTGCTCCCAGGAGGACCAGTTCCAATACCTTACAACCCAGATGGCCTCCTTCTTCAAAGACCACAATTTCCCCCCAGACGTGATCAACGATGCCCTCCACCGCATCTCCTTCACTTCCTGCTCCTCCGCTCTTGAGCCCCGCCCCTCCAACCACCACCAGGACAGAACCCCACTGGTTCTCACCTACCATCCCACCAACCTCCATATACAGCGTATCATCCGCCATCATTTCCGCCACCTCCAAACGGACCCCACCACCAGGGATATATTTCCCTCCCCTCCCCTATCAGCGTTCCGAAAAGGCCACTCCCTCCGTGACTCCCTCGTCAGGACCACACCCCCCACCAACCCAACCTCCACTCCCGGCACCTTCCCCTGCAACCGCAAGAAATGCAAAACTTGCGCCCACACCTCCTCCCTTACTTCTCTCCAAGGCCCCAAGGGATCCTTTCATATCCGCCACAAATTCACCTGCATCTCCACACACATCATCTATTGCATCCGCTGCACCCAATGTGGCCTCCTCTATATAAGGGAGACAGGCCGCCTACTTGCGGAACGTTTCAGAGAACACCTCTGGGACACCTGGACCAACCAATCCAACCACCCCGTGGCTCAACACTTCAACTCCCCCTCCCACTCCACCGAGGACATGCAGGTCTTTGGACTCCTCCATCGCCAAACCATAACAACACGACAGTTGGAGGAAGAGCGCCTCATCTTCCGCCTGGGAACCCTCCAACCAAAAGGGATGAACTCAGATTTCTCCAGTTTCCTCATTTCCCCTCCCCCTACCTCGTCTCAGTCAAATCCCTCGAACTCAGCACCGCCTTCCTAACCTGCAATCTTCTTCCTGACCTCTCCGCCCTCACCCCACTCTGGCCTATCACCCTCACCTTGACCTCCTTCCACCTATCGCATCTCCAACACCCTTCCCCCAAGTCCCTCCTCCCTACCTTTTATCTTAGCCTGCTGGACACACTTTCCTCATTCCTGAAGATGGGCTTATGCCCGAAACGTCGAATCTCCTGTTCCTTGGATGCTGCCTGACCTGCTGCGCTTTTCCAGCAACACATTTTCAGCTCTGATCTCCAGCATCTGCAGTCCTCACTTTCTCCCCGCTGTCAAGGAAAGGCCACCAGCATTCTTAAAGATCTATCCTACCCTGGCAATGTTTTTCTACGGCCTCTACCAATGGGGAGAAGATACAGAAGCCTGAACACACGCACCAGCCGGTTTCGTAACAGTTCCTACCCTACTGTTGTTAGAATACTGAATGGACTCACAAACTCTTAACATTCACCTGTACCTGTGTTTTTGTTTTTGACGCTGTTTATCTATTATTTAGTATCTATGCTAGCTAACTATGTGATCTGCCTATAATGCTTGCAAGACAAAGCTTTTCACTGTGCCTTGGTACACGTGACAATAAATTCAATTCAATAAGGCTTGGTGTGACGGTGAGAGAAAAATCATTAGGCTCCATGGAGAGAAACCCTCCATTAAATTCATCAGAAATGATTCCTAACCAATGTCTTGTAAGCTTCAGTTCTCTGTTTATTGCAGAATAACTACTTTCCGATGTGACAATGTGAAATATGCCAGGCTCAACTATCATTATAACGTTACTGAAAAGTGGCTCAGTCAGCACAGCTGGTTGGACAACTGATTTGTAATGCAGAGTGACACCACTAATGCAGGTTTAATTCCCACTCCGTCCAAAGTCAATATGAAGACTCTGCCTTCCCAACATTTCTCCTGACTAAAGGTGTGGTAACTCTCAGGTTAAACTCACCACCAGTTGTCTCTCTCTCTCTCTCTCTCTCTCTCTAATAAGAGCAATGTTATGGGACTAAGGGGATGTTTAAAAAAAACAGTTTTGTTTTTATCTTCGATGTCCACAGCTACTCTTATACACAGCTAAATGCTTTGTTTTCATCATTACCAAATCACCCATTTTTGTTTGCATCTATTACCCATGTTTTCCAATTGATCAATTTTCAGGCAAAGCCCATTTAGGGCAATCAAAAGTGAGGGAGAAGTAGGAAGAGGGCAAGGGTGTGAAATCAGAATGAAATGGAAGGAAGGATAATGCACTCCACTGTCAAGGCATTGGGGGTAGTGGTGGACACAACAGCTACAAACATAGCTGCAGAAAAGGAGCAGAGAATCAGAAACTCTGACCTCAACTACTGAATGCTGTTTGTATCTGTTAATGAAACTAATGTCATGATAATCCCACTCTGTTTTTATGGATACAGATGACAAGTGGTTGTTTAACCTGAGGATCACCATGCATCCAGTAAGGAGAGAGATTGAGAAGGATAGACCTTTGTTGTAACTTCAAGCAATTCCTACAAAACTTGAACTAATGTTGTCCACGTCACTCTGCACTGCAGACCATCCCTGCAGCCAACTTAGTTAACCAATCCCCTTACTGTGGTCACTTTACTATTGAGAGACTGTTGCCATCTTGTGTTTTTGTCCATCAATCTCTCACGTAAAACCTCTATCAAATAATGTAACTCCACCCACACTGTGCTATTGAATCCAGTGAAGAGCCGTCACGTGACCATTGCAGGTTTGTTCCACAGTCGAAATGTCGTTACACAAGCCTTCATTAGCCATCAGGGAGAGGATTGGAGTCAATAGACAGGGAACTGATTTGCACAAAGAAAATGGCTTAGGTCTTCCCAATATTTATTGCAGGATGTTTCTGCTCTTCTAGTATTGAATGCCAGGCAAGCAATCTGAGAATGTCGTGAAGGAGGACAAGTAAGGGATGTGTTTGTTGGGTGGAACTGGGGTTCATCAGCATATGTAAAACTAGTGCAATATTTTCAGATGATGTTTCTAAGGAGCAGCACGTAGATGAGAAATAAGAGGACAGTTGTTGGGAGAGACCAGAGGTAATGATGGAAGAGCTAGAAGAGAAGCCATTAGGAGCAGTCCTCTAGCTCAGTGATAAGAATGTAGCCACGTTAATGAAGCTTGATACATCTGGACGCCGGTTGAGAAGCTTCTAAAATGATGGCGTATCAAAAGGCAGATGGTGTTAAACTTAGCACTATGATGCTATGAAAAACAATCAAGAGCTGATTTTTCCTTTTCTAAATTGGAAAGGTTAAGTTCTAAGCATGCTAGATTCCCAAATTTACCATTAGCCAGGCTGCAAATGACCGAAATGGGAGACATCTTGATTATCAGGTGATTTCCTTCAGCCACTAGAATTTTGCCTCCATTATCGTTGACAATGAGAGATCCACAATAAGCATGTAGTATGCTCACTGAAGAAAAATAATGGCTTGCCATGCAATGAAATCATTTGTGATTTTGTCAGCGGTATTGAGTAAAATGTAAATGGACTTGTGGATGGATGGATGAAAATTCACTGTTGAGAGATATTTATGATACACAAGTTTATGAAGTGAAATCCAGCTCTTAAATATTTTTAGCCTCAAGGCTTTCCTCAATAAATGCAATTCCATTGACTACTTAAGCGAAAAAGCACCGCAAAATAAATGTGGAAATCGTTACAGATATGGCTCAATGATGTTGCTTGATGACATGGTTAATTCATGGAAAACAAATTGGTTTGCAGGGTCAGGAGTTGGCATATTTAATCTTCAGAAGTGATTGTGGCACATAATTCTTTCAGATTTCTCAGCAATTGATGTTGGATGATTAGTCCATGTTTAGACTTCTGCTGGAAAGTAAAAACATAGTCGTTTATAGACCTCGAGAGCACCACAAGGCTGGCTGTTCTCTTATTAAAAAGAGAGAATTGATGGTGGCTTAACCCATGGGTTACTGCACCTGAGAAGGGGAGACATTTGTATATAATTTGCATTGTCACTTAAAACGTTAAATAATTCATGTGAATGTAAGTAAAAGGCATGCATACAACAAACATTACACAAGGATGTGACACACAAAACTTACATAATTAATGGTAAGGTCCTAGGGTGTATTGCTGAACAAAAAGACCTTGTGATGCAAGTTTACAGCTCCTTGAAAGTGGAGTCATAGGTCGACAGGGGTAGTGAAGAAGACGTTTGATATACTTGCCTTTATTGGTCAGTGCATTAAGTGTAAGAGTTGGGAGTTCATGTTGCAACTGTACAGGACATTGATTACGCCACTTTTGGAATACTGCATTCAATTTTGATCTCCCTGCTATTGGAATGATATTGTGAAACTTGTAGGGATTCAGAAAAGATTTACAAGGATATTGCCAGCATAGAGGGCTTGAGCTACAAGTAGAGGCTGAATAGGCTAGGCTCTTTTCCCTGGAGCATCGGAGGATGAGGGATGACCTTATAGATGTTTATAAAATCATGAGGGACATGGATAGGGTGAATAGTCAAGCGCTTTTCCCCAGGGTAGGGGAGTCCAAAACTAGAGGACATAGATTTAAGGTGAGAATGAAAAAATTTAAAAGAGACCTAAGGGCAACTTTTTCACGCAGAGTATTATGCGGGCATGCCATGAGCTTCCAGAGGAGGCAGTGGAGGCTGGTACAATTACAACATTTAAAAAGCATGTGGGCAGATATATACACAGGAATATTTTGGAAGGATGTGGGCCAAATGATGGGAAATTGGACTGGATTAATTCAGAATATCTGGTTGGCATTGACAAGTTAGACCAAAGATCTTTCTGTGCTGTATAAGTCTATGACTCTATGACATACTCCATAAATAGAGCTTCTGCAACTAGAACACTATGGATGATTAAGAAAGCATTTTTACTTCTACAGCTCTTCATAATTCTTTAATATGTGCCAAGTATTTTACAGCCACTAGGAGTACCACTTTCTTATATATTCATATTCTTTAAGTATGAACGCAACAAGATAATGAGAAGCCATTGTAAAAGACTAGTCGAGCCTCAATTGGAGTCTTCTGTCTAGTTCTGGGAACGATAGCTTAAAAGAGATACAAACGTTTTAGAGAGGGGGTAGAAAAGATGAGCTGGATTTGTTCCAAGAATGTGAGATTTCAGTTACATGGATGAATTGGAGAATCTGGGGGCTGTATTCATGAAAGATTGAGAAGTGATTAGAGGTGTTCAACATCATGAAGAATCTATTGAGGGAACATCGAAACAAGCTACCCCCCTTGGTGAAGGGGGTTGAGAGCTAAAGGGCATGAATATAAAGTGATTAGCGAAAGGAATCATGGAAACATGAGGATAAACCTTTTTTTTAAAGTGACTGGTAACAATATGTCACAGATTGCCTGAAAATATAACGGAGGGAAGTTCAATTAAGGCTATCAAAACGGAATTGCGAAGCATCTGAAAAGGGAACAACAAAATTTTCAGGGCCATATGCAAAGAGAAGGGAATCTAACTCATGAAACTAAACTTGCACAGGGCCAGCAAGGATTCAACAAAGCAAATAGCCTCCTCCTGTTGGTACAGTTCTATAGCTCTTTGAATCAACGACTGAGAGATCAAACTTATTTTAAAAGTTAATGGTCTCCCTGGAGATCAGAATACTTTAAGACAAATCACACACTGCCAGACTCCTGCTCATAAGACATTGCTGAACGAATTATATGGCTATTGTTGTCAGTTCTTCTGGTTATTATCAAAATGGTATTTTAACAATGACTGCTGCTGCATTGTAAACACATAAATAGAAAAAATGACAGTTGAATGTGTGGAAAATATTGCCAGGGTCCACTTTTCAGTAATAGCTATTTTAACAATATACAACCAATTTGAAACTGATTTTTTGCAAAAGCAATTTAACACTTCTGAAACCAAACTTGGCAAATAGGAGATGGGATTCTAATTGATAGCGTGATTTGACTGGCCATATTATAGTTGGTACAAAGATATTTTGGCACTCATTAGTGAACAATACTTGCTTTACAACTCAAAGATTCGGCTTTATAACAAATGTAGAATAGATTTTATATATCACACAGTTGAGGGCCATTATAATCTCCTTAGCATTGGCATAACAATATCCTGATGTCTCATTACTCAGATGAAAATTCAAAATGAATATTTGGAAGGGAGTACAGTTCTACTCAGTTTACAACACAGAACCAACAACATAAATTAGGCATACTAGCTTTTCCAGAATCTAAAATATGTACTGATCACTTGCTTGTTTATAGTTTAATTTCTTCCCAGGATATGAGCATCACTGGTTAGGTCAGCATTTATTGGCCATCTCTAATAGTCCTTGAGAAGTTTATTTTGGTCAGCATGGGTCAAAGGGCCTGTCTCCGTGCCGTAGCACTCTATGACTGTCGATTTAGGGTGAATTGTGTTCTTGAAGCAGACCACGTATTGTAGGGATACCTTCAGTGCTTTTAGAGAATGAGTTCCAGGATTTTGACCCAGTGATAGAGAATAAATAGCAATATATTTCCAAGCTAGGGTTGTTTACGGCTTGAATGGGAAATTGTAAGACTATAAGAAAGAAGATCAAATTCGGCTGGTCAGCCTGTCGAATAGCCTCCCTATTGAAGAGGATCATAGTTAATCTGACAATCCATTTTTGTACCCCTTCGTTAGAGCCCTTGGTTCCCTATTGACCAAGAATTTATTTATCTTAGCCTTGAATGTACACAAGGATTCTGTCCTCACAGCTCTCTGAAATTCCAGAGACTCATAGCACTCTGAAAGAGGAACCTCACGCCACTTTATTCTGCAATTATGCCCACTCGTCCTAGACTATCCGTTAAAGGGAAATTACTCAGTCAAGCCCATTGAGAATCCTATATGTTTCAATGAGTTTTACCTGTGCTCATAAGATGACCCCTCCACACCAGGAATCACTTTCTCTGAACTGCCTCCAGTGATGTAATGTCCTTCCTTCCTGTCTAGGTGGTGGTGTTTCCATCTGTCTGCTACACTTGTCCTTCAAGATGGGAGAGGGCAAGGGTTTGGAAGCTTCATTATATTTTTAAAATAAATATCACGCTAATGTGTGATTAAATTCAAATAAGTTCACAAAAAAGAACGTAAGTGGAGGATCACTGATTGAGTTTATGATCAAGGGTTCGATCCAATAAAAGATCATAATTTGTTATCAATGTAATTGACAACTCAGGGTTTAGAATATAGAACATGGAAAAGTACAGCACAGAACAAGCCCTTCAGCCCATGATGTTTAGTGATGAATATGCTACAGCTTTCTGTTGAGCAGCTGACAGTAAATTGTCAATGGTTCTCATATGGAGCTCATTGTGTAATAGCAAAACCTATCAAACAATTAAACAATTCAATCAAAACTTGCATTCAACTGACAATGGCCTCATGACCAGTTTTATTGTCATGTTAAGTCTTGTGTCTATTAATTATGGTTTGCTTAAATATAAAATCCTTGTAATGAACTTATCTGCATAATTCACTCACCAAGGAAGATTTCACTAATTAATGTTAAGGGTCAAGGTTCAATCTTGATGTCTCAAGATTGGGTGTTCAGAACACATAGCTAAAATCTGTAACTAGTGCAGTATAATCTGCAGTGATTGTAATGAGGTCAGCCAGGTAGACCTCAAAGAATATGAGTTCCTGATTGTGACTGTTAATTTGATCCAATCAGGGAGCCCTGGCTGAAAGATTAGAGTGTCATACATCTTGTTCAGTGGATGAGCTTACTCTGAGGGAGCCGGATCAGGTTCAAGGACTCACCACAGACAGCTGGCTTGGTGATGGGATACTGGACTTTGTGGGGTCATTTCAACTTCAAGACATTTTTTTCCTAAACAGTGGTTCTTTTATGTCTCAATGAAGAAGTGAAAAATAAACTCAGATATGTAAAGATACCTAACACATGATCAGCGGATCCAGACACTCTATACAGTCAACACAGGAATTCTTGGACATCATCAGAAATGTACATATTGACAAGGAAGAAACTATGGTCTCATTCGATGTAACAGCACTGTTCACCTCTATCAACAAAACCCTAGCCAGAGATACAATAGCCAACCTGCTGGACATACAGAACAGATAACAAGACGGGGAACCTGTCAACAAAGACAGCATACTCAAACTACTGGACCTGTGCCTCACAACACACTTCACATTCAACAATCAAATATATGAACAAATCAACAGCACACCCATGGGCTCACCCATCTCTGGACTCATAGCAGAAGCAGTAATGCAAAGATTAGAACAGTCTTACCGCAAATTCAACCCAAACTCTGGATTAGATATGTAGATGACACCTTTGTAATCATTAAAAACACAGAAATGGAGAACACGCACCGGATCATCAACGCCACACTCACAGGAATCTGATTCACTAGAGAGGGAAAAAAGGACAACCAACTCCCATTCCTAGACGTGATGATACAGAGAACACCGAACAGAGAATTCACCATAAAGGTATACAGGAAAGCCACACACACACAGACCAAGTCCTGAACTACGAAAGCAACTACCCCAACATACACAAATAAGTTGCATCAAGACGCTGTTCAAAAGGGCCACAACACACTGCAGCACACCTGAACTACAAAAAGAGGAAGAAGAACACTTATACAATGTATTCGCCAAAAATGGATACCCGCACAATTTCATCAACAGATGCCTAAGGGAAAGACAACAGAATGAGGACATGCCACAACCCAAAGTACTAGCCACGTTACCATACATCAAGAGCATTTCTGAACTGACAGCCAGACTACTACGACCACTAGGACTCTCGTAACAGCACACAAACCAACAGCCACTCTCAGACAACAACTCACCAGAACGAAGGACCCGATACCCAGCATGAGCAAAACCAACATAGTGTACAAAATCCCAGGCAAGGACTGCACAAAACACTACATAGGACAAACAGGAAGACAGTTAATGACCCGTATTCATGAACACCAACTAGCCACGAAACGACACGACCAGCTATCCTTAGTAGCCACACACGCGGATGACAAGCAACATGTGTTTGACGGGGCCAACACTACTATTATAGGACAAGCCAAACAGAGAACAGCCAGGGAATTCTTAGAGGCATTGCATCCACAGATTCTATCGACAAACACATCGACCTGGAACTAATATACCGGCTACTGCAGCAGACAGTTGGAACTGACAACCGGAAGCAGCAGATACAAATCAGTATAAATGCCGGAGTAAACATCACAGAAGTGCTTCACAGGAGGCTCCCAAGCACTGAGGATGTCATCTAGACAGGGGACGAAACGTCTGCAACACAAATTCCCAGCTCGGTTAACAGAACCACAACAACTTCAAATAGAAACTTTTATTATGTTGAATTCCTGTGCAAGTATTGTTTTTCATGTCTTGTAGTTAGTATTCTGTTTATATTTCAGAGCATACTCATGATTACATCACTGTCTGATAGCGTGTGCTTTAAGGGTTTAATTCTCTCAGGTTGCATTTTAAATAGAGCCATGTGAAGCTGATAGGAGTGTTGTTTGTGACCAAACAGCTTAATACTAGTCCAGACTGTAATGATCTATTATGTATAAAAGCAGCTGTAATTAATGTCTATTAAATCATTTAGAACCATGTTACCCATGTATGGTTCTTATATTCTGGGAGCTGATATACTCATTATCGAGGAGAAAGTGAGGTCTGCAGACGCTGGAGTATCAGAGCTGAAGATGTGTTGCTGGAAAAGCGCAGCAGGTCAGGCAGCATCCAAGGAACAGGAAATTCGACGTTTCGGTCATGATTCCTGATGAAAGGCTTATGCCCGAAACGTCGAATTTCCTGTTCCGTGGATGCTGCCTGACCTGCTGCGCTTTTCCATAATCATTATCGAATCAGGTACTAATATCCTGCTGTAGGCAAAGGTCACTTCACAATAGCAGGATGGCCATTAGTAAAACAAGTTTTGCAGTTGCCAGTTACAGACATATATGATTTTCTGTCCATATAAACTAAATGATAGCCTTGGACTTTGGAGCCTTTAGAAAACTAAGACGGTATTAGGAATGGGCACGAACACAAATACATTGGCAAAATGCAAATCAACTGAGTAAAAGGCAAATTTTGGAAGATAACTAAGCTTTGCATATCATTAACCTCACACACTATGTCAATGGTATAACGCAATCTGAAGTTTTTACAAATAATGACATGTCCTGAAAATACAGAATGAAGCATAATAAAAACTGAAGTTGATTCAAGAGCTAATGCTAACATAGTTCCTATGTACAATCTGTATCTCAGAAAATATTATCCCATTTGGCAACTTATTAGAAACCATTTGAACATGTACAATGGATCTCTGATTCCATGCATAGGCAGATTCACACTGCAGTGTCAATACACTCATCTTGACTTGCTGAAATCTTGCATCTGATTAGATATCAATAGTCCAATCGTGGCAGGACTATCAATTAACAGATCTTGTTTGGTCACTATTCATGAGATACACACCAAAGCAACTGAGATAGAACAGTCCATTGGTGATATAATCAAATTATCTGAAATTGAGGAGACGTATAAGGTAGATCAGTTTCACTGTGGCCAGAGCTAGTGTGAACAGTTGTAATCAGCAACTGTTGCAAATCAGTAACCACAAACATTATGGAAGACCATTCTTCATTCTCCAGGGTGACAGTGTTAGGAAAGTTCCTGAAAGCATGCATTCATTTTGGCTGTACGGAATTGAACATGATATATCACAGGCCATTTCGAGGGCAAAGGTATTTTGCCAATATGTTATGTCTCTATTACATCAGAGGTCTCTTGGGTATTGTACTGGCCAGGAATGAATCAGGATATCTGTGTGGAGGGCACCTCTTCATCGACACAATCATCCATTTACTCCTTGGTCGACAAGTACAACTAACTTATTCTCAGGGTGCAGGGAAGATTACAACCTTCCATCAGAATATTTTTCCAAATTTCCCATGGTTTGATGACTTAACAGCACAAGTGTAATGATTGCTGATGCACCAACTGTTATTTTCAGTTTATTCGTTATCCTGGAAAAAAATGGGCTATCTCAAGACATTTATGCTAAGTGGGGAGTGACCAATGTCAGATTGCTGATCTACTATCTCACGATCAAATCAATGATTGTCAATTGTTGAGCAAGAAAACAAAATTTTCACATTGTTTGCTGCATTTTTTGTGTGGCACCATTGGAGAACAGATTGCCAACCCCACCATAAATTATCCTCATTAACGTAATTGCGAATGACATTTCTAGGCAACCAATTGCCTAACCATTCTGAGACACAGACAGTCTTCTTCAAAGACAGAAGTGAATAAAATAATTACATAAAAAGTGAGCAGGTACAGAACAACTACAACCGAGCACCTGGGCAGACACTATGAATTAGAAATAGGAAGAGATAGATTTCCAAAAAAATGCCACCAGCCCAGATCATACCAAGTTGCTCCCAATCATCGTGCTATATTGCAAAGGAATAGAAGCCATCTTAGCCCAGTGTATAATACATCAGTCATGTATGAACAGAGTGAAGAAGGAAACTCCAATGCTGACTGTGCGATGGTGTTGGCTGACAGTAACTAGCATCAAGAAAATCAAGAACAACTGAAAACAACATATCCCTCTTCCAATTGATAAGTGATCGCCAAGTTAGGACAAGTTGTCAAGGCTTCAATGTGTTTTATTGAAGTTTAAATTTTGAATCTCATAAAATTTATTTTTAAATTATTAACTATACAGCATGGGCCTATGTATAACCATTCTATTCGAGATCATTTTTACATTTGGGAAAAGGAAGGTTGTTGTGTTTCCAGAGCAATTACAATCAATATATTATTAAGAGACATGTTGATGATGTCGTAAGGTGTGACCTGAGGATATAAAGATCTCAGAGTCCGTCTTAAATTGGCTCATGTGAAGCATAACGTGCTGATGGAAAAGTGCAAGTCTTTGCAATCAAATAGCTCAGTTAGTCTAAATATTGAAATGTCTGTAAGTGTAATATTCACATTTATTCATGAGCTGTGAATAACACCTGTTGGATCTTTCAATGCCACATACTCACATCTTAATTTCTTATATTATCTGAGATTAAGTAACCATTGCCACTTAAGGTAACGATACCCAAATGAAGGCAGGAGACATGAGTGTAATGGTAATGTTACTGGAATGTCTATCCAGTACCCCAAGCTAATGCTCTAGGGACATGGGTTCAAATCCTACTATGAAACTTGAATTCAATGAATGAAATGCTAGACTAATCGACAATCACATAACCATGATGTATTGTTATCAAAATCATCTGGTTCACTCATGGAAATTTGCTATCTTTACCTGGACTGTCCTACATGTGACTCCAGATCCACAGCAATGTAGCTGACTCTCACCTGCCTTCTGGGCAATTATGGATGGGCAATAAATGCTGGCGTGAATTAAAGAAAACAGCCTGAACATTTTGTTCATAACACATTTGAATTATAAAACTATATATTCATGAGCTACTAACACACTGCTGCCTCACAGCGTCAGGGACCCAGGTACGATTCTAGCCTTGGGTGACTGTGTGGAGTTTGCACATTCTCCCCGTGTCTGCGTGGGTTTCCTTCAGGTGCTCCAGTTTCCTCCCACAGTTTAAAGATGTGCAGGTTAGGTGAGCTGGCCATGTTAAATTGTCCATTGTGTTTAGGGATGTGTAGACTAGATGCATTATTCAGGAGAAATGTAAAGTAATGGGACAGGGGAATGGATCTGGGTAGGATACTCTTCAGAGTGGACATGTTGAGCTAAATGGCCTGTTTCCACACTGGAGGGATTCTGTGATATATACCATAGCACTGCCCAGGACAGTAAGAAACTACAGAGAATTGTGAACACAGCCCAGTCCATCTTGCAAACCAACCTTTCACCCATAGACTCCATCTATAAATCTCACTGGCTCAGAAAGGCAGCCAACATAACCACAGGCCACTCTGATTATAGTCGCTTCCATCAGTCAGAAGATACAAAAGCTTAAACACAAGGACAAACAGACTCAAGATCAGCTTCATCCCCACTGTTATTAGACTTCTGAATGAACCTGTCAAATTCCAAAACTAATGTTGATCTCTGCAGCCGCAACATTGTACCCCTCACTCTGTTCGATCACCCTAATGCATTTTGTATGGTTTGATCTGCCTGTACTGTATGAAAAACAAAACTTTTCACTGTACCTAAGGACATGTGACAATAATAAATCAAAACAAATAAAAAAAAAACATGACAGTAGGAAATAGCTGCTCAACATCATAAAATCTTAAAGAAATCATTTGAAAATTATAGAGATAACTCTCTTGTCGCTTTCTTCCTTCTCAAGAAAGATTCTCCAGCACCTTGCTTGAGCTGGCACATCTGGTTCACTGATGTCCTTTAGGGAAGGAAACTGCCATTGTTACCTGGTCTGGCCTACATGTGACTCCAGACCCACAGCAATGTGATTGACTCTTGTATGCCCTCTTACCAATGCAGGATGAACAACCAATGCTGGCCTACCAGTGACACCCACATAGTGCAAGTGCACTTAAAAAAGTGATAGAATTTCAAGTCAGAATGGCTAGGAGTAGAATATGTAGATGATGTTCTCATGTATATGCTACAGACTGTCCTTCCAGTAAAGAATTTTGGCTGGATTTAGATGCTGTTCAAGGAGCATTGGTGAGTCGCTGGATAACGACAAGAGCTCCAGAGATAAAACCACCTTGCTTTATGTGTCTCCAACTCTGATCCAGGGGAATAAGCTTTCCTATTAATGGCTTCTTCAGATCAAATGTTGTCTTTGAACTATCGCTTTCTTGCTTCTCAATAAACTACCTTAAAACTACCTGAGTAATCTCTGACCGATGAATCAAAATAGACATATCACGGAGGAAAGTTCAGAAGAGTTGGGCTTAATGAGAGCTAAATCATTGAAAGCAGTCCTCCAAGACGTAGAGTGGAGTGGAAATGATTTGTATAATCAGAAGAGTAGAGACTGCAAGCCGGGTTACAAAGGTGGTATAGTTTGTACATCTAGGGTAGATCTGGTAAGAAAAGAGTTAATGAAGAAAGTAAAATGGTTTTCAAGTCAATGTGCTGTCAGTAGTGAACTAATTAGTTTCAACAAGGACAAAGGTTAATATTTCCTGCCCATCCCAATTACCTCAGGAGTTCTCCAAGGATGTATTCATGACCCTGCTTTCCTATTTCCACCTGCCTTTCCTCAATAACATTGGAGTGCACAATGTTAGGTTACATATGCAGATGGATGACAACCAACTTTACCTCACCAATATTGCTTCGATTTCCTCCACTGTTTCAGTTATTTTCATGTTGTTTATTTAAAATTCAGTACTACAAAAGTATTCATTTTCTACAACTGTATGTTCTGGAAGATAGTGCAATATTCCCATGTCCACACGATAAATTCCATTCACGCTTCCTTCCAATTCCCTGGTTACTGCCTGTGACTGAGTCAGACTGTCTGCATGTTAGCCTCCTATTTGCCATGAGATGAAACTCTCTCATCTTTCATTTCAACATGAAGACAACCTTTATAACTTTCTTGATTTCTGTTATTGTCTCAGCTAATCTGCTACTGAAAGCCCATCCATGTGTTGGTTACCTCTAGAATATTTCAGTACTCTCCACATTTGCCTCTCATATTCCACTGTCATAACCTTGAGCTCACCAAAACTCTACTGCTCCCACTCTACTGGAATCAAGTATCATTCACTAGCTTACATTGTAAATGCTGAAAATGTGTCGCTGGTTAAAGCACAGCAGGTTAGGCAGCATCCAAGTAACAGGAAATTCAACGTTTCGGGCATAAGCCCTTCATCAGGAATGAGGAGAGTGTGCCAAGCAGGCTAAGATAAAAGGTAGGGAGAAGGGACTTGGGGGAGGGGCGATAGAGATGTGATAGGTGGAAGGAGGTCAAGGTGAGGGTGATAGGCCGGAGTGGGGTGGGGGCGGAGAGGTCAGGAAGAAGATTGCAGGTTAGGAGGGCGGTGCTGAGTTGAGGGAACCGACTGAGACAAGGTGGGGGGAGGGGAAATGAGGAAACTGGAGAAATCTGAGTTCATTCCTTGTGGTTGGAGGGTTCCCAGGCGGAAGATGAGGCGCTCCTCCTCCAGCCGTCGTGTTGTTATGTTCTGCCGGTGGAGGAGTCCAAGGACCTGCATGTCCTTGGTGGAGTGGGAGGGAGAGTTAAAGTGTTGAGCCACGTGGTGGTTGGGTTGGTTGGTCCGGGCATCCCTGAGGTGTTCTCTGAAGCGTTCCACAAGTAAGTGGCCCGTCTCCCCAATATAGAGGAGGCCACATCGGGTGCAGCGGATGCAATAGATGATGTGCGTGGAGGTACAGGTGAACTTGTGGCGGATATGGAAGGATCCCTTGGGGCCTTGGAAGGAAGTGAGGGAGGAGGTGTGGGCGCAAGTTTTACATTTCCTGCGGTTGCAGGGGAAGGTGCCGGGAGTGGAGACAGACCGCTTACTTGCGGAACGCTTCAGAGAACACCTCAGGGATGCCCGGACCAACCAACCCAACCACCCCGTGGCTCAACACTTTAACTCTCCCTCCCACTCCACCAAGGACATGCAGGTCCTTGGACTCCTCCACCGGCAGAACATAACAACACGACGGCTGGAGGAGGAGCGCCTCATCTTCTGCCTGGGAACCCTCCAACCACAAGGAATGAACTCAGATTTCTCTAGTTTCCTCATTTCCCCTCCCCCCACCTTGTCTCAGTCAGTTCCCTCAACTCAGCACCACCCTCCTAACCTGCAATCTTCTTCCTGACCTCTCCGCCCCCACCCCACTCCGGCCTATCACCCTCACCTTGACCTCCTTCCACCTATCACATCTCCATCGCCCCTCCCCCAAGTCCCTCCTCCCTACCTTTTATCTTAGCCTGCCTGGCACGCTCTCCTCATTCCTGATGAAGGGCTTATGCCCGAAACGTCGAATTTCCTGTTCCTTGGATGCTGCCTGACCTGCTGTGCTTTAACCAGCAACACATTTTCAGCTGTGATCTCCAGCATCTGCAGACCTCATTTTTTACATTGTAAATGCCTCAATTTTAAAATTTACAACTTTGTTTTCAGCTCTCTCTGTGGCCTTGTCCTTCCATGTCTCCATAATCTCCTTCTGCTCTACAATCCCTGAGATCTCTACATTCGTACAATTCTGTTCTCTTGAATCTCCCTCACTTTAGTCACTCCATTGTTAGCAGAAACACACTCAGTGAACTAAATTCTAATGTTTCTTGCTTTTCCTTTATGATATTTCATCAAACATACCTTTTTGACTCGGTTTTAAAGGATGTTGTAATATCTGTATTGACAGCATCCAGTAAAGCACCCTGGGATGTAAAGCAGTAGAATTAAGTAAATACAAGTTATTAGAGATGTTTAAGGGACATTTAGACAAGCACTTGATTATCAATGAGTGGAAGGATATGGACCAAGGGCAGGCAAAAGGGATTAGTTTAATAACAACATCGTGACCTGAAGGGCCCATTCCTGTGCTGTACTGTTCTGTGTTCTATGTTGTTGTTGTTACAAAGAGAGGACAGGATGTAATATGGATGATGGATTAAAGCAAAATATTGTCAACGTTCACAGTTAGAAATAATAACAATGATAGAGATTCAGAAAACAATTCACACTACTAAGGGCAACATCGATACCACATTCCAATAACGGTGAAAATTGAAGTAGTTGTTTACTTAGCTCAATTGTCAGGTAAATATCAGTGTCATTTGCAGACCTTTGTAAAAAAAAGGTGCCAAGGGTGAAAATGTAGAAGAGAAAGTGAAGAGAATGAAGGATGTTGGGAGTGCAATGGCCACAATGGATAGAACAACCAATGCTAGAAAAATCTAACAGGATAGAGTGGAATTGAGCTAGCTTAATGTCACTAATTTGGACACTGAGTGACAGGCATTAAAGAACACATGAGATTTGCTGTACTTAAGTGATTTGCAACAAGTGTGTGTCTTGGACAAAATATTTAAATTTGTCCCAGTAATATCCTTACCTACACTGTTAAGATTACAGTCAACACACAAATAAATCCATAAATGATGCAGTGCTGGATGTTATCAATCAAACATAGATCAGTTCATTTCTTATGGACATGAGATCCATTGAAGGTTTTAATTGTTGCTTCATATTGACAGGAATGCTTATCATTTCTTGAAGGGATCTTCAGGGTGGACTGAAGATTCTAGAACATCCACCCTAGCAGTTTGAAAAATGTGCACATTAAAGGCATCACAGTCAGTTGTGTGGAAGTTTGCTGAAGTTCAGTTCTGCTCTGAAGAGGATAAATTGACCCACTAAGGAATGATTGAGACAGGCATAGGTATTTGAGAACACAATGCAATGCGATTTAAATGTCAGCTTGAAGATACAGATGAAGAGCTGTCAAAAAACGAAGAATCTTTCAGAAAAGAAATGTTGTCGATAAGTGATTCCCTATTGCTTATGAAATCTCATTTCAAATGTTCCATCAGTTGACAACATCGGTTAGAATGAAAAGCTAAACAAAGATAAACTTTGATGGGTAAGGATCCATTCTCTATTACTCAAGTTATTTGATGTCAACAAAATCAATTGCAGAAATCTTTGACAACAGAACTCTGATGTACTGCATTATTTGCGAAAGTTAATGGAGTGAAAATATTAGAAGCTGCCTCTTGTTGTACCTGTGGAGACTGCCCAGCCAGAAAATTGGCAACTCAGGGATACAATGAGGAACTTAAAATGTATAAGAAACCGTGATAGACATTTTGACTTCAGAACATCAACAGAAATACTGCATGAGTGGAAAAGAAGTGAGCTAGTCAAACAAGTATGGGAAAATGATACACAATAGTTCTTTTGGAAATGAAAGACATTATTATTGAATAAAAGAAACACTACCTAGAAATATAAGGACTATCAATAGGATACAATTGAAAAAAAACAAAAAGAATCAAATTAAAAAGATTCAGCAGGGCTAGATAAATGAGTGGGTAGAAACATTATAAATGTAGAAGAACTGTATGTCATTAAAGGTAGTTACTGTTGATGAAAACTATTCCCTACCTTAGCTCCCAAAACAGGAGTGCATCAGTTTAAAAATGATTTTCCTTGTTTTTGAATTTCTCAATGGCCTCACCCGAAGCTGAATGTTTGCACCTTGGAGTTGGTTAGAGGGTATCAAGTTGCCAATAATTGTCAAATAATTAACCACATGTGTAGATGATACAAAAATAGGAGGAGGGACAGGTAGTATTGAGGAGGCGGGGAGGCTGCAGAAGGATTTAGACAGGTTAAGAGAGTAGGCAAAGAAGTGGCAGATGGAGTACAATGTGGGAAAGTGTGAGGTCATGCACTTTGATAAGATGAATAGAAGCACCGACTATTTTCTAAACGGGGAGAAAATTCAGAAGTCTGAAATACAAAAAGACTTGGGAGTTCTACTCCACGATTCTCTCAAGGTAAACTTGTAGGTTGAGTCAGATGTTAGGATGGCAAATGCAATGATGGCACTTATTCTGAAAGGACTTGAATATAAAAGCAGGGATGTTCTTCTGAGGCTCTGTAAGGCTCTGGTCAGAACACATTTTGGGTATTGGGCATAGTTTTGCAGCCCATATCTCAGAAAAGATGCATTAGCCCTTGAGCGTATTCAAAAACGGTTCATGAGAATAGTCTCAGGAATGAACAGCTTAAAATATGAGGAACGTTTGAGGACTCTAGGTCTATGGGGATCTAATTGAAACTTACAGAATACTGAATGGCCTGGACAGAGTGGATGTTGGGAAGATATTTCCATTGGTGGGAGAGACTAGGACCTGAGGAGACAGTCTTGGAGTAAAGGGAAGACCTTTTAGAATGGATATGAGAGAAACTTCTTCAGCCAGACAGTGACGAATCTATGGAATTCACTGCCACAGAAGGCTGTGGAGGCCAGGTCACTGAGCATACTTAAGTCAGAGATAGATAGGTTCTTGATTGTCAAAGGTTACAGGGAGAAGCATGGAAGCGGGAGAATAGGGTTGAGAAATCTATCAGCCATGATTAAATTGTGGAGCAAACTCAATGGGCTTAACAGCCTAATTTCTGCGACTATGTCTTATGGCCTCATGGTCACTCATTAGTGACTGATAAACTCCATGGGTTAGTTTATGTCACACAGTAAAACACATTGTAAGTTATGAAGTAAACCTTCCTACAAACAGACTGATTTTGCTGTGTGTGCTACTGTAGAATCAGAGCAAAAGAACATCCAGGTTGAATTGTATTATTGTATAAATACAGCACATGAAGGCCTGATTGGGAAATTCTCTTAAAGACAAGGTGGTCATAAAACAGAAAACAGAGAGGGCACAGGATGAGGTGACAGAAATACTGTGCTCATTATTTACTTGTCTAACAATGATGTTAATGTCACCAATCTTTAAATTACTTGAGATTCCTGTGGCCAATTAATAGCATTTTCCTGTTCTCATTGATATTTTACTGAAGGGAGGTAATGTCTGATATGCTCTGAAAGCCTGCCCGTGGGTCTAATAGCAGATAGAGTCTCACCTGATCTTGTCTACCAGTATCTAATAGAGTGCCCTGCACCTCAGAGCAAATAATCCCCTTGCCTTGGTCTACCCTAGCATAGCTATTCTCTCCCTGAACTATTTCCACACGGGCCTGTGTTATCTACTATGGAAAGGACCTTCCACTTACCTCCTCCTCTAGCCTCCATTGCTGGTTTGGTTTGGAGACTATTTCAAGCTCAGGAATAGTTACCTTTCCCAGTGAGGTTTCTGAGACTGAGCAACTACTGACTCTCAAATTGGCCAGCACTTCTTAGAGGTGGGGCATTCTACTTTAGAGTGTGGAAGCTGTGACTTATTCCCCTGAGCTCGACAAAATCTCAGATGGATTCCAGGCTTGGCAGACAGGCTCGCTCCTGAACAACTGTCATGACCCAGGTTGGGTAAACACAGAGGTTTTTGATTTGACACCTGTACCATCCTATTCACCCATCAGATATTCACCCATCAGCAATCACAAGAGAAACCCAAAAGTCGTTCCAGTTCATTTGTTTGATTACTTCCTGTCAAATCTCAGAGCTACGAGCTATCCAACTCCTCTCTGTCTCTCTACTTCTCTCATATGTTTTAAGATGTCACTTTAATACTACTGCTTTGACCAAGTTTTTGGTTCCCTGTCCATTTATCTCCTTCAGTGGCTCAGTGTATGTTTTTAACTGTTCCTGTCCAGTATTCTGGGTTGTTTTTCTACATTAAATGCACTATACAAATGTTGGCTGTTGCTCCTGTATTGTTGTAAAAGCATTGACTTCAGCTCCCACTGTTCCCCAGCTATGAATCCCAACCTTTCACCTGTAGCTGTCTGAACTGAATCACAAACTCGATGCCATGTTTGACCATCTTAGAGCATATGCCCTCATTGTCCATGAAACTGCCAAGTTCCAACTCTGTGATATAGTCTGACTCTGGTCCAGCCTCAGCTAAGTTCCTGCTGGAGGCTTCATCCATGTCTTCTGGAGGCCTCCCATTCTCTATCAGATTAAGGTCATCCAAAGCCATGATGTCAAGTTTTGCTCAATCCAATGGTTACCTTCATTGGTCAAGAAATATCTATATGTTAAAATTCTCAGGCCTGTTGTCAAATCCCTTCATGGCCTGGCACCTTCCTGCCTCCATAAACTCCTCCACCCCAAAACTCTACAAGTATCAGTTGTCTTCCAATTCGGCCTTATTGAGTACCTCCAATTTTCATTGTTTCAGCATCGGTGTCAGGCCACCAGTTACCTAGCCCCAGAGCTTTGGAATTTGTGTTTTAAAATGCTCCCTACTTCTTCTCATGTAATTTAAGACACTCTTTCAATACAAGCTCTGAGGAAGGGTCACTTAACCCGGAATGTTAGCTCTGATTTCTCTCCACAGATGCTGCCAGACCTGCTGACCTTTTCCAGCAACTTCTGTTTGTACCCTTTCAATTGAGCCATGTTGATCAAGCTTTCAATTATCTGTCCTTTTGGGTTTAGTATCATGTTTTTGGAGAACATTCCCCTGAAGAGCCTGAAAAAAAGTTATGTTCAAGGTTCTATAGAAATACAAGTTTTTGTTGATCTACCAACATAGGAAGAATTGTACTTCTGATCTATAATAAATATCTTGTCTCAGCTCACCATGTTGAAGTTCTAGGAGATGATTTATGACATGAGAAATAGGTACCGTGCAGTGAAAATTCTCAACTAGGGCCTTATTCACTGCTTAATAATTACTTACCAAAGATATTTGGTATCGAGAAGGGAAAAATTAGATCTATTTTTCTGATTGATTTAATTAAGTCAACAAGAGAGATATTGGCTTGGAGCGCAACTCTTACAGATAGTTATGTCAATACAGACTTGATGGGCCAAAGGGCCCTTTCTGCACTATATGACTCTATGAACCTATGAATCATTTAGTTAAGATATTCATTTACATTGGGTCATGGATTTGGCAATTAATTGTTTGTTTTACTGTTATAAAAGACACACTGGTGCAAAAAAGACAATATCTATCTTGCTGACTTAATTAAATTAAAGAGAAAAGTCGAACTCGTTTCTCCCTTCCTAATACTGAATGCTATTGGTAAGTAATTATCAAGCCCTGAGTAAGATCTCAGCTGAGAAATTTGACTGCATAGCACCTGTTTAGCATTTGAAAAAAACACCTCTTAAAACATCACTCTGGTCTGCTGGATGGGCAAATTCACTGTGAATTAGAAATTAATTCAAATATCAGAAACCTATCTCCTGAGGTTTATCCACTAGGATGTATCAGGGTAGCCCTGGTTGAAGATTGGGCTGTTTTATATCTATTCTTATCTTCAGTCCAGAGTTAGCATAATGAAGTCATCAGCCACAGTGACAAAGGGTTGCCCTTGTCTCCATTGTTAAAATGCATCTGGCCCTTGAACTGAATTAGGAACATTAGAGTTCTTAAGGATATAGGCAGCATAGCAGCTCTCAGAGTGACCTGATGCAGATTTCTACGATGTGATACTGATGATCACAGACGATGAAATGGAATCCTTCTCTGTTCGTGAAGTCAGCTGCATTATAAGGTGCTCTCAATACAACAAGTGCACAGTTTATAGCACCCTGCACCCAAGGAAAGCCAGCTACATTGGCAAACTCTATTGTCCAAGCTGCAACACTGACTTAGTCAGAGGAAAAGGAGAAGACATGGGTGGATGGACAGCCCTGACTGATGAACAGCAGAATTCTGAGCTGATGTCTGTGAGCTGGCAGCATCTGAGCAGCAGGAGAAGCAATGTTACAGGTATAAGCCCTTCACCAGGAATAATGGTAATAATCAGGTTTATGCCCACCCCTGACCTGCTGTGCTTTTCCAGCACCACACTCTCGACTCTGATCTCTAGCATCTGCAGTCCTCACTTTCTCCTGTTCTCTGTGAGCTGCCCAATTCACCATGAATCTCCAGACTGGTAACTGGATCTGCATGAGTGACTGTAGCCCAATCACTGGATTGCAATGATGCAAAACCCCTGACCCCAAAGAAGGGTCACTCGATCCAAAACGTTAACTCTGATTTCTCTCCATGAGTGCTGCCAGACTTACTGAGCTTTGTTTCTGATTTCCAATATCTGCAGTTCTTTCGGGCTTTTATTTATGTTTTAATTCACTGCCACATCTCTGCTTGGCCTGCTCACCTTTAGCTGTTCTGCTCCTCTCTCTGATGGGATTTCCATTCCAATCTTTTCTCTTGTCCATCGTTATTAATTTCGCTGTCTTGATCAGTGTTTCACCAGGTATTTGCTTAAACTCATTTCCACAGCCACATTCCTCAGTAACGGCCTCTGGTTCAGACTCACCCCACATGGATTCCAACTCACAGTTTCATCCCTCATGCTTTGAATCCACCCAGGATCACAGGTATCTCAGTGATGTTCAACGTTCCAGACTGCTGCTCTCGCCGTATCCTGAGGCCCACACTCAGTGCCCTGCATTGCCATTTGCATACTCTCGACCTCTCTCTCCAATGGCATCATGTCATGCTGACTCAGAGCTGATTCACTGCCCAGTTCCACTCCATCCTCCAGCTCATTTGACGTGCGAACAAGAAACTTTTTCTTTTCCTTTCAGATATCAAGAATCGCAAGATGCAATGACTTAAAAATGCCCACGACCTTCCGGAACCTTCCGCACCTCCCCTCCCCTTCCCTCTGACTCTATCCCCTCCCCAACCCCACCTCCTATCGCGTATTCACTATCTCTCCTGACCTTCTGTTCTCTGATGCTGAATTCCTGTACTCAGCAAAGATCTCAGTTCTATCCCTCTACATCCTCACCTAAATGAATTTCAGGCACGACATGACATTAAACTCTTCTTCCATTGCCGTTGCCTTCGTGCCCATTTTTTTTTGGACAAGAATCCTCTCCCCATCCCACAGACCCCTTTGCACAGTTCCAACACTCTCCCTCCACCTGGACCCCTCCATCTGGAGCCGTCCCCCTGGATTTTTAGTTGAATTCGATCTGATCAATGAGAACTGTCAACGTGACATTGGTCATCTCAATTTCTCTGACCCCTCTCACACAATCCAACCTATCTCCCTGTGAGCTGACTATCCTCTATGCTCTCAGATCCAGCCCTGAATTAAGACTACTGATAAGGGTGGTGCTGTTGTAGACCTCTGTATTGCAGAGGATGAGTGCCAACTCTCAGATAGCTCCTCCTATCTCCCCTGGACCATGACCCCACCATGGCACATCAGGCCATTGTGTGCGTTACAGTCACTAACGTCATTTCATCTGGTGATTTCTCCTTCACTGCCTCCGAGCTCATATTCCCCCAAACCCACACAGATTGCTTCTAACTCCTTCCCAAAACCACAAACAGAGTTCCCCGGCAGATCCAATGTTTCTGCTTGCTCCTGCCCCACAGAACTCATCTCTTCCTACCCCAATTCAATTTTATTCTCCCCTTGTCCAGTTCCGTCTCACTTCTATCCGTGACGTCTCTGGGGCTCTACGGCAGTTACAGAATTTCAGTTTGTGGGCTCCAGCTGTCTCCTCTTTACCATGAACGTACAATGTCTTTACATGTCCATTCCCCATCAGGATGGTCTCAGGGCTCTCAGCTTCTTCCTGGAGCAATGGTTTGAACCATCCCCACCCTCCTCCACCTGGCCGAGCTCATCCCTACCCTCAACAACTTTTCTTTTAACTCTTCTCATTTTCTTCTGGTCAAAGGGGTGGCCATAGATAAGCAATGAACCCACATTATGCTCAGTCTTTGTAGGGTATGTGGAACATTTCTTGTTCCGATCCTATTCCAGCCTCCAGCCACAACTCTTTCTCTGATATACCAATGGTATAGAACATAGAACAAAGAGCTGAAAACATTACAGTGCAATACAGGCCCTTTGGCCCTCGATTTGAGCTGGCAATATGAAGCTCATCTAATCTACACTATTCCATTTTCATCCATATGTTTATCTAATGACCATTTAAATGCCCTTAAAGTTGGCGAGTCTACCACTGTTGCAGGCAGGGCATCTCACGTTCCTACTATTCTCTGAGTAAAGAACCTACCTCTGACATCTGCCATATATATCTATCACTCCTCAATTTAAAGCTATGTCCCCTCGTGCTAGCCATCACCATCCGAGGAAAAAGGCTCTCACTGTCTAACCTGTCTAACCCTCTGATTATCTTATATGTCTCAATTAAGTCATCTCTCAACCTTCTTCGCACTAACGAAAACAACTTCAAGTCCCTCAGCCATTCCTCACAAGACCTTCCCTCCATACCAGGCAACATCCTGGTAAATCTTCTCTGAACCCTTTCCAAAGCTTTCAAATGCTTCCTATAATGAGGTGACCAGAACTGTATGCAATAATCCAAGTGCAGCTGCACCAGAGTTTAGTACAGCTGCAACATGTCCTCATGGCTCTGAAATTCAATCTCTCTGCCGATTAAAGCTGACACACCGTATGCCTTCTGAACAACCCTATCAACCTGGGTGGCAACTTTCAGGGATCTATGTACTTGGACACCAAGATCTCTCTGCTCATCTACACTACCAGAATCTTACCATTAGCCCAGTACTCTTTATTCCTGTTGCTACTTCCAAAGTGAATCACCTCACACTTTTATGCATTAAACTCCATTTGCCACCTCTCAGCCCAGCTTTGCAGCTCATTTATGTCTCTCATTCGGCACTGTCTACAACTCTACCGACCTTAGTGTCATCTGCAAATTTACTAGCCCATCCTTCTCTGCCCTCATCCAAGTCATTTATAAAAATGACAAATAGCAGTGGACCCAAACCAGATCCTTGTCGTACACCACTAGTAACTGAACTCCAGATGAATGTTTCCCATCAACCACCACCCTCTGTCTTTTTCAGCTTGCAAATTTCTGATCCAAACCACTAAATCACCCTCAATCCCAAGCCTCCATATTTTCAGCAATAGCCTACTGTGGGAACTTAGCAAATGCCTTGATAATATCCATATACACCATATCAACCACTTTACCCTCCTCCAATAAGGTTTGTGAGGCACGACCTACCCTTCACAAAAACATGGTGAATTTCCCAAATCAACTTATTCCTTTCGATATGATTATAAATCCTGTCTCTTGTAACTTTTTCCAAACCTTTACCCACAACTGAAGTAAGGCTCACTGGTCTATAATTATCAGGGTTGTCTCTACTCCCCTTCTTGAACAAGGAGATAACAGTTGTTACCTCAGCGACATGGTGACACAGTGGTTAGCACTGCTATCTCATTGTACCAGAGACATGGGTTCAAATCCTGCCTCAGGCAACTGTCTGTGTGGAGTTTGCACATACTCTCTGTGTGGGTTTCCTCCCACAGTCCAAAAATGTGCAGATTAGGTGAATTGGCCATGCTAAATTGCCCGTAGTGTTAGGTGTAGGGGAATGGGTCTGGGTGGGTTGCTTGTTGGTGTGGACTTGTTAGGCTGAAGGGCCTGTTTCCACACTGTAAGTAACATAATCTATCCTCCAGTTGTCTTGCACTATTCTTGTAGACAATGAGGACATAAATATCAAAGCCAAAGGCTCTGCAATCCCCTCCCTGGCTTCCAAGAGAATTCTAGGATAATTCCCATCCAGCCCAGTGAACGTACCAGAATCACTAACACCTCCTGCTTGTGAACCTCAATCCTGTTTAGTCTAGTAATCTATATCTTAGTATTTTCATCAACAACATTGTCTTTTTCCAGTGTGAATACTCATTTAATATAAAATATTCATTTAGCGCTTTTCCTATCTCCTTGGACTCCACGTACAACTTCCCACGACTATCCTTGCCTGGCCCTAATCTAACTCTCGTCATTCTTTTATTCCTGACATACCTAAAGAAAGCTTTAGGGATTTCCTTGATCCTATGCCAACAACTTCTCATGTCCCCTCCTGGCTCTTCTTAGCTCTCTCTTTAGGTCTTTCCTGGCTAACTCGTAACTCTCAAGCACCCTAACTGAGTCTTCACGTCTCATCCTAACATTAGCCTTCTTCTTCTTGGCAAGAGATTCAACGTCTTTAGTCAGCCATGGCTCCCTTGCTCGACCACATCCTCCCTGCCTGACAGATACATACTTATCAAGGACATGTAGTAGCTGTTACTTGAATAAGCTCCACATTTCAATTGTGCCCATCCCCTGCAGTTTCCTTCCCCATCCTATGCATCCTAAATCTTGCCTAATTGTATCATAATCACCTTTCCCCCAGCTATGACTCTTGCCCTCCCATGTATACCTATCCCTTTTCATCACTAAAGTAAACATAACTGAATTGTGGTCACTAACACCAAAATGCTCACCTACCTCCAAATCTAACACCTGGCCGGGTTCATTACCCAGTACAAAATCTAATGTGGCCTCGCCCCCTTGTTGGCCTGTCTACATACTGTGTCAAGAAACCCTCCTGCACACATTGGACGAAAACTGACCCATCTAAAGTACTCAAACTATCGTATTCCAGTCAATGTTTGGAAAGTTAAGGACCCCATAATAACTACCCTGTTACACTCGTTCCTATACAGAACCATCTTTGCTATCCTTTCCTCTACATCTCTGGAACTATTTGAAGGCCTATGCAGAACTCCTAACTGGGTGACCTCTCCTTTCCTATTTCTAACCACAGCCCGTACTACCTCAATAGACAAGTCTTCAAATGTCCTTTCTGTCACCGTAATACTGGCTTGGACTAACAATACCATATCTCCACCTCTTTACCACCTTCTCTGTTCTTACGGAAACATCTAAACCCCAGAACCTGCAACAATCATTCCTGTCCCTGGTCTATCTATGTCTCCAAAATAGCTGCAACATCGAAGTTCTAGGTACCAATCCATGCAGCAAATTCACCCACCTTATTCCGGATGCTCCTGGCGTTGGCGCAGATACACTTCAAACCACCTTCTGGCTTGCCGGTGCACACTTGCAACCTTGAAACATTATTTCTGACTTCACCACTCTCTGGACCCTGGAGCTACCACATATGTTCCCATCCCCCTGCTGTATTAGTTCAAACCCTCCCGAAGAGCACTAGCAAATTTCGCCCCCAGGACATTGGTACCCCTCTGGTTCAAGTGTAGACCATCCTGTTTGTAGAGGTCCCACCTACCCCAGAAAGAGCCCCAGTTATCCAGGAATCTGAAACCTCCCTCCTGCACCATTCCTGTAGCCACGTATTCAACTCCTCTCTCGCCCTATTCCTCGTCTTGCTAGCATGTGGCATGGGTAACAAACCAGAGATAACAACTCTCTTTGTTCTAGCTCTCAGCTTCCACCCGAGCTCCCTGAATTTCTGCCTAAATCCCCATCCCCTTTTCCTACTCATATTGGTAGTGCCCAAAAGGATTACATTTTGGGGATTATGACTTGGGGCTGCTTCCCCTCTCCCTTAAGGACCCTGAAAACACAATCCGTGACATTACGGAACCTGGCACGTGGGAAGCAACACACCGACTGTGAGTCTCTCTTGTTCCCACAGAACCTCCTGTCTTTCCCCTAACTATGGAGTCCCTAATGGATAATTCTCTACTCATCTCTCCACTTCCCATCTGAGCAACAGGAATAGACTCTGTGCCAAAGACCTGTACCCCATGACTTATCCCTGTTAAGTCATTTCCTCCCCCCGCCCCCCCCCACCACCCCACCCAATAGCATCCAAATTAGTATACTTGTTATTGAGGGGAATAGCCACAGGGGATCCCTATATTGTCTACCGGTTCCCCTTCCGACCCCCTGACTGTAACCTATCTACCTTATCCTTGTACCTGAGTTGTGACTACCTCCCTGTAACTCTTCTCAATAACCCCCTCAGCTTCCCGAATGAAGTTCATCCAGCTCCAGCTCCAGTTCCCCAATGCTGTTTTCGAGGAGCTGGAGTTGGGTGCACTTTCTGCAGATGAAGTCAGCAGTGACACTAATGGTGACCCTTACCTCCCACAGTCTTCAGCAGGAACAGTCAACTGCCCTGCCTTCCATTCCCACTGTTCTAAATTCCCAAATTGAAAAGTAAAACAAAAAACTAGTTAACTTACGAATCTGGCGCATCAAGCCCTTTATTTTGGCTAGAGAAAGAGGATAGGTGGGAGACACTACCTAAGTAGTGTTTCGAGTAAAGCAACTGCCCAAATACATTACCTCACTGACTCAGCATTGGTGCTGCTTCTCCGTCTCGTCCAGAATTGGAAATGTTTTTCAATTTCGCTCCCAATTTCCACTCAGCTTTCACCTTCACCTGATCTATATCTGACTCCTCCCTTCCCTTCCCTTCCCTTGCTCAACATCTCTGTTTCCATGTCTGGGGACAATGCTGGCCATCAATACCCACTATAAAACCACTAACTCCTGAAGTTACCTAGAGTATACATTCTCACAGCCAGCTTTCTGTGAAGATTTGATTCTATTTTCCCAGTTCCTTTGTTTCCGTTCTGATGATGCCAACTTCGAAAAGCGACTTCCAAAATGTCCACCTTCTTCTCAACCGAGGATTCCCCAGCACCGTTGTTGACAGGGCCCTCAACTGGGTCTGACCCATCTCCCGCACTTCAGCCCTCACCCCCCTCTTCCCTCCCACAACAATAATAGGGTTCCCCTTGCCCTCATCTATCATCCCACCAGCATCCACATCCAGAGGACCATTTGCCACCATTCTGCCACATCCAGCAGGATGCCACCATCAGACACATATTACCCTCCCTAGTCAGTCTTCCACAAGATCGTTCCTTCTGGGTACTCTGGCCAACTGCTCCCACATTCCCAACACCCACCCACAGGTCCACAACACCTTCCCCTACAACCACAGAAGACCTAACATCTGCCCATTTACTTCCTCCCTTGCTAGTATCCAAGGGCCCAAGCACACATTCCAATCTAGTCGATTGTATTTGTTGCTCACAGTGGGGTCTGCTCTACATTGGAGAAATGAAGTGTAAATTGGGTGACTGCTTTGCAGACCATCTATGCTCTGTTGCAAAAAAGACCCTGAGCTTCCAGTTGCCTGTCATTTTAACACACTCCCCTGTTCCCTTGGCAACATCTCTGTTTCAGGCTTAATGCAGTGCTCCAGTGCTAGCAGAAGAGCAGCACCTCATTTTCCACTTGGGAACTCTCCAGCCTTCTGGACTCAATATCGAGCTCAACAATTTTAGGACTTGAAGCATCTTCTCCTATGTCCTTAGCCCAACACCCACATACACCAGGCCTTGTTAGTCTGTTATCATACTCAACCCATAGTTAGTCACTAATAATACCCATTCACAGTTACTCATTCGCTTGAGTCCTGAAGAAGGGTTACACCCGAAACATTGACTTACCCACCTCCTGACGCTGCTTGCCTTGCTGTGTTCTTCTAGTCTCCGGCTTGTCTACAATTCATTCTGTTAGGCTGGCTATCAGTTATGAAGAAGGGTCACTGGACCTGAAATATTATTCCTGATTTCTCTCCACAGATGCTGCCGGACCTGCTGAGCTTTTCCAGCAATTTCTGATTTTTTTTTCCCTGACACTGATTTCCTTCTGTGGTCACCTGGCTGTCTCCAAGCTCCTGGACTAAGATCGGGCAATGCCTTTAACAGACTGTGGCAAGATCCTCTGACAACATTCTCCCTTAACTTCACAGAGTCCTCCTCCTCTTACCCTTTCCTTCATGACTATCTGGCAGAATCACATGCATTGACCTTGCTGGGTAAGCTGCTGCCTCATGGTGCAAGTGTGGTAATGGCATGACGTGGCGCCATGCAGCAACATGTCCACCTCCTTGACTGGTCACTGCTGAGGATCTTGACAAACTGCCTGACTTTGGGTCTGCACTGAAAGGCAGAAGGCATAACAGAAGTAAGACAAGGCAGCTTTTAGGTTCCAAATGAGGCAGCAAAATGCAAAAAGGCAGGGAAGGAAAGCTGTGAGTATCCACAAAGGTGGAAAACAGATTAATGCTAAGTGAGCCAGCGAAGAGGCAAGGAATTCCCCTCATTGAGGTAGGTGCCTGTCCCTGTCAATTGGTTATGTTTTCTCACAGACATAAAGGTGAAATCAAAAGGGAATTCATACTAAGATCTGAGGAAGCTTTCTTTTAAATATTTAACATTTTTAGTACTTTTTAAACATTCCTAAAATAATTTGGTGCAAGGTGAAATAACAGCATTGTTGTGCAAGGTGCTGGTGTGTTCCAAAATACAGATTGGGAGTTAGGGACTGTATTCTAACTGATGGTGTGTGAGGCTGGTACATGTCTGATTCCAACCTCCTTGAACAGTTTGCCACTGCCCACCGATCGGACCCTTAGATGTTGATAATTGCTGTACAAGATGGAGCTCCACAGGAATTAGCTTTACTGTCATGTGAGTACAGTGAAAAGTTTACAAGTCACCATTTACACCAGCATCTGAGGCACTACTGGGCAGATTCTTCAGGATAGCTTCTTAAGGAAAAGAATTAGAAAAATAAAGAAATAAAATATCCTGCAATAAATTAAAAAACAGAGAATAAGAGTTCAGAATAACAGTCCTTCTAAACCACACCAAGCCAAGTTTAACCTCAAGTCCACACTGAGGCTGGGAGTTGGGGTCCACACTGAGACTGGGAGCAGGAGTTCACACTAAGGCTGGGAGTTTAGTCCACACTGAGGCCCGAGTTTAGTCCACACTGAGGCTGGGAGTTGGAGTCCACACCAAGGCTGGGAGCTGGAGTTCATAGCTGAAAATGTGTTGCTGGAAAAGCGCAGCAGGTCAGGCAGCATCCAAGGACAGGAAATTTGACATTTCGGGCAAAAGCTCTTCATCAGGAATGCCCGAAATATCGAATTTCCTGTTCCTTGGATGCTGCCTGACCTGCTGCGCTTTTCCAGCAACACATTTTCAGCTCTGATACTCCAACATCTGCAGGCATCACTTTCTCCTCCAGTTGGAGTTCATACTAAGAACGGGAGTTGGAGTCCACACAGAGGCTGGGAGTTCAGGTCTACGCTGAGGCTGTGAGTTCAGAGTCTATGCTGAGGCTGTGAGTTCAGGTCTACGCTAAGGCTGTGAGTTCAGATCAACACTGAGACTGGGGGTTCAGGTTCATACTGAGGCTGGGAGTTCAGGTCTATGCTGAGGCTGTGAGTTCAAGTCTACGCTGAGGCTGGGAGTTCAGGTCCATGCTGGGGCCGTGAGTTCAGGTCTAATGCTGAGGCTGGGAGTTCAGATCTATGCTGAGGCTGTGAGTTCAGGTCCACACTGAGGCTGGGAGTTCAGGTCTACGCTGAGGCTGGGAGTTTGATTCCACACGGAGGCCGGGGGTTTGAGTCCACACTGAGGAAGGGAGTTGGAGTCCACACTGAGGATGGGAGTTGGAGTCCATACTGAGGCTGGGAGTTGGAGTCCATACTGAGGCTGGGAGTTGGGGTCCACACTGAAACCAGGCGTTTGAGCCCACCCTGACGTCAGAAGTTGGGGTCCATGCTGAAGCTGGAAGTACCAGTACACACTGAGGCCAGGTGTTTGAGTCTATACAAAGGCTGAGGGTTAGTCTCCATGCTGAGGCTGGGAGTTAGGTTCCATACTGAGGCAGGGAGTTTGAGTCCATGCTGAGCCTGGAAGTTAGAATCCATGTTGAGATCGGGTATATGAGTCAACACTGAGGCTGAGCGTTTGAGTCCACACTGAGGCCAGGAGATTTAGTCCACTCTGAGGCCAGGGGTTTGTGACTACACTGAGGGAGGGTAATTGAGTCCACATTGAGGCCAATAATTTGAGACCACACTGAGGTCGAGTGGTCGACTCCGCACTGAGACTGGGAGTTCAGGCCTATGCTCAGACTGGGAGTTAAGGTCCATGCTAAGGCCGGGGGTTTAGGTGTACGCTGAGGCTGTGAGTTCAGGGCTGCACTGAGGCTGGGAATTCAGGGCTATGCTGAGGCTGGGAGTTCAGCTCCATGCTGAGGCTGACAGTTTAGGTCTACGCTGAGGCTTAGAGTTCAGGTCCACCCGGAGGCTGGGAGTTCAAGTCCACACTGAGGCTGTGGGGTCAGGTCCAGACTGAGGCTGGGAGTTCAGGTCTACGCAGAGGCTGGGAGTACAGGTCGACGCTGCAGCTGGTAGTTTGAATCGACACAGAGGCCGGGAGTTTGAGTCTACACTGAGGATAGGAGTTGGAGTCCATACTGAGGCTGGGAGTTGGGGTCCACGCTGCGGAAGGGAGTTTGAGTTCACACTGAGGCTTGGAGTTTGAGTCTACACTGATGCTGGGAGTTGGAGTCCACACTGAGGGTGGGTGTTTGTGTCCACACTGAGGCTGAACGTTTGAGTCCACTCTGAGGCCAGGAGATTAAGTCCACTCTGAGGCCAGAGGTTAGTGACTACACTGAGGGAGGGTAATTGAGTCCACATTGAGGCCAATAGTTTGAGACCACACAGAGGCCGAGTGGTCGACTCCACACTGAGGCTGGGAGTTCAGGGCTTTGTGAGGCTGGGAGTTCAGTGCTACACTGAGGCTGGGAGTTCAGGTCCATGCTGAGGCTGGGAGTTCAGGTCTATGCTGAGGCTGGGAGTTCAGGTCCACACTGAGGCAGGGAGTTCAGGTCTACGCTGAGGCTGGGTGTTCAGATCCACACTGAGACTGGGAGTTCAGGTCAACGCTGAGTCTTGGAGTTCAGGTCCATACTGAGGCTGGGGGTTTGAGTCCACACTGAGGCCGGGAGATTCAGTCCACTCTAAGGCCGGGAGCTAAGGTCCATACTAAAGCCGGGAGTTCAGGTCTATGCTGAGGCTGGGAGTTCAGGGCTACGCTGAGGCTGGGAGTTCAGGGCTACGCTGAGGCTGGGAGTTCAGGGTTACGCTGAGGCTGGGAGTTCAGGTCCATACTGAGGCTGGGGATTTGAGTACACACTGAGGCCAGGAGATTCAGTCCACGCTAAGGCCGGGGTTTGTGACTATACTGAGAGTGGGTATTTGAATCCACATTGAGGCTGATAGTTTGAGTCCACATTGAGGTCGAGAGTTCAGGTCTACACTGAGGCCAGGAGTACAGGTCTACGCTGAGGCTGTGAGTTCAGGGCTGCACTGAGGCTGGGACTTCAGGGCTTTGTGAGGCTGGGAGTTCAGTGCTACACTGAGGCTGGGAGTTCAGGTCCATGCTGAGGCTGGGAGTTCAGGTCCATGCTGAGGCTGGGAGTTCAGGTCCACACTGAGGCTGGGAGTTCAGGTCTACGCTGAGGCTGGGTGTTCAGATCCACACTGAGACTGGGAGTTCAGATCCACACTGAGACTGGGAGTTCAGGTCAATGCTGAGTCTTGGAGTTCAGGTCCATACTGAGGCTGGGGGTTTGAGTCCACACTGAGGCCGGGAGATTCAGTCCACTCTAAGGCCGGGAGCTAAGGTCCATACTAAAGCCGGGAGTACAGGTCTACGCTGAGGCTGTGAGTTCAGGTCTACGCTGAGGCTGTGAGTTCAGGTCTATGCTGAGGCTGGGAGTTCAGGTCTATGCTGAGGCTGTGAGTTCAGTGCTACACTGAGGCTGGGAGTTCAGGTCCATGCTGAGGCTGGGAGTTCAGGTCTATGCTGAGGCTGGGAGTTCAGGTCCACACTGAGGCTGGGAGTTCAGGTCTACGCTGAGGCTGGGAGTTCAGATCCACACTGAGACTGGGAGTTCAGGTCAACGCTGAGTCTTGGAGTTCAGGTCCATACTGAGGCTGGGGGTTTGAGTCCACACTGAGTCCGGGATATTCAGTCCACTCCAAGGCTGGGAGCTAAGGTCCATGCTAAGGCCGGGAGTTCGGGTCTATGCTGAGGCTGGGAGTTAAGGTCCATACTAAAGCCGGGAGTTCAGGTCTTCGCTGAGGCTGGGAGTTCAGGGCTACGCTGAGGCTGGGAGTTCAGGGTTACGCTGAGGCTGGGAGTTCAGGTCCATACTGAGGCTGGGGGTTTGAGTCCACACTGAGGCCAGGAGATTCAGTCCATGCTAAGGCCGGGAGTTCGGGTCTATGCTGAGGCTGGGAGTTAATTTCCATACTAAAGCCGGGAGTTCAGGTCTTCGCTGAGGCTGGGAGTTCAGGGCTACGCTGAGGCTGGGAGTTTAGGGCTACGCTGAGGCTGGGAGTTCAGGGTTACGCTGAGGCTGGGAGTTCAGGTCCATACTGAGGCTGGGGATTTGAGTCCACACTGAGGCCAGGAGATTCAGTCCACGCTAAGGCCGGGGTTTGTGATTACACTGAGAGTGGGTATTTGAATCCACATTGAGGCTGATAGTTTGAGTCCACATTGAGGTCGAGAGTTCAGGTCTACGCTGAGGCTGGGAGTACAGGTCTACGCTGAGGCTGTGAGTTCAGGTCTATGCTGAGGCCGGGAGTACAGGTCTACGCTGAGGCTGTGAGTTCAGGTCTATGCTGAGGCTGGGAGTACAAGTCTATGCTGAGGCTGGGAGTTCAGGTCTAAGCTGAGGCTGGAAGTTAGAATCCATGTTGAGACCGGGTAGATGAGTCAACTCTGAGGCTGGGAGTTTGTGGCCACACTGAGAATGGGAGTTTGCGTTCACACTGAGGCCAGGAGATTCAGTCCACTCTGAGGCCAGGGGTTTGTGACTACACTGAGGGTGGGTAATTGAGTCCACATTGAGGCCAATATTTTGAGACCACAATGAGGTCGAGTGGTCGACTCCGCACTGAGCCTGAGAGTTCAGGTCTATTCTGAGTCTGGTATTTCAGGTCTACGCTGAGGCCGGGAGTTTGGGTCTACGCTGAGGCTGCAAGTTAACGTGTATTCTGAGGCTGGGAGTTCAGGTCTGCGCTGAGGCTGTGCGTTCAGGTCCATACTGAGGCTGGGAGTTCTGGTGTCCACACTGAGGCTGGGAGTTCAGGTCTATGCTGAGGCTGGGAGTTCAGGTCCACACTGAGGCTGGGAGTTCTGGTGTCCACACTGAGGCTGGGAGTTCAGGTCTATGCTGAGGCTGGGAGTTCAGGTCCACACTGAGGCTGGGAGTTCAGGTCTATGCTGAGGCTGGGAGTTCAGGTCTACGCTGAGGCTGTGAGTTCAGGTCCATGCTGAGGCTGGGAGTTTGAGACCATGCTGAGCCTGGAAGTTAGAATCCATGTTGAGATCGGGTATATGAGTCAACACTGAGGCTGAGCATTTGAGTCCACACTGAGGCCAGGAGATTCAGTCCACTCTGAGGCTGGGGGTTTGAGTCCACACTGAGGTCAGGAGATTCAGTCCACTCTGAGGCCAGGGGTTTGTGAGTACACTAAGGGTGGGTAATTGAGTCCACATTGAGGCCAATAGTTTGAGACCACACTGAGATCGAGTGGTCAACTCCACACTGAGGCTGCGAATTCAGGTCCACGCTGAGGCTGAGAATTCAGGTCCACGCTGAGGCTGGGAGTTCCGGTCCACACTGAGTCTGAGAGTTCAGGTCCACACTGAAGCTGTGAGTTCAGGTCCACACTGAAGCTGTGAGTTCAGGTCCACACTGTGTCTGGGAGTTTGAGTTCACACTGAGGCTTGGAGTTTGAGTCCACACTGAGGCTTGGAGTTTGAGTCCACACTGAGGCTGGGAGTTGGAGTCCACACTGAGTCCGGGTGTTTGAGTCTAAGCAAAGGCTGAGGGTTAGTCTCCATGCTGAGGCTGGGAGTTAGGTTCCACACTGAGGCAGGGAGTTTGAGTCCATGCTGAGCCTGGAAGTTAGAATCCATGTTGAGACTGGGTATATGAGTCCACACTGAGGCCAGGAGATTCAGTCCACTCTGAGGCCAGGGGTTTGTGACTACACTAAGGGTGGGGAATTGAGTACATATTGAGGCCAATAGTTAGAGACCACACTGAGGTCGAGTGGTCGACTCCACACCGAGACTGCGAGTTCAGGTCTATGCTGAGAGTGGGAGTTCAGGTGTCCGCTGAGGCTGCAAGTTCAGGTCTATGGTGAGGCTGTGAGTTCAGGTCTACGCTGAGGCTGGGATTTCAGATCTACGCTGATGTCGTTAGTTCAGGTGTATGCTGAGGCTGTGCGTTCAGGTGTACGGTGAGGCTGGAAGTTCACGTCTACGCTGAGGCCGGGAGTTCAGGTTTATGCTGAGGCTGGGATTTCAGATCTACGCTGAGGATGGGCGTTCAGGTCTACGCTGAGGCTGGGAGTTCAGGGCTACGCTGAGGCTGGGAGTTCAGGGCTACGCTGAGGCTGGGAGTTCAGGTCCATACTGAGGCTGGGGGTTTGAGTCCACACTGAGGCCAGGAGATTGAGGCCATGCTAAGGCCAGGAGTTAAGGTCCATGCTAAGGCCGGGAGTTCGGGTCTATGCTGAGGCTGGGAGTTAAGGTCCATACTAAAGCCGGGGGTTCAGGTCTTCGCTGAGGCTGGGAGTTCAGGGCTACGCTGAGGCTGGGAGTTCAGGGCTACACTGAGGCTGGGAGTTCAGGGTTACGCTGAGGCTGGGAGTTCAGGTCCATACTGAGGCTGGGGATTTGAGTCCACACTGAGGCCAGGAGATTCAGTCCACGCTAAGGCCGGGGTTTGTGACTACACTGAGAGTGGGTATTTGAATCCACATTGAGGCTGATAGTTTGAGTCCACATTGAGGTCGAGAGTTCAGGTCTACGCTGAGGACGGGAGTACAGGTCTACGCTGAGGCTGTGAGTTCAGGTCTATGCTGAGGCTGTGAGTTCAGTGCTACACTGAGGCTGTGAGTTCAGGTCTATGCTGAGGCTGGGAGTTCAGGTCTATGCTGAAGCTGGGAGTTCAGGTCCACACTGAGGCTGGGAGTTCAGGTCCACACTGAGGCTGGGAGTTCAGATCCACACTGAGAATGGGAGTTCAGGTCAACGCTGAGTCTTGGAGTTCAGGTCCATACTGAGGCTGGGGGTTTGAGTCCACACTGAGGCCGGGAGATTCAGTCCACTCTAAGGCCGGGAGTTAAGGTCCATGCTAAGGCCGGGAGTTCGGGTCTATGCTGAGGCTGGGAGTTAAGGTCCATACTAAAGCCGGGAGTTCAGGTCTTCGCTGAGGCTGGGAGTTCAGGGCTACGCTGAGGCTGTGAGTTCAGGGTTACGCTGAGGCTGGGAGTTCAGGTCCATACTGAGGCTGGGGGTTTGAGTCCACACTGAGGCCAGGAGATTCAGTCCACGCTAAGGCCGGGGTTTGTGACTACACTGAGAGTGGGTATTTGAATCCACATTGAGGCTGATAGTTTGAGTCCACATTGAGGTCGAGAGTTCAGGTCTACGCTGAGGCCGGGAGTACAGGTCTACGCTGAGGCTGTGAGTTCAGGTCTATGCTGAGGCTGTGAGTTCAGTGCTACACTGAGGCTGTGAGTTCAGGTCTATGCTGAGGCTGGGAGTTCAGGTCTATGCTGAAGCTGGGAGTTCAGGTCCACACTGAGGCTGGGAGTTCAGGTCCACACTGAGGCTGGGAGTTCAGATCCACACTGAGAATGGGAGTTCAGGTCAACGCTGAGTCTTGGAGTTCAGGTCCATACTGAGGCTGGGGGTTTGAGTCCACACTGAGGCCGGGAGATTCAGTCCACTCTAAGGCCGGGAGTTAAGGTCCATGCTAAGGCCGGGAGTTCGGGTCTATGCTGAGGCTGGGAGTTAAGGTCCATACTAAAGCCGGGAGTTCAGGTCTTCGCTGAGGCTGGGAGTTCAGGGCTACGCTGAGGCTGTGAGTTCAGGGTTACGCTGAGGCTGGGAGTTCAGGTCCATACTGAGGCTGGGGGTTTGAGTCCACACTGAGGCCAGGAGATTCAGTCCACGCTAAGGCCGGGGTTTGTGACTACACTGAGAGTGGGTATTTGAATCCACATTGAGGCTGATAGTTTGAGTCCACATTGAGGTCGAGAGTTCAGGTCTACGCTGAGGCCTGGAGTACAGGTCTACGCTGAGGCTGTGAGTTCAGATCTATGCTGAGGCTGGGAGTACAAGTCTATGCTGAGGCTGGGAGTTCAGGTCTACGCTGAGGCTGTGAGTTCAGGTCCACGCTGGGGCTGGTAGTTAGAATCCATGTTGAGACCGGGTAGATGAGTCAACACTGAGGCTGGGAGTTTGTGTCCACACTGAGAATGGGAGTTTGCGTTCACACTGAGGCCAGGAGATTCAGTCCACTCTGAGGCCAGGGGTTTGTGACTACACTGAGGGTGGGTAATTGAGTCCACATTGAGGCCAATATTTTGAGACCACAATGAGGTCGGGTGGTCGACTCCGCACTGAGCCTGAGAGTTCAGGTTTATGCTGAGGCTGGGATTTCAGATCTACGCTGAGGATGGGCGTTCAGGTCTACGCTGAGGCTGGGAGTTCAGGGCTATGCTGAGGCTGGGAGTTCAGGGCTACGCTAAGGCTGAGAGTTCAGCTCCATGCTGAGTCTGAGAGTTTTGGTCTACGCTGAGGCTGGGAGTTCAGGACCACACGGAGTCTGGGAGTTCAGGTCCACGCTGAGGTTGTGAGTTCAGGTCCACACTGAGGTTGTGAGTTCAGGTCCACACTGAGGCTGGGAGTTCAGGTCTACACTGAGGCTGGGAGTTCAGGTCTGTGCTGAGGCTGGGAGTTCAGGTCTATGCTGAGGCTGGGAGACCAGGTCTACGCTGAGGCTGGGAGTTTGAGTCCATGCAGAGGCTGGGAGTTGGAATCCACACTGAGGATGGGAGGTGGAGTTCATACTGAGGCTGGCATTTGGGGTCCACACTGAGGATGGGAGTTGGAGTCCACAATGAGGCTGGAAGTTTGAGTCCACACTGAAGCCAGGTGTTTGAGTCCACACTGACGTCAGAAGTTCAGGTCCATGCTGAAGCAAGTACACACTGAGGCCAGATGTTTGAGTCTATACAATGGCTGGGGGTTAGTCTCCATGCTGAGGCTGAGAGTTAGGTTCCATACTGAGGCAGGGAGATTGAGTCCATGCTGAGCCTGGAAGTTAGAATCCATGTTGAGACCGGGTATATGAGTCAACACTGAGGCTGGGTGTTTGTGTCCACACTGAGGCTGAGCGTTTGACTCCACACTGAGGCCAGGAGATACAGTCCACTGTGAGGCCAGAGGTTAGTGACTACACTGAGGGCGGGTAATTGAGTCCACATTGAGGCCAATAGTTTGAGACCACACTGAGGTCGAGAGGTCGACTCCACACTGAGACAGAGAGTTCAGATCTATGCTGAGTCTGGGAGTTCAGGTCTCCGCTTAGGCTGGGAGTTAAGGTCCATGCTAAGGCCGGGAGTTCAGGTCTACGCTGAGGCTGGGACTTCAGGGCTATGCTGAGGCTGGGAGCTCAGGTCTACGCTGAGGGTGGGAGTTCAGGTCCATGCTGAGGCTGAGACTTTAAGTCTATGCTGAGGCTGGGAGTTCAGGTCCACACTGAGGCTGGGTGTTCAGGTCTACGCTGAGTCTTGGAGTTCAGGTCAATACTGAGGCTGGGGGTTTGAGTCCACACTGAGGCCAAGAGATTCAGTCCACTCTAAGGCCGGGAGTTAAGGTCCATGCTATGGCCAGGAGATCAGGTCAACGCTGAGGCTGGGAGTTAAGGTCCATGCTAAAGCCGGGAGTTCAGGTCTTCGCTGAGGCTGGGATTTCAGGGCTACGCTGAGGCTGGGAATTCAGGGCTACGCTGAGGCTGGGAGTTCAGGTCTATGCTGAGGCTGGGAGTTCAGGTCCACACTGAGGCTGAGAGTTCAGGTCTACGCTGAGGCTGAGAGTTCTGGTCAACACTGAGGCTGGGAGTTAAGGTCCATGCTGAGGCTGGGAGTTCAGGTCTATGCTGAGGCTGGGAGTTCAGGTCCACACTGAGGCTGGGAGTTCAGGTATATGCTGAGGCCGGGAGTTCAGTTCTACGATGAGGCTGTGAGTTCAGGTCAATGCTGAGGCTGGGAGTTCAGGTCTGAGCTGAGGCTGGGAGTTCAGGTCTACGCTGAGGCTGGGAGTTCAGGTCCACGCTGAGGCTGTGAGTTCAGGTCCACACTCAAGCTGGGAGTTTGAGTCCATGCTGAGCCTAGAAGTTAGAATCCATGTTGAGACCGGGTATATGAGTCAACACTGAGGCTGGGTGTTTGTGTCCACACTGAGGCTGAGCGTTTGACTCCACACTGAGGCCAGGATATTCCGTCCACTCTGAGGCCAGAGGTTAGTGACTACACTGAGGGTGGGCAATTGGGTCCACATTGAGGCCAATAATTTGAGACCACACTGAGGTCGAGTGGTCCACTCCACACTGAGGCTGGGAGTTCAGGTCTATGCTGAGGCTGGGAGTTAAGGTCCATGCTAAGGCCAGGAGTTCAGATCTACGCTGAGGCTGGGAGTTCAGGGCTACACTGAGGCTGGGAGTTCATCCATCCTGAGGCTGGGAGTTCAGGTCTACGCTGAGGCTGGGAGTTCAGGTCCATACTGAGGCTGGGGGTTTGAGTCCACACTGAGGCCATGAGATTCAGTCCACGCTAAGGCCGAGAGTTAAGGTCCATGCTAAGGCCGGGAGTTCAGGTCTACGCTGAGGCTGGGAGTTAGGGTCAATGCTAAAGCCGGGAGTTCAGGTTTTCTCTGAGGCTGGGAGAACATGGCTACGCTGAGGCTGGGAATTCAGGGCTAGGCTGAGGCTGGGAGTTCAGGCCCACACGGAGTCTGGGAGTTCAGGTCAACATGAGGCTGGGAGTTCAGGTTCACACTGAGGCTTGGAGTTCAGGTCTATGCTGAGGCTGGGAGATCAGGTCCACACTGAGGCTAGGAGTTCAGGTTCACACTGAGGCTGGGAGTTCAGGTCTACGCTGAGGCTGGGAGTTCAGGTCTGTGCTGAGGCTGGGAGTTCAGGTTCACACTGAGGCTTGGAGTTCAGGTCTACGCTGAGGCTGGGAGATCAAGTCTACGCTGAGGCTGGGAGTTCAGGTCTATGCTGAGGCTGGGAGTTCAGGTCTACGCTGAGGCTGTGAATTCAGGTCTATGCTGAGGCTGGGAGTTCAGGTTCACACTGAAGCTTGGAGTTCAGGTCTACGCTGAGGCTGGGAGATCAGGTCTACGCTGAGGCTGGGATTTCAGGTCTATGCTGAGGCTGGGAGACCAGGTCTACGCTGAGGCTGGGACTTTGAGTCCACACTGAGGATGGGATTTGGAGTCCACACTGAGGCTGGGAGTTGGAGTACATACTGAGGCTGGGAGTTGGAGTCCACACAGAGGATGGGAGTTGTGATCCACACTGAGGCTGGCAGTTTGAGCCCACACTGAGGCTGGGAGTTTGAGCCCACACTGAGGATGGGCGTTTGAGCCCACACTGAGGATGGGCGTTTGCGTTCACACTGAGGCCAGGAGATTCAGTCCACTCTGAGGCCAGGGTTTGTGACTACACTGAGGGTGGATAATTGAGTCCACATTGAGGCCAATATGTTGAGACCACATTGAGGACCATTGGTCGACTCCGCACTGAGCCTGAGAGTTCAGGTCTATGCTGAGTCTAGGAGTTCAGGTCTACGCTGAGGCTGCAAGTTAACGTCTATTCTGAGGCCAGGAGTTCAGGTCTACGCTGAGGCTGTGAGTTCAGGTCAACACTGAGGCTGAGAGTTCAGGTCTACGCTGAGGCTGGGAGTTAAGGTCCATACTAAAGCCGGGAGTTCAGGTCTTCGCTGAGGCTGGGAGTTCAAGGCTACGCTGAGGCTGGGAGTTCAGGGTTACGCTGAGGCTGGGAGTTCAGGTCCATACTGAGGCTGGGGATTTGAGTACACACTGAGGCCAGGAGATTCAGTCCACGCGAAGGCCGGGGTTTGTGACTACACTGAGAGTGGGTAATTGAATCCACATTGAGGCTGATAGTTTAAGTCCACATTGAGGTCGAGAGTTCAGGTCTACGCTGAGGCGGGGAGTTCAGGTCCACGCTGAGGCTGAGAGTTCAGGTCCACACTCAAGCTGGGAGTTTGAGTCCATGCTGAGCCTAGAAGTTAGAATCCATGTTGAGACCGGGTATATGAGTCAACACTGAGACTGGGTGTTTGTGTCTACACTGAGGCTGAGCGTTTGACTCCACATTGAGGCCAGGAGATTCTGTCCACTCTGAGGCCAGAGGTTAGTGACTACACTGAGGGTGGGCAATTGGGTCCACATTGAGGCCAATAATTTGAGACCACACTGAGGTCGAATGGTCCACTCCACACTGAGGCTGGGAGTTCAGGTCTATGCTGAGGCCGGGAGTTCAGATCCATGCTGAGGCTGGTAGTTCAGGGCTACACTGAGGCTGGGAGTGCAGGTCCATCCTGAGGCTGGGAGTTCAGGTCAACGCTGAGGCTGGGAGTTCAGGTCCATACTGAGGCTGGGGGTTTGAGTCCACACTGAGGCCATGAGATTCAGTCCACGCTAAGGCCGAGAGTTAAGGTCCATGCTAAGGCCGGGAGTTCAGGTCTACGCTGAGGCTGGGAGTTAGGGTCAATGCTAAAGCCGGGAGTTCAGGTATTCTCTGAGGCTGGGAGTACATGGCTACGCTGAGGCTGGGAATTCAGGGCTCCGCTGAGGCTGGGAGTTCAGCTCCATGCTGAGGCTAAGAGTTTAGGTCTACGCTGAGGCTCGGAGTTCAGGCCCACACGGAGTCTGGGAGTTCAGGTCTACGCTGAGGCTGGGAGTTCAGGTTCACACTGAGGCTTGGAGTTCAGGTCTATGCTGAGGCTGGGAGATCAGGTCCACACTGAGGCTAGGAGTTCAGGTTCACACTGAGGCTGGGAGTTCAGATCCACACTGAGGCTGGGAGTTCAGGTCCACGCTGAGGCTGGGAGTTCAGGTCTACGCTGAGGCTATGCGTTCAGGTCCACACTGAGGCTGGGAGTTCAGGTCTATGCTGAGGCTGGGAGTTCCGGTCTACGCTGAGGCTTTGAGTTCAGGTCCACGCTGAGGCTGGGAGTTTGAATCCATGTTGAGATTGGGTATATGAGTCAACACTGAGGCTGAGCATTTGAGTCCACACTGAGGCCAGGAGATGCAGTCCACTCTGAGGCCAGGGGTTTGTGACGACACTAAGGGTGGGTAATTGAGTTCATATTGATGCCAATAGTTAGAGACCACACTGAGGTCGAGTGGTCGACTCCACACCGAGACTGAGAGTTCAGGTCTATGCTGAGTCTGGGAGTTCAGGTCTCCGCTGAGGCTGCAAGTTAACGTCTATTCTGAGGCTGTGAGTTCAGGTCAACACTGAGGCTGAGAGTCCAGGTCTACGCTGAGGCTGTGAGTTCAGGTCAACACTGAGGCTGGGAGTTCAGGTCTACGCTGTGGTTCGGAGTTCAGGTCTACGCTGAGGCTGGGAGTTAAGGTCCATGCTAAATCCGGGAGTTTAGGTCTTCGCTCAGGCTGGGAGTTCAGGGCTATGCTGAGGCTGGGAGTTCAGGTCTATGCTGAGGCTGGGAGTTCAGGGCTACGCTGAGGCTGGGAATTTAGGGCTACGCTGAGGCTGGGAGTTCAGGGCTACGCTGAGGCTGGGAGTTCAGGGCTACGCTGAGGCTGGGAGTTCAGCTCCAGGCTGAGGCTGAGAGATTTGGGCTATGTTGAGGCTTGGAGTTCAGGTCCACACGGAGTCTGGGAGTTCAGGTCTACGCTGAGGCTGGGAGTTCAGGTCCACACTGAGGCTGGGAGTTCAGGTTGACGCTGAGGCTTGGAGTTCAGGTCCATACTGAGGCTGGGAGTTTGAGTCCACACTGAGGCCAGGAGATTCAGTCCACGCTAAGGCCGGGGTTTGTGACTACACTAAGAGTGGGTAATTGAATCCACATTGAGGCTGATAGTTTGAGTCCACATTGAGGTCGAGAGTTCAGGTCTACGCTGAGGCCGGGAGCTCAGGTCTATGCTGAGGCAGTGAGTTCAGGTCAGGGTGGGTAATTGAGTCCATGTTGAGGCCAATAGTTTGAGACTACACTGAGGTCGAGTGGTCGACTCCGCACTGAGGCTGAGAGTTCAGGTCTATGCTGAGTCTGGCATTTCAGGTCTACGCTGAGGCTGGGAGTTCGGGTCTACGCTGATACTGGGAGTTCAGGTCTAGGCTTAGGCTGCAAGTTAACGTCTATTCTGAGGCTGGGAGTTCAGGTCTACGCTGAGGCCGGGAGTTCAGGTCTACGCTGAGGCTGGGAGTTCAGGTTCACACTGAGGCTTGGAGTTCAGGTCTATGCTGAGGCTGTGAGTTCAGGTCCAGGCTGAGGCTGGGTGTTTGAGTCCATGATGAGCCTGGAAGTTAGAATCCATGTTGAGACCGGGTATATGAGTCAACACTGAGGCTGGCAGTTTGAATCCACAGTGAGCATGTGAGTTTGAGTCCACACTGAGGAGGGGAGTTGGCGTCCACACTGAGGCTTGGAGTTTGAGTCCAGAATGAGGCCGGGAGTTTGAGTACTCACTGAAGCCAGGCGTTTGAGTCCACACTGACGTCAGAAGTTCGGGTCCATGCTGAAGCTGGAAGTAACAGTACACACTGGGGCCAGGTGTTTGAGTCTATACAAAGGCTGAGGGTTAGTCTCCATGCTGAGGCTGGGAGTAAGGTTCCACACTGAGGCAGGGAGTTTGAGTCAATGCTGAGGCTGGACGTTAGAATCCATGTTGAGACCGGGTAGATGAGTCAACACTGAGGCTGGGAGTTTTTGTTCACACTGAGGATGGTAGTTTGAGTCCACACTGAGGCCAGGAGATTCAGTCCACTCTGAGGCCAGGGGTTTGTGACTACACTGAGGGTGGGTAATTGAGTCCATGTTGAGGCCAATAGTTTGAGACCACACTGAGGTCGAGTGGTCGACTCCGCACTGAGCCTGGGAGTTCAGGTCTATCCTGAGTCTGGCATTTCAGGTCTCCGCTGAGGCCGGGAGTTCGGGTCTACGCTGAGGCTGCAAGTTAATGTCTATTCTGAGGCTGGGAGTTCAGGTCTACGCTGAGGCTGTGAGTTCAGTTCTACGCTGAGGCTGGGAGTTCAGGTCCACGCTGAGGCTGGGAGTTCAGGTCCACGCTGAGGCTATGCGTTCAGGTCCACACTGAGACTAGGAGTTCAGGTCTATGCTGAGGCTGGGAATTCAGGTCTATGCTGAGGCTGTGAGTTCAGGTCCATGCTGAGGCTGTGAGTTTGAGTCCATGCTGAGCCTGGAAGTTAGAATCCATGTTGAGATCGGGTATATGAGTCAACACTGAGGCTGAGCATTTGAGTCCACACTGAGGCCAGGAGATTCAGTCCACTCTGAGGCTGGGGGTTTGAGTCCACACTGAGGTCAGGAGATTCAGTCCATGCTAAGGCCGGGAGTTAAGGTCCATGCTAAGGCCGGGTGTTCAAGTCTACGCTGAGGCTGTGAGTTCAATCTATGTTGAGGCTGGGAGTACAGGTCTATGCTGAGGCTGGGAGTTCAGGTCCACGCTGAGGCTGGGAGTTTGAGTCAATGCTGAGCCTGGACGTTAGAATCCATGTTGAGACCGGGTAGATGAGTCAACACTGAGGCTGGGAGTTTTTGTTCACACTGAGGATGGTAGTTTGAGTCCACTCTGAGGCCAGGAGATTCAGTCCACTCTGAGGCCAGGGGTTTGTGACTACACTGAGGGTGGGTAATTGAGTCCATGTTGAGGCCAATAGTTTGAGACCACACTGAGGTCGAGTGGTCGACTCCGCACTGAGCCTGGGAGGCAGGTCTATCCTGAGTCTGGCATTTCAGGTCTCCGCTGAGGCCGGGAGTTCGGGTCTACGCTGAGGCTGCAAGTTAATGTCTATTCTGAGGCTGCGAGTTCAGGTCTACGCTGAGGCTGTGAGTTCAGTTCTACGCTGAGGCTGGGAGTTCAGGTCCATGCTGAGGCTGGGAGTTCAGGTCTACGCTGAGACTATGCGTTCAGGTCCACACTGAGACTGGGAGTTCAGGTCTATGCTAAGGCTGGGAATTCAGGTCTATGCTGAGGCTGTGAGTTCAGGTCCATGCTGAGGCTGTGAGTTTGAGTCCATGCTGAGACTGGAAGTTAGAATCCATGTTGAGATCGGGTATATGAGTCAACACTGAGGCTGAGCATTTGAGTCCACACTGAGGCCAGGAGATTCAGTCCACTCTGAGGCCAGGGGTTTGTGACTACACTAAGGGTGGGTAATTGAGTACATATTGAGGCCAATATTTAGAGACCACACTGAGGTCGAGTGGTCGACTCCACACCGAGACTGAGAGTTCAGGTCTATGCTGAGAGTGGGAGTTCAGGTGTACGCTGAGCCGGGAGCTCGGGTCTACGCTGATGCTGTAAGTTCAGGTCTATGCTGAGGCTGGGAGTTCATGTCTACGCTGAGGCTGGGCGTTCAGGTCTACGCTGAGGCTGTGAGTTCAGGGCTACGCAGAGGCTGGGAGTTCAGGGCTACGCTGAGGCTGGGAATTCTGGTCTACGCTGAGGCTGGGAATTCAGGCCCACACGGAGTCTGGGAATTCTGGGCTACGCTGAGGCTGGGAGTTCAGGTTCACACTGAGGCTTGGAGTTCAGGTCTACGCTGAGGCTGGGAGTTCAGGTCTACGCTGAGGCTGGGAGTTCAGGTCTATGCTGAGGCTGGGAGTTCAGGTTCACACTGAGGCTTGGAGTTCAGGTCTACGTTGAGGCTGGGAGTTCAGGTCTACGCTGAGGCTGGGAGATCAAGTCTACGCTGAGGCTGGGAGTTCAGGTCTATGCTGAGGCTGGGAGACCAGGTCTACGCTGAGGCTGGGACTTTGAGTCCACACTGAGGATGGGAGTTGGAGTCCACACTGAGGATGGGATTTGGAGTCCACACTGAGGCTGGGAGTTGGAGTACATACTGAGGCTGGGAGTTGGAGTCCACACAGAGGATAGGAGTTGTGATCCACACTGAGGCTGGGAGTATGAGCCCACACTGAGGATGGGCGTTTGCGTTCACACTGAGGCCAGGAGATTCAGTCCACTCTGAGGCCTGGGTTTGTGACTACACTGAGGGTGGGTAATTGAGTCCACATTGAGGCCAATATGTTGAGACCACATTGAGGTCCATTGGTCGACTCCGCACTGAGCCTGAGAGTTCAAGTCTATGCTGAGTCTAGGAGTTCGGGTCTACGCTGAGGCAGCAAGTTAACGTCTATTCTGAGGCCAGGAGTTCAGGTCTACGCTGAGGCTGTGAGTTCAGGTCAACACTGAGGCTGAGAGTTCAGGTCTACGCTGAGGCTGGGAGTTAAGGTCCACACTAAAGCCGGGAGTTCAGGTCTTCGCTGAGGCTGGGAGTTCAAGGCTACGCTGAGGCTGGGAGTTCAGGGTTACGCTGAGGCTGGGAGTTCAGGTCCATACTGAGGCTGGGGATTTGAGTACACACTGAGGCCAGGAGATTCAGTCCACGCGAAGGCCGGGGTTTGTGACTACACTGAGAGTGGGTAATTGAATCCACATTGAGGCCGAGAGTTCAGGTCTACGCTGAGGCGGGGAGTTCAGGTCCACGCTGAGGCTGAGAGTTCAGGTCCACACTCAAGCTGGGAGTTTGAGATCATGCTGAGCCTGGAAGTTAGAATCCATGTTGAGACCGGGTATATGAGTCAACACTGAGGCTGGGTGTTTGTGTCTACACTGAGGCTGAGCGTTTGACTCCACATTGAGGCCAGGAGATTCCGTCCACTCTGAGGCCAGAGGTTAGTGACTACACTGAGGGTGGGCAATTGGGTCCACATTGAGGCCAATAATTTGAGACCACACTGAGGTCGAGTGGTCCACTCCACACTGAGGCTGGGAGTTCAGGTCTATGCTGAGGCTGGGAGTTAAGGTCCATGCTAAGGCCGGGAGTTCAGATCTACGCTGAGGCTGGGAGTTCATGTCTACGCTGAGGCTGGGCGTTCAGGTCTACGCTGAGGCTGTGAGTTCAGGGCTACGCTGAGGCTGGGAGTTCAGGGCTACGCTGAGGCTGGGAATTCTGGGCTACGCTGAGGCTGGGAATTCAGGCCCACACGGAGTCTGGGAATTCTGGGCTACGCTGAGGCTGAGAGTTCAGGTTCACACTGAGGCTTGGAGTTCAGGTCTACGCTGAGGCTGGGAGTTCAGGTCTACGCTGAGGCTGGGAGTTCAGGTCTATGCTGAGGCTGGGAGTTCATGTTCACACTGAGGCTTGGAGTTCAGGTCTACGTTGAGGCTGGGAGTTCAGGTCTATGCTGAGGCTGGGAGATCAAGTCTACGCTGAGGCTGGGAGTTCAGGTCTATGCTGAGGCTGGGAGACCAGGTCTACGCTGAGGCTGGGACTTTGAGTCCACACTGAGGATGGGTGTTGGAGTCCACACTGAGGATGGGATTTGGAGTCCACACTGAGGCTGGGAGTTGGAGTACATACTGAGGCTGGGAGTTGGAGTCCACACAGAGGATAGGAGTTGTGATCCACACTGAGGCTGGGAGTATGAGCCCACACTGATGCTGGGAATTTGAGCCCACACTGAGGATGGGCGTTTGCGTTCACACTGAGGCCAGGAGATTCAGTCCACTCTGAGGCCTGGGTTTGTGACTACACTGAGGGTGGGTAATTGAGTCCACATTGAGGCCAATATGTTGAGACCACATTGAGGTCCATTGGTCGACTCCGCACTGAGCCTGAGAGTTCAGGTCTATGCTGAGTCTAGGAGTTCGGGTCTACGCTGAGGCAGCAAGTTAACGTCTATTCTGAGGCCAGGAGTTCAGGTCTACGCTGAGGCTGTGAGTTCAGGTCAACACTGAGGCTGAGAGTTCAGGTCTACGCTGAGGCTGGGAGTTAAGGTCCATACTAAAGCCGGGAGTTCAGGTCTTCGCTGAGGCTGGGAGTTCAAGGCTACGCTGAGGCTGGGAGTTCAGGGTTACGCTGAGGCTGGGAGTTCAGGTCCATACTGAGGCTGGGGATTTGAGTACACACTGAGGCCAGGAGATTCAGTCCACGCGAAGGCCGGGGTTTGTGACTACACTGAGAGTGGGTAATTGAATCCACATTGAGGCCGAGAGTTCAGGTCTACGCTGAGGCGGGGAGTTCAGGTCCACGCTGAGGCTGAGAGTTCAGGTCCACACTCAAGCTGGGAGTTTGAGATCATGCTGAGCCTGGAAGTTAGAATCCATGTTGAGACCGGGTATATGAGTCAACACTGAGACTGGGTGTTTGTGTCTACACTGAGGCTGAGCGTTTGACTCCACATTGAGGCCAGGAGATTCCGTCCACTCTGAGGCCAGAGGTTAGTGACTACACTGAGGGTGGGCAATTGGGTCCACATTGAGGCCAATAATTTGAGACCACACTGAGGTCGAGTGGTCCACTCCACACTGAGGCTGGGAGTTCAGGTCTATGCTGAGGCTGGGAGTTAAGGTCCATGCTAAGGCCGGGAATTCAGATCTACGCTGAGGCTGGGAGTTCAGGGCTACACTGAGGCTGGGAGTTCAGGTCCACCCTGAGGCTGGGAGTTCAGGTCCATACTGAGGCTGGGGGTTTGAGTCCACACTGAGGCCATGAGATTCAGTCACGCTAAGGCCGAGAGTTAAGGTCCATGCTAAGGCTGGGAGTTCAGGTCTACACTGAGGCTGGGAGTTAGTGTCAATACTAAAGCCGGGAGTTCAGGTTTTCTCTGAGGCTGGGAGTACATGGCTACGCTGAGGCTGGGAGTTCAGGTCTACGCTGAGGCTGGGAGTTTAGGTCTACGCTGAGGCTTGGAGTTCAGCTCCACACGGTGTCTGGGAGTTCAGGTCTACGCTGAGGCTGGGAGTTCAGGTCCACACTGAGGCTGAGAGTTCAGGTCTATGCTAAGGCTGACAGTTCTGGTCAACACTGAGGCTGGGAGTTCAGGTCTGTGCTGAGGCTGGGAGTTCAGGTCTACGCTGAGGCTGGGAATTAAGGTCCATGCGAAATCCGGGAGTTCAGGTCTTCACTCAGGCTGGGGGTTCTGGGCTATGCTGAGGCTGTGAGTTCAGGGCTACGTTGAGGCTGAGAGTTCAGATCCACACTGAGGCTGGGAGTTCAGGTCCACACTGAGGCTGGGAGTTCAGGTCCACACTGAGGCTGGGAGTTCAGGTCTACGCTGTGGTTGGGAATTCAGGTCTGTGCTGAGGCTGGGACTTCAGGTCTACGCTGACGCTGTGAGTTCAGGTCCACGCTGAGGCTGGGAGTTTGAGTCCATGCTGAGGCTGCAAGTTAGAATCCATGTTGAGACCGGGTATTTGAGTTAACACTGAGGCTGGGTGTTTGTGTCCACACTGAGGATGTGAGTTTGAGTCCACACTGAGGATGGGAGGTTGTGTTCACACTGAGGCCAGGAGATTCAGTCCACTCTGAGGCCAGGGGTTTGTGACTACACTGAGGGTGGGTAATTGAGTCCACATAGAGGCCAATAGTTTGAGACCACACTGAGGTCGAGTGGTCTCTGATGCCGGGAGTTCGGGTCTACACTGAGGCTGGGAGTTCGGGTCTACGCTGAGGTTGCAAGTTAACGTCTATTCTGAGGCCAGGAGTTCAGGTCTACGCTGAGGCTGTGAGTTCAGGTCCACACTGAGGCTGGGAGTTGGGGTCCAGACTGAGGCTGTGAGTTCAGGTCTACGCTGAGGCTGTGAGTTCAGGTCTATCTTGAGGCTGGGAGTTAAGGTCTATGCTGAGCTTGTGTGTTCAGGTCCACGCTGAGGCTGGGAGTTTGAGTCCATGCTGCGCCTGGAAGTTAGAATCCATGTTGAGACCGGGTATATGAGTCAACGCTGAGGCTGGGTGTTTGTGTCCACACTGAGGCTGAGCGTTTGACTCCACACTGAGGCCAGGAGATTCAGTCCACTCTGAGGCCAGGGGTTTGTGACTACACTGAGTGTGGGTAATTGAGTCCACATTGAGGCCAATAGTTTGAGACCACACTGACGTCGAGTGGTCAACTCCACACTGAGGCTGCGAGTTCAGGTCCACACTGAGACTGCGAGTTCAGGTCTACGCTGTGACTGGGAGTTCAGGTCTTTGCTGAGGCTGGGATTTCAGGTCCATGCTGAGGCTGGTAGTTCAGGTCCACACTGAGTCTGGGAGTACAGGTCCACGCTGAAACTGTGAATTCAGGTCTACGCTCAGGCTGGGAGTTCAGGTCTATGCTGAGGCTGGGAGTTCAGGTCTACGCTGAGGCTGGGAGTTTGATTCCACACTGAGGCCGGGAGTTTGAGTCGACACTGAGTATGGGAGTTGGGGTCCACACTGAGGATGGGAGTTTGAGTTGACACTGAGGCTTGGAGTTTGAGTCTACACTGAGGATGGGAGTTCTGGTCTATGCTGAGGCTGGGAGTTCAGGTCTATGCAGAGGCTGGGAGTTTGATTCCACACTGAGGCCGGGGGTTCAGGTCTACGCTGAGTCTGGGAGTTTGATTCCACACTGAGGCCAGGAGTTTGAGTCCACACTGAGGCTGGGAGTTGGGGTCCACATTGAGACTGGGAGTTTGAATTTACACTGAGGCTGGAAGTTGGAGTCCACACGGAGGATGGGATTTGGAGTCCACACTGAGGCTGGGAGTTGGGGTCCACACGGAGGATGGCAGTTGGAGTCCACACGGAAGATTGGAGTTGGAGTCCATACTGAGGCTGGGATTTTGAGTCCACACTGACGTCAGAAGTTCGGGTCCATGCTGAAGCTGGAAGTACCAGTACACACTGAAGCCAGGTGTTTGAGTCTATACAAAGGCTGGGGGTTAGTCTCCATGCTGAGGCTGGGAGTAAGGTTCCACACTGAGGCAGGGAGTTTGAATACATGCTGAGCCTGGAAGTTAGAATCCATGTTGAGACTGGGTATATGAGTCAACACCGGGGCTGAGCGTTTGAGTCCACACTGAGGCCAGGGGTTTGGGACTACACTGAGGGTGTGTAATTGAGTACATATTGAGGCCAATAGTTAGAGACCACACTGAGTTCGAGTGGTCGACTCCACACGGAGACTGAGAGTTCAGGTCTATGCTGAGACTGAGAGTTCAGGTCTACGGTGAGGCTGTGAGTTCAGGTCTACGCTGAGGCAGGGAGGTCAGGTCTATGCTGAGGCTGGGATTTCAGATCTACGCTGAGGCAGGGAGTTCAGGTCTACGCTGAGACTGGGAGTTCAGGTCTACGCTGAGACTGGGAGTTCAGGTCTACGCTGAGACTGGGAGTTTGAGTCCACACTGAGGTTTGGAGTTTGAGTCCACACTGAGGATGGGAGTTGGAGTCCACACTGAGGATGGGAGTTGGAGTCCACACTGAGGCTGGGAGTTGGAGTCCACACTGAGGATGGGAGTTGGAGTTCTTAATGAGGCTGAGATTTGGAGTCTACACTGAGGCTGGGAGTTGAGATCCACACTGAGGATGGGAGTTGGAGTGCACAATGAGGATGGGAGTTGGAGTCCACACTGAGGATGGGAGTTGGAGTGCACACTGAGGATGGGAGTTGGAGTCCACACTGAGGCTGGGAGTTGGAGTCCACACTGAGGATGGGAGTTGGAGTTCTTAATGAGGCTGAGATTTGGAGTCTACACTGAGGCTGGGAGTTGAGATCCACACTGAGGATGGGAGTTGGAGTGCACACTGAGGATGGGAGTTGGAGTCCACACTGAGGATGGGAGTTGGAGTGCACACTGAGGATGGGAGTTGGAGTCCACACTGAGGCTGGGAGTTGGAGTCCACACTGAGGATGGGAGTTGGAGTTCTTAATGAGGCTGAGATTTGGAGTCTACACTGAGGCTGGGAGTTGAGATCCACACTGAGGATGGGAGTTTGCGTTCACACTGAGGCCAGGAGATTCTGTCCACTCTGAGGCCAGGGGTTTGTGACTACACTGGGGGTGGGTAATTGAGTCCACATTGAGGCCAATAGTTTGAGACCACACTGAGGTCGAGTGGTCGACTCCGCAATCAGCCTGAGAGTTCAGGTCTATGCTGAGTCTGGCATTTCAGGTCTACACTGAGGCCGGGAGTTCGGGTCTATGCAGAGGCTGGGAGTTCAGGTCTACGCTGAGGCTGCAAGTTAACGTCTATTCTGAGGCTGGGAGTTCAGGACCATGCTGAGACTGCGAGTTCAGGTCCACACTGAGGCTGGGAGTTCAGGTCTACGCTGAGGCTGTGACTTCAGGTCTACGCCGAGGCAGGGAGTTCAGGTCCACGCTGAGGCTGGGAGTTCAGGTCTATGCTGAGGCTGGGAGTTCTGGTCTACGCTGAGGCTGTGAGTTCATGTCTACGCTGAGGCTTGGAGTTCAGGTCCACACTGAGGCTGGGGGTTTGAGTCCACACTTAGGCCAGGAGATTCAGTCCACACTAAGACCGGGGTTTGTGACTACACAGAGTGGGTAATTGAATCCACATTGATGCTGATAGTTGAGGCTGGGAGTTCAGGTCTACGCTGAAGCTGGAAATGCATGTCTATGCTGAGACTGGAAATGCAGGTCTATGCTGAGGCTGGGAGTTCAGGCTGGGAGTTTGAGTTCACACTGAGGATGGGATTTGGAGTCCACACTGAGGCTGGGAGTTGGAGTCCACAATGAGGATGGGAGTTGGAGTCCATACTGAGGCAGGGAGCTGGAGTTCACACTAAGGCTGGGAGTTTGAGTCCACACTGACGTCAGAAGTTGGGGTCCATGCCGTAGCTGGAAGTACCAGTACACACTGAGGCCAGTTGCTTGAGTCTATACAAAGGCTGGGGGTTAGTCTCCACGCTGAGGCTGGGAGTTAGGTTCCACAATGACGCTGGGAGTTTGAGTCCATGCTGAGCCTGGAAGGTAGAATCCATGTTGAGACCAGGTATATGAGTCAACACTGAGTCTGGGCGTTTGTGTCCACACTGAGGCTGAGCGTTTGACTCCACACTGAGGCCAGAAGATTACATCCACTCTGAGGCCAGGGGTTTGTGAGTACACTGAGGGTGGGTAATTGAGTCCACATTGAGGCCAATAGTTTGACACCACACTGAGGTCGAGTGGTCAACTCCACACTGAGGCTGAGAGTTCAGGTCTATGCTGAGGCTGGGAGTTCAAGTCTACGCTAAGGCTGGGAATTCTGGTCTACGCTGAGGCTGGGGATTCAGGTCTACGCTGAGTCTGGGAGTTTGATTCCACACTGAGGCCAGGAGTTTGAGTCCACACTGAGGCTGGGAGTTGGGGTCCACATTGAGACTGGGAGTTTGAGTTCACACTGAGGCTTGGAATTTGAGTCTACACTGAGGATGGGAGTTGGAGTCCTCACTGACGATGGGAGTTTGAATCTACACTGAGGCTGGAAGTTGGAGTCCACTCGGAGGTTGGGATTTGGAGTCCATACTGAGGCTGGGATTTTGAGTCCACACTGACGTCAGAAGTTCGGGTCCATGCTGAAGCTGGAAGTACCAGTACACACTGTAGCCAGGTGTTTGAGTCTATACAAAGGCTGGGGGTTAGTCTCCATGCTGAGGCTGGGAGTAAGGTTCCACACTGAGGCAGGGAGTTTGAATCCATGCTGAGCCTGGAAGTTAGAATCCATGTTGAGATCGGGTATATGAGTCAACACTGAGGCTGAGCGTTTGAGTCCACACTGAGGCCAGGGGTTTGGAACTACACTGAGGGTGTGTAATTGAGTACATATTGAGGCCAATAGTTAGAGACCACACTGAGGTCGAGTGGTCGACTCCACACGGAGACTGAGAGTTCAGGTCTATGCTGAGACTGGGAGTTCAGGTGTACGCTGAGGCCGGGAGTTTGGATCTACGCTTAGGCTGAGAGTTCAGGTCTATGCTGAGGCAGGGAGTTCAGGTCTATGCTGAGGCAGGGATTTCAGATCTACGCTGAGGCAGGGAGTTCAAGTCTACACTGAGGCTGGGAGTTCAGGTCTACGCTGAGGCTGGGAGTTCAGGTCTACGCTGAGGCTGGGAGTTGGAGTCCACACTGAGGATGGGAGTTGGAGTCCACACTGAGGATGGGAGTTGAGATCCACACTGAGGATGGGAGTTTGTGTTCACACTGAGGCCAGGAGATTCTGTCCACTCTGAGACCAGAGGTTTGTGACTACACTGGGGGTGGGTAATTGAGTCCACATTGAGGCCAATAGTTTGAGACCACACTGAGGTCAAGTGGTCGACTCCGCAATCAGCCTGAGAGTTCAGGTCTATGCTGAGTCTGGCATTTCAGGTCTACGCTGAGGCCGGGAGTTCGGGTCTATGCAGAGGCTGGGAGTTCAGGTCTGCGCTGAGGCTGCAGGTTAACGTTTATTCTGAGGCTGCGAGTTCAGGTCCATGCTGAGACTATGAGTTCAGGTCCAGGCTGAGGCTGGGAGTTCAGGTTTACGCTGAGGCTGTGACTTCAGGTCTACGCCGAGGCAGGGAGTTCAGGTCCACGCTGAGGCTGGGAGTTCAGGTCTATGCTGAGGCTGGGAGTTCTGGTCTACGCGGAGGCTGTGAGTTCATGTCTACGTTAAGGCTTGGAGTTCAGGTCTACGCTGATGCTGGAAATGCAGGTTTATGCTGAGGCTGGGAGTTCAGGCTGGGAGTTTGAGTTCACACTGAGGATGGGATTTGGAGTCCACAATGAGGATGGAAGTTGGAGTCCACAATGACGTCAGAAGTTGGGGTCTATGCCGAAGCTGGAAGTAGCAGTACACACTGAGGCCAGTTGCTTGAGTCTATACAAAGGCTGGGGGTTAGTCTCCACGCTGAGGCTGGGAGTTAGGTTCCACACTGAGGCAGGGAGTTTGAGTCCATGCTGAGCCTGGAAGTTAGAATCCATGTTGAGACCAGGTATATGAGTCAACACTGAGGCTGAGCATTTGACTCCACACTGAGGCCAGGAGTTTCAGTCCACTCTGAGGCCAGGGGTTTGTGAGTACACTGAGGGACGGTAATTGAGTCCACATTGAGGCCAATAGTTTGACACCACACTGAGGTCGAGTGGTCAACTCCACACTGAGGCTGAGAGTTCAGGTCTATGCTGAGGCTGAGAGTTCAGGTCTATGCTGAGGCTTGGAATTCAGGCTCATGCTGAGGCTCTGAGTTCAGGTCCACACTGAGGCTGGGGGTTTAGGTCCACACTGAGGCAAGGAGTTCGGGTCCACGCTGAGGTTGGGATTTCAGGTCCATGCTGTGGCTAGGATTCAGGTCTACGCTGAGGCTGGGGGTTTGAGTCCACACTGAGGCTGGGGGATTGAGTCTACACTGAGGCTGGGAGTTGGAGTCCACAGTAAGGCTGGGAATTTAGACCACACTGAAGTCAGGCGTTTGAGTCCACACTGACTTCGGACGTTCGGGCACATGCTGAAACTGGAAGTACCAGTCCACACTAAGGCCAGGTGTTTGAGTCTACACTGAGGCTGGGGGTTAGTCTCCACGCTGAGGCTGGGAGTTAGGTTCCACACTGAGGCAGGGAGTTTGAGTCCATGCTGAGGCTGGAAGTTAGAATCCATGCTGAGACCTGGTATATGAGTCCACACTGAGGCTGAGCGTTTGTGTCCACACTGAGGCCAAGAGTTTCAGTCCACTCTGAGGCTGGGGGTTTGTGACTACACTGAGGCTGAGCGTTCGAGTCCACATTGAGGCCGATAGTTTGAGTCCAGGCTGAGGTCGAGTGGTCGAGTCCATACTGAGGCTGAGAGTTGAGGTCTTCACTGAGGCTGGGAGTTCAGGTCCACACTGAGGCTGTGAGTTTGTGTCCACACTGAGGCTGGGGGTTCGTGCCCACACTGAGGCTGGGTGGTCGTGTCCACACTGAGGCTGGGTGTTTTGAGCCCAGTCTGAGGCTGGAAGTTAGAATCCATGTTGAGTCCGGGTATATGAGTCAACACTGAGGCTGGGAGTTTGTGTCCACACTGAGGCTAGTGTTTGTGCCAACATTGAAGTTGGGAGGTTGTGTCCACACGAGGTTATGAATTTGTGTCCACACTGAGGCTGAGCATTTGAGTCCACACTGAGGCCAGGAGATTCAGTCCACTCTGAGTCCGGGGTCTGTGACAACACTGAGGGGGAGAAATTGAAACCACATTGAGGCCGATAGTTTGAGTCCACACTGAGGTCGAGTGGTCGAGTCCACACTGAGGCTGAGAGTTGGAGTCCACACTGAGGCTGGGAGTTTGAGTCCACACTGACGTCAGAATTTCGGGTCCTTGCTGAAGCTGGAAGTACCAGTACACACTGAGGCCAGGTGTTTGAGTCTATACAAAGGCTGGGGGTTAGTCTCCAAGCTGAGGCTGGGAGTTCAGGTCCACACTGAGGATGGGAGTTGGAGTCCACACTGAGGATGGGAGTTGGAGTCCACACTGAGGTTGGAAGTTGGAGTCCACACTGAGGTTGGGAGTTGGAGTCCACACTGAGGTTGGGAGTTGGAGTCCATACTGAGGCTGGGAGTTGGTGTCCATACTGAGGCTGGGAGCTGGAGTCCATACTGAGGCTGGGAGTTGGAGTATACACTGAGGTTAGGAGTTGGAGTCCACACTGAGGCTGGGTGTTGGAGTCCACACTGAGGCTGGGAGTTTGAGTCCACACTGAAGCCAGGCGTTTGAGCCCACACTGACGTCAGAAGTTGGGGTCCATGTTGAAGCTGGAGTTACCAGCCCACATTGAGGCCAGGTGTTTGAGTCTGCACTGAGGCTGGGGGTTAGTCTGCACATTGAGGCTGGGAGATAGGTTCCACACTGAGGCAGGGAGTTTGAGTCCATGCTGAGCCTGAAAGTTAGAATCCATGTTGCGACTGGGTATATGAGAACACACTGAGGCTGAGCGTTTGAGTCCACACTGAGGCCAGGAGATTCAGTCCACTCTGAGGCCGGGGGTTTGTCAGTACACTGAGGGGGGAAATTGAGTCCAAGTTGAGGCTGACAGTTTGAGTCCACACTGAGGTCGAGTTGTCGAGTCCACACTGAGGCTGAGAGTTCAGGTCCAAGCTGAGGCTGGGAGTTCAGGTCGATGCTGAGGCTGGGAGTTCAGGTCTACGCTGAGGCTGGGAGTTCAGGTCCATGCTGAGACTGGGAGTTCAGTCTATACTGAGGCTGGGAGTTCATGTCTACGCTGAGGCACAGAGTTCAGGTCCGCACTGAGACTGGGAGATCAGGCCTTCGCTGAGGCTGGGATTTCAGTCCACACTGAGACTTGGAGTACAGGTCCACGTTGAGGCTGGGAGTTCAGGTCCATACTGAGGCTGGGATTTCAGATCCAAGCTGAGGCTGCGAGTTCAGGTCCAAGCTGAGGGTTGGAGTTCAAGTCCAAGCTGATGCTGGGAGTTCAGGTCCAAGCTGAGGCTGGGAGTTCTGGTCGAAGCTGAGGCTGGGAGTTCAGGTCCACGCTGAGGCTGGGAGTTCAGGTCTACACTGAGGCTGGGTGTTCAGGTCCATACTGAGGCTGGGAGTTCAGGTCTATGCTGAGGCTGGGATTTCAGGTCCAAACTGAGGCTGGGCGTTCAGGTCTATGCTGAGGCTTGGAATTCAGGCTCATGCTGAGGCTCTGAGTTCAGGTCCACACTGAGGCTGGGGGTTCAGGTCCACACTGAGGCAAGGAGTTCGGGTCCACGCTGAGGTTGGGATTTCAGGTCCATGCTGAGGCTAGGATTCAGGTCTACGCTGAGGCTGGGGGTTTGAGTCCATACTGAGGCTGGGAATTGGCGTCCACAGTAAGGCTGGGAATTTAGACCACACTGAAGCCAGGCGTTTGAGTCCACACTGACCTCGGACGTTTGGTCCATGCTGAAACTGGAAATACCAGTCCACACTAAGGCCAGGTGTTTGAGTCTACACTGAGGCTGGGGGTTAGTTTCCACACTGAGGCAGGGAGTTTGAGTCCATGCTGAGGCTGGAAGTTAGAATCCATGTTGGGACCGGGTATATGAGTCCACACTGAGGCTGAGCGTTTGAGTCCACAGTGAGGCTGGGCGTTTGTGTCCACACTGAGGCCAGGAGATTCAGTCCACTCTGAGGCTGGGGGTTTGTGACTACACTGAGGCTGAGCGTTCAAGTCCACATTGAGGCCGATAGTTTGAGCCCAGGCTGAGGTCGAGTGGTCGAGTCCATACTGAGGCTGAGAGTTCAGGTCTATGCTGAGGCTGGGAGTTCAGGTACACACTGAGGCTGGGCGTTCAAGTCTTCGCTGAGGCTCGGAGTTCAGGTCCACACCGAGGCTGGGAGATCAGGTCCACACTGAGGCCAGGAGTTGGGGTCCACACTGAGGATGGGGGATTGAGTCTACACTGAGGCTGGGAGTTTAGTCCACACTGAAGCCAGGCGTTTGAGTCCACACTGACATCAGAGGTTCGGGTCCATGCTGAAGCTGGAAGTACCAGTCCTCACTGAGGCCAGGTGTTTGAATGGACATTGAGGCTGGGGATTAGTCTCCATGCTGAGGTTGGAAGTTAGGTTCCACACTGAGGCAGGGAGTTTTGAGCCCAGTCTGAGACTGGAAGTTAGAATCCATGTTGAGACCAGGTATATGAGTCCACACTGAGGCTGTGAGTTCGTGTCCACACTGAGGCTGGGGGTTCGTGCCCACACTGATGCTGGGTGTTTGTGTCCACACTGAGGCTGGGTGTTTGTGTCCACACTGAGGCTGGGTGTTTGTGTCAACACTGAGGCTGGGTGTTTGTGTCCACACTGAGGCTGGGTGTTTGTGTCCACACTGAGGCTGGGAGTTCATGTCCACACTGAGGCTAGTGTTTGTGCCAACATTGAAGTTGGGAGGTTGTGTCCACACGAGGTTATGAATTTGTGTCCACACTGAGGCTGAGCATTTGAGTCCACACTGAGGCCAGGAGATTCAGTCCACTCTGAGTCTGGGGTCTGTGACAACACTGAGGGGGAGAAATTAAGACCACATTGAGGCCGATAGTTTGAGTCCACACTGAGGTCGAGTGGTCGAGTCCACACTGAGGCTGAGAGTTGGAGTCCACACTGAGGCTGGGAGTTTGAGTCAACACTGATGTCAGAAGTTTGGGTCCATGCTGAAGCTGGAAGTACCAGTACACACTGAGGCCAGGTGTTTGAGTCTATACAAAGGCTGGGGGTTAGTCTCCATGCTGAGGCTGGGAGTTAGGTTCCACACTGATGCAGGGAGTTTGAGTCCACACTGAGCCTGGAAGTAAGAATCCATGTTGAGACCGGGTATATGAGTCAACACTGAGGCTGGGTGTTTGTGTGCACACTGAGGCTGAGCGTTTGACTCCACACTGAGGCCAGGAGATTACGTCCACTCTGAGGCCAGGGGTTTGTGAGTACACTGAGGGCAGGTAATTGAGTCCACATTGAGGCCAATAGTTTGAGACCACACTGAGGTCGAGTGGTCGACTCCACACTGAGACAGAGAGTTCCATTCTATGCTGAGGCTGGGAGTTCAGGCCTATGCTCAGGCTTGGAGTTCAGGTCCATGTTGAGGATGGGAGTTCAGGTCTATGCTGAGACTGGGGGTTTGAGTCCACACTGAGGCCGGAAGTTTGAGTCCATACTGAGGCTGGGAGTTTGAGTCTACACTGAGGATGGGAGTTGGAGTCCATACTGAGGCTGGGAGTTTGGGTCTACACTGAGGATGGGAGTTGGGGTCCACACTGAGGATGGGAGTTGGAGTCTATACCGAGGCTGGGAGTTGGGGTCCACTCAGAAGATGGGAGTTTGAGTCCACACTGAGGTTGGGAGTTGGAGTCCACACGGAGGCTGTGAGTTCAGGTCTACGCTGAGGCTGGGAATTCAAGTCCACATTGAGTCTGGGAGTCCAGGAGTTCTGGTCCATACTGAGGCGGGGGTTTGACCCCACACTGAGGCCGGGAGCTGGAGCCCGCACTGAGGCCGAAGTTGGAGTCAACCCTGAGGTTGGGAGTTCAGGTCCACACTGAGGCTGAGGGTTGGAGTCAACACTGAGGCCGAAGGTCTGAGTCCACACTGAGGCTAGAGGTTAGGGTTCACACTGAGGCTGGGAGTTTAGTCCACACTGAGGCTGGGAGCTGGAGTCCACACTAATGCTGGGAGTTTAGTCCACACTGAGGCTGGGAGTTTGAGTCCACACTGAAGACAGACGTTTGAGTCCACACTGACGCCAGAAGTTCGGATCCATGCTGAAGCTGGAAGTACCAGTACACACTGAGGCCAGGTGTTTGAGTCTACATAAAGGCTGAGGGTTAGTCTCCACGCTGAGGCTGGGAGTTAGGTTCCACACTGAGGCAGGGAGATTGAGTCCATGCTGAGCCTGGAAGTTAGAATCCATGTTGAGACCGGGTATATGAGTCCACACTGAGGCTGGGAGTTCAGGTCCACACTGAGGCTGGGAGTTCAGGACCGTGTTGAGGCTGGGGGTTTGAGTACACACTGATGCTGGGAGTTGGAGTCCACACTGAGGCTAGAGGTTGGAGTCCACCCTGAGGCCGGAAGTTGGGGTCCACACTGAGGCTGGGTGTTGGAGTCCACATTGAGGATGGGAGTTTGAGCCAACACTGAGGCCAGGAGTTTGAGTCCGCACTGACATCGGAAGTTCAGGTCCATGTTGAAGCTGGAAATACCAGCCTACACTGACGCCAGATGTTTGAGTCTACACTGAGGCTGGGGCTTAGTCTCCATGCTGAGGCTGGGAGTTAGGTTCCACACTGACGCAGGGCGTTTGAGTCCAGCCTGTTGAGACCGGGTATATGAGCCAACACTGACTCTGGGTGTTTGTGTCCACACTGACGCTGGTTGTTTGTGACTACACTGAGGGTGGGAAATCAAGTTCACATTGAGGCCGATAGTTTGAGTCCACACTGAGGCTGGGAGTTCAGGTCCACACTGAGGATACTGGTTCAGGTCCACGTTGAGACTGAGAGTTCAGGTCTACTCTGAGGCTAGGAGCTCAGGCCTACGCTGAGGCTGGGAGTTGAAGTCTATGCTGAGGCTGGCAGTTCAGGTTCACACTGAGGCTGGGAGTTCAGGTTCACACTGAGGCTGGGAGTTCAGGTCCACACTGAGGTTGGGAGTTCAGGTCCACACTGAGGTTGGGAGTTCAGGTCCACACTGAGGATTGGAAGTTCAGGTCCCATGCTGAGTCTGTGAGTTCAGGTCCATACTAAGGCTATGAGTTCAGGTCCACACTGAGGCTGGGAGTTCAGGTCTATGCTGAGGCTGGGAGTTCAGGTCCATAGGGAGGCTGGGAGTTCAGGTCCATGCTGAGGCTGCCAGTTCAGGTCCACACTGAGGCTGGGCGTTCAGGTCTACGCTGAGGCTGGGAGTTCAGGCCCACGCTGATGCTGGGAGTTGAGGTCCACACCTAGACTGGGAGTTCAGGTCCAACTTGAGGAGGTGAGTTCAGCTCCACACTGAGGCTGGGAGTTCAGATCCACATGGAGGCTGGGATTTCAGCTTCACACTGAGGCTGGGAGTTCAGGTCTACGCTGAGGCTGTGAGTTCAGATCCACACTGAGGCTGAGAGTTCAGGTCCACGTTGACTCTGGGAGTTCAGGTCTACACTGAGGCTGTGAGTTCAGATCCACACTGAGGCTGGGAGTTCAGGTCTACGCTAAGGCTGAGTTCAGATCCACGCTGAGACTGGGAGTTCAGGTCCACGTTGACTCTGGGAGTTCAGGTCTACGCTGAGGCTGTGAGTTCAGATCCACACTGAGACTGGGAGTTCAGGTCCACGTTGACGCTGGGAGTTCAGGTCCACGCTGAGGCTGGGAGTTCTGGTCCACGCTGAGGCTGGGAGTTCAGGTCCATGCTGAGGCTGGGAGTTCAGTTCAATACTGAAGCTGGGAGTTCAGGCCCACACTGAGGCTGTGAGTTCAGGTCCTCACTGGGGCTGGGAGCTCAGGTCCACACTGAGGCAAGGAAATCAGGACCATGCTGAGGCTGGGAGTTCAGGTCCACGTTAAGGCTGAGAGTTTAGGTCTGCTCTGAGGCTAGGATTTCAGGTCCATGCTGATGCTGGGAGTTCAGGTCTATGCCGAGGCTGGGAGTTCAGACCCATGCTGATGCTGGGAGTTGAGGTCCACACCTAGACTGGGAGTTCAGGTCCAACTTGAGGACATGAGTTCAGCTCCACACTGAGGCTGGGAGTTCAGGTCTACGCTGAGGCTGTGAGTTCAGATCCACACTGAGGCTGGGAGTTCAGGTCCACGTTGACTCTGGGAGTTCAGGTCTACCCTGAGGCTGTGAGTTCAGATCCACACTGAGGCTGGGAGTTCAGGTCTACGCTAGGGCTGAGTTCAGATCCACACTGAGACTGGGAGTTCAGGTCCACGTTGACTCTGGGAGTTCAGGTCTACGCTGAGGCTGTGAGTTCAGATCCACACTGAGACTGGGAGTTCAGGTCCACGTTGACGCTGGGAGTTCAGGTCTACGCTGAGGCTGGGAGTTCAGGTCCGTACTGAGGCTGTGAGGCTGGGAATTCAGGTCCATACTGAGGCTGGGAGTTCAGGTCCACACTAGGCCTGGGATTTCAGGTCCACACTGAGACTGGGTGTTGAGGTCTATGCTGAGGCTGGGAGTTTTGGTCCATGCTGAGGCTGGGAGTTCAGATCTACGTTGAGGCTGTGAGTTCAGGTCCACACTGAGGCAGGGAGTTCAGGTCCACACTGATGCTGGGAGTTCAGGTCCACGCTGATGCTGGGATTTCTGGTCCATACTGAGGCTGGGAGTTCAGGTTCACACTGAGGCTGGGAGTTCAGGTTCACACTGAGGCTGAGAGTTCAGGTCAATGCTGAGGCTGGAAGTTCAGGTCCATGCTGAGGCTGGGAGTTCAGGTCCACACTGAGGCTGGGAGTTCAGGTCCACACGGAGGCTGGGCATTCGGGTCCATACTGAAGCTGGGAGTTCAGGTCTACGGTGAGGCTGGGAGTTCAGTTCCATCCTCATACTGGGAGTTTAGGTCCATACTGAGGCTGGGAGATCAAGTCCACCCTGAGGCTGGGAGTTCAGATCCATGCTGAGGCCGGGAGTCTGTGCCTGCTTTCATACTGGACATTACTAATTCTACCCAAGGATAGGCGGCAAAAAGAAAGAGTGAAAAAATGCAAAAAGATCAACAAATAAATGAAATGGAAAGAGTAGATCAGCTCTAGCTGAGAAGGCCTACTCTGCCAGCCCCTTGGAGACCTTAGCAAGCTGTGAACCGGAGCAGCCAGCAACTCACTTGGAACTTCATGTTGGGAATTGCTGCTATTCAGTTTCTCTCTGTGTGAATAGAGAATAGGAAATTGTATATGAATGAGATGGTTTTAGGCACTAATGAGATGTAAATATATGAAAATTCAAACTCTTGCCACCCACTGGAGAGCTTCCTGTCTCACCATTCAAATCTTGAGTGTATCATCAACTCTTTTTGCTCATCATGAAGAATTTAACTTTTTCAAATCGTGCTACTTTTTCCCACTTGGCTCACAATTTAGTGGGCTGGGGAAAATTCAACTCATGGCCTCTACTGATGAAACAACATTTCAAATCAGAGGTTTATTTTTAAACCAACGCTCACAAAATGGAAGGGTGGAATCAAAAGAGGATTCATACTGAGATATATTTTTTTTAAAAAAGGCAATTTGCATTTTAATGCTTCTTAAAATCTTTAGAAATAGTTATTTTGAATGATTCAGTAGTGTAGTGTTATATTCTACTGGTAACAACTGAAGGCTTGAGAAGGAGACTGAAAAGTTGCCGGTGATAATATTGAGAAGGGTTGCAGAAAAACAAACAACTATCTCACTCTGCATTCATACTTAAAAAAATTCCTAAATCCAATGTCACTCAAAACTTCATTTTCTAGATCAAGATTCAGTGAACTTTTTAATGAACCAATTCCCCATTGGACCACAAATGTGTCAGTTGGTCAAATATTCTGGATAATCAAAAGGTTCACATGTTAAGCGTAAAAGCAATAAGTAATAGAAATGTAATGCAGAGTATACACATCACAGTGTAAATAACTTAAATAATAATTCAATTTTGCCTTAAGTAGAACTTATTGGCAGAAAGCCTTCTCATTTGCACACTCAAATGACTACTGAGACATTGCAGAGATCATGGCATTTGAGCAGAAATTGACTCGAAATTGAATCAACGGTTGATATTTCATGTGGCCACCCAATGGAACAGCAAGCATATTTACGTTGAGGTAAACAAATTTTAAAAATATATAAGTTAATTGTTCAGAATAATAGAGTAAACCCTGCGGAATTTCAAGTATAATTTTTTTTGCCAGTTTATCAAGCATGCCAGTTCTTACGGTGCCAGTTAAAATAATGTTTGCCAGACATTCCAGACAATTCTCAAATCGTATTATAGCAACTGGTATCAGCAGCTACAGATATTAAATAGGAAGGCTCTTCTGTTTACTTAGTAAGGAACTGTGTTGCATCTTTCCAGCCAGGCAAATTAAAATGGTTCCAGTCCTGCTGTTAGTCATAGTTAAATCATGCAACAGCTGCTTTAATGACATAACTACTTGAACACAGTGTCTAGTGAGTCGTTTTCACAGGCACAAGAGATACAAAAGATCTATGCCACACAATGATGACTTAAGTGTGACATGTTGATGACATTGTGACTGAAGGGCAAAGAGTGAGCATATCTGTGCCATCAGGGGTACCCAAAGGAGGTTGTGCAGAGAAAACTATAACATGAAAACAAAGCACTTTTCTGTTCATTAATCTCTCTGCAAAAAATTCTCAGCAATTCTTTGGAACTAATGCTTCATCACAGATAAATGTGAATTATTACTTCTCTTGTCTAATTTGATTTTTTGTACTTCCTAATTATTTTTCAAATAACTCTAATATGAAGCCAGAATATAATTTACCCTAGAGATGCTGACTGAATGATTGTAGCCATCTAATTAATATTGGCAATCTTTGCTGAGTGTCTTAATAATTAAAAATTATAGCTAATGAAACAATATGCAGTTTGGCCTCAAACATTTTACAATCGACAGTAAATATCTTGTTATAATTATATTGGCACATTCCCAGTCTTTTATAAATGGGAATGTTTAGTTATTAAATTATTCATTTAAACAATTTGCTTTTATTATCTCAGTGAGGTGCGACTGGCAATATTTTGTCAATTAAATTGCATTCTCTGTGGAGGTCTCAATGACTTTGGAAAGATATAATTAGGAGCGTCCCAAACACAAGTGGAAAGTTTGAATTTGCTCCATAAACATTTTATTGAAGCATATTTATTGTGTGGTTTGCTTGCTTGACTTGTAAGCCTGAATCCTTATAGGGACAGAGACTACCTCGAACATAACCAAAATGGTACAGTAGCCCTCATTCTGGGAGATGTGTCCCACACCCAACACCTTTCAAGAAAATTCCACAGATTCACAACCCACTGAGAGAATAAAGGTTGGCCCATTTCTGCAGACATTTTATTTTTGTTTTATGTCCCTTGTATTATGAAGATTGGGTGTACCTTTAATAGAGTTAAAAGCAGCAGAACTGCCGGACACAGTGTTCTCAATTAGGCAATGATGTAACACTGGGTTGAACAACTCGATTAGTTCGTTGCCTAGAGACTAAAGCAAATTTGAATTTGGCCAGTCAGTTTAAATTATACCCTGAAAAAAAATATCAATTTCCAATCAAGCTTGATTTGAGTATATTGACAATCTTAAAAGCCAATGACACAATCTGATGCTCTGGGGTATAAGACAGGGGGATAATTGAACAGCTGAGAGGAGAACTGCCAAGTCCTAACATGTAGTATGCTTGAAAAAAAACCTCTCTTAAAAGTACCTTTTCTATCAGTAACCTGTGACACAAAAATTCCTAACAAGGAGAAAAGAAGAAATGGGAAGATCCAAAGACAAGAACGTATGGCTGCCTGGTGTTTGAGATAAGCAGTGTAGTTTTGTAAATCTTAATTAGGAATTTTAATCTACTAGTATTAGAGGAGGGAAGATAAAAGATATGTTAGAGAAAGAATTTGAAATTTTTGACTAGTTAATTTATTTCTGTTAAACTTTAAGTTAATTTTTACTTTATGTAGTTCTTGGCTACTTGAAGTTTTACAGATTACTGCATGGGTTAAACCTCTTCTGTGTTGCTAGTTTTAAATTAAGCAGGAGAATTTACCCATTGTCATAACAGTCTGGGGGCTCAGGGCTGTAATTTGAACTGGTTTAGACAGATTAGAATAGATTTTTGTTTACAAAAAAAGTCCTGACAGATTTACTAACTTACAGGTTAGTGTCCTGGATCTTTAAATAAAACAAAGGTGAGACAATTTGTTTAATTTTGGTGACTTGTGGTTGATTAATTAAAAGTGAGAGAAATGGCTCTTAAAATTGCAAAAGAGGTTCTGGGATTTGAAGATGATTCTCAGATTTACCAAGAAAGTTTAGAAGGAAAGAAGAAGGCCATACTTTTAGCATTAGCAAAGAAGTTAGATTTGGATTTAACCAAGGACAAAAGTAACACTGAAATTGTAAGGGGATTACTCAAATACTTTAGTGTGTCAGAGAAACAGACAAGTGCAGTAGAGGTCGAAAAGCTTAAATTACAAATGAGGAAAATGGAGTTAGGAGATAAACAAAGAGAGAAGAAAGGAAAAGAGAGTGACCAGAAAGGGAGAGAGAAGGAGAATTTGAACTTGAGAAGTTTAGATGGAGTCAGCAAAGTCAAGTTAACAGGATGGAGATTAACAGAGAAGGTAGGGATATATAAATATGTCACAACTCTGCTACATTTTGATGAGAAAGATGTTGAAGTTTTCTTTATTTCATTCAAAAGATTGGTGAGGCATGTGGAGTGGTCTGAGGATATATGGATAATGCTAGTTCAGACTAAACTGGCCAGCAGAGGTAGTGAGGTATTTGTCGCACTGTCAGATGAAGTGTCAAGAAATTAAGTTAAATGGGCTATTTTATGTACTTATGAAGCATATAGACAGAAGTTCAGAAACACAATGAAGGAACCAGATCACACTCCAGTTGAATTTGAAAGAATTAAAGATAGATATTTTGATGGACGGGTGTATGCTTTGAAATTCAAGGCTCTCAGAGATTATTCTGCTGAAGGGGTTTAAAGACTCACTTCCAGAGATGGTAAGAATTCATGTGGAGGAACAGAAATTTCAGGTAGTGATAAGGGCAGTAGAATTAACAGATGAGTGCATGTTGGGGCATAAGATAAACTTCGAGCCAGAATTTCATCCTGTGAAGGACAAAGTTGGGAGAAAGGGAGATCCTACACTACAAAAGCAAGAGTAGAGAGCACTGGTAAGATTTTACCACAGGTTATAGAAGCCCAAGAGAATGGACAGGAGGTGAAGGGCCTCAGGTATTTTCACTGTAATGGAGTGGTACACAGTAAATTATAGTGCCAGTGGTTTCAGAAGGATATTGGGAAAAGGTGATTTCACTGCCAGAAGTTGGGACACATAAAGACACAGGGCTGGTCGGTAAAGGAAAGCACTGTGGGAAAAGATGTGGAAAAGAAGCTAAGCCAGTGACATGAGTGCAGGTAGTAAAGGAGACCACAAGAAGAGCCGAGGAGCTGCAGGAGAGTGCACAGCTGAGGCAGGGGCTGGGTATGGAGTTAGCGTTTGATCTCTACAAAGAATTTGTCTCTGTGGGTAAAGTTTACTCCGAAAGAACAGGGGGAGAAGGACAAGAAGTTATAATTGTGAGAGATACAGGATCTAACCAGTCACTGATAGTAAGGGATGAGAGAATATGCACTCTTTCTGATCTGTTACTTGAGAATGTGGCAATTTGTGGGATAGATGGACAGAAATTTAGTGTTTCCCTATTTTAAGATCAGGTTGGAGTGTCAACTTAAGACTGGAGAAGTTACAATGGGAGTGATTGACAGAGTGTCAGTTCTTGGGAATGATTTGGTAAGATCCAAGGTGGGAGTGACACTCCTTGTTGTGGAGAAGTGCAAGGAAGACCAAGAAACTGAAGAGTAAAGCAGAAATAGCCTGGTAATTTGCCAGGCTGTGTGCTAACAAGAGCCCACTATCATAAGTCAAAGCACAAAGTGAAAGGTAAAGAGAAAGATGGAGTTGAGGTTCAGTTAGTGGATATCCTGTTTGACATAATGGCGCAGGAAAATCCTGAAGAGGCAGAGGGTCAGACAGAAGTGTTACTAAGACTTGCAACATCAAGACAAGATGATGAGAAAAGATATGTACGTGGATGTGTACTCTGAAAAGGAGACAGAGAATATTCCAAAGATATTATCTGAAAGATAGAATCCTCAGGTGGAAATGGAGACCATGGCAGGTTAAGGCAGAGGAGAAATGGGCCATAGGGCACCAGATTGTGTTGCCAGTAGCATACAGACAAGGAGTGTTACGGGTAGCACACAAACTACCTGTAGGAGGTCACCTAGGCTAATGAAGGAGTCAGGCTAAGGTACAAAACCATTTTTATTCTCTTGGAATGCACAAGGATGTGGTTAAATTTTGCTGTACTTATCCTACATGCCAAATGGTAGGTAAGCCACAGGCAGTAATAAACCCAACACCTTTGTTGCCAATTCCCACATTTGAAGAACCTTTCATGTGGGTTATAATTGATTGTGTAGGTCCCCTCCCGAGAGCTAAAAGTGGGAACCAGTACTTGCTAACCATGATGGATATGTCTGAGATTTCCCGAGGCAATTTCATTATGGAGTATCAAGGCAAAAAAAGGTGGTAGAGGAGTTAGTAGCTTTCTTCACACTACCCAGAGAGATTCAGTTGGACTAAGATCAAATTTTATTGTTAGGCGGTTTAAGGAGGTTATGGATAGCTTAGGTATACAGCACTTTAAATCCAGTGCATATCACCCTGAATCCCAGGGAGCTTTAGAAAGGTAGCATTAGACCTTGAAGACCATGTTAAGAGCATACAGTCAGGAGTGCCCGAATGATTGGGATAAAGGCATCCCATTCGTATTGTTTGCCATTAGAGATGCCCCAAATGAATTTACTCAGTTCACTCCCTTGGAGCTAATATTTGAGTTAAGATCATGAAGTGAAAGGCCCTTTGAAATTAAGGAAAAATTGACAGGACCGCAGTCGGAGATCTCACAATTAGATTATGTATTGGAGGTGAGGGAGAGATTAAATCGAGTAGGTGAGTTCGCTAACCAGCACCTAAAGAGGGCACAGTGTAGAATGAAGCAGACGGCAGATTAAAAACTGAGATTCGGACATTTTCCCGAGGGGATTACGTATTAGTGCTGTTACCAGTTACAGGAGATCCTTTCAAAGCCAGCTTTAGTGGTCCCTATTAAATTGAGAAAAAGTTGAGTCAGGTGAACGGTTTAGTAAAAAAAGTATTGGGTATGTCATGTGAACATGTTGAAACCGTATTACACAAGAGAGAAAGAACTGGAGAAACAGGTGTTAGTTACTGCCCCGCAGAGTGAGGAATCAAAGCCGATGATATGGATTTTGAGATGCCTCAAAATAGATCACAAATGAAGTTCTTGAGGAGGAGGGTCGATTAGTGAGCTATCTTCTTGGAGCATCGGGAGTTGAAAGATTTGTAACTACAGTATAAGGACATATGTAAGAATCAGATGGGCAGGACTAATGGTATTGTACATGAAGTAGATGTAGGGAATACTGCTCCAAAAAACAACACCCCTATTGGCTTAACCTTGGCCAAACCAGACAGGTCCAGATGGAGGTGGAAGCCATGTTCGACGAGAACATCAGTGAACCAAGCTAGAATGAGTGGAGTTCGCTGATTGTCTTAGTTTCAAACTGGATGGGCTCAATGATTCTGAGTGGATTATCGGAAGGTCAACGTCGTTAGAAAATCAGACTCTTATCTAATTCCTAGATTTGAAGACTGTATCGAGAAAGTCAGACAAGCCAGTTACATCACCACGTTGGACCTAATGCGTGGTTACCTGCAGGTACCTTTATCAGAGACAACGAAAGAAATTTCTGCATTTGTCACCCCAGAGGGCCTATATCAGTTTAAAGTGTTGCCCTTTGGAATGAAGAACACGCCCGCCACATTCCAAAGAACTCATGAACTGAGTTGTGGCTGGGTTAATAAACTGTGCAGTCTATTTGGATGATGTAGTGATATTTAGTAAGTCCTGAAAAGATCACATAATACAGTTGACAGAGCTCTTTGAATGACTACAAGAAGCAAAACTAGTGATAAACTTAAATGAAACTGAATTCTCGAAAGCAGAGGTGACATTCTTGGGACATAACATCAGTCGTGGAAAGTTGACCCCACACAATGCAAAGACAAAGGCCATCAAGGAATTTCCACAACCTCTAAGGAAGAGGTGCTTCAATTCTTAGGGCTCAGCAGATTCTATCAGAAGTTTGTTCCAACTTCCACAGTGTAGTGGCACCGTTAACCAATTTGCTGAAGAAGAATACAGTTTCGGTGGGCAGAACCGTGCCAGGAGGCATTCGACCATTTGAAATCAATATTAACCACCAAACCAGTTTTAGCTACACCAGACTTTTCAAAACCTTTTAAAGTCTCCATCGACGCTAGCAACATTGGAGTTGGAGCTGTACTCCTACAGGAAGAGGAGGATGGGATTGAATTACCAGTTGGTTACTTTTCAAAGAAGATCAACACCCACCAGAAGAAATACTCCATGATGAAAATGAACTATTGAGTTTGGTGCTGGTCTTACAGCATTTTAATGAGTATGTCACAAACAATGTCTCTGAGATGATTGTGTACACTGACCACAATCTGCTTACATTCTTAGAACATTTTAAAGGTAAGAATATGATACTATTTCATTGAAGTCTTATGTTACAGACTTTTTAATTTAAAAATCATTCATCTTATGGGTAAGAAAAATATAACCATAGATTATACGTGCCACCGTGCCGCCCATGTGCCACTGTGGGCGGCACGGTGGTACAGTGGTTAGCACTGCTGCCTCACAGCGCCAGAGACCAGGGTTCAATTCCTGCCTCAGGCGACACTGTGTGGAGTTTGCCCATTCTCCCCGTGTCTGCGTGGGTTTCCTCCAGGTGCTCCGGTTTCCTCCCACAGTCACAAAGATGTGCAGGTCAGGTGAATTCGCCATGTTAAATTGCCTGTAGTGTTAGGTGAAGGGGTAAGTGTAGGGGTATGGGTGGGTTGCGGGTCGGTGTGGACTTGTTGGGCCGAAGGGCCTATTTCCATACTGTAGGTAATCTAATAAAGATGCGATATTGCAGACTTAACTGATAGAGTTTAGATGAGATTTGTCTTTATTTAATGTTTTATGCATAGGTATATGGGAAGAAGTTAAGGTGAACTTATATGAAAATTATCGGTGTGTTAGGGTAATGTATTTTAAAGGTAGAAAAAAAAAGCCATCTTTTCATTATGGAGGGAAGTGTTATGAAGATGTGGGTATATCTTGAAGAGAGTTAAAAGCAGCAGAACTGCCGGACATAGCACCATGTTCTCAGTAAGGCAGCAATGTAACACTGGGTCGAACAACTCGATTAGCTCACTGCCTGGAGACAAGAACAAATTCTAATTTCAATCAGTTTAAATTATATCCCGAAAAATTACCAATTTCCAAACAAGTTTGAATTGAGTACATTGACAATCTTAAAAGCCAATGACACAATCCGATAATCGGGGGTATAAGATGGGGTGGGGGGGGATTTTGAACGGTTGAGAGGAGAACTGTTAAGTCATAGCATGTAACAGACTGCTTGAAAAAATATCTCTCAAAGTGTCTTTTCAAATCAGTAACCTGTGACGCAAAAATTCCTAACGGAGAAAAGAAAATGCAGGAAGATCTGAAGATAAGAATCTACAACTGCCTGGTTTTGAGAAAAGCAATGTTGTTTTGTAAATCTTAACTGGGAGTTTTATCCGACTAGTATTATAAAAGGGAAGGTAAGAGATAGATATTGTAAATAGTGGTTAGTTAATCATTCTCTGTTATACTTTAAGAAATAAAGTTAATTTTTACTTAGGTCTTGGTCACTCAAATTTTTGCAGATTATTGCATGGAATAAATCTTTTATGTTGCTCATTTCAAATTAACCAGGAGTGTTTACCCCATATTGTAAGACTTGATCTACTCTCTCCTATGGTTCATCATTTCAGCAACCACTCCGTCACATGTTCTCAACATTTTCTACGTTTCAGTCATTGTGGTTCTTCTAAACTCCAATGAAAGAAGGCGTACCCTGTCTAACCTTTCTTCATAAGATGTACGTGACCATCCCAAGATTGCTATTCTTAATGGCTTCTGAAGGGTTACTTGTAAATTCCTTTTATTCTTGACTCATAGATTCATAGAGTTGTCCAGCACAATCTCAGTCCAACTCATCCATGCCTACCAGATATCCTCAACTAAGCTTGCTAGCATTTCGTTCATACCCCTTTAATCCCTTTCAATTCATATACCCATCCAGATGCTTTTTAAACGTTGTAATTGGACCAGTTTTCACCATTTCCTCTTAAATAATCAGATTCTAAGACACATGTACCATTTGTTTCCTCTAACCATTTTGTGTGCCAAATAATACACTGTTTCTCATGCAATTCCTCACTTCTCACCACAGTCTGCGCTGTGCCTCGGTTATCTTGTGCTCACAACTACCTGGACTACATCTCCTCCCACCTCCTATTCTGCAAGAATGCCATCCCATATTCCCATATCTTCTGCCTCCACTGTGTCTGCTCAGATAAGGATAATTGGGGGTAGACTGTGTTTCCCAGATATCCACCTATTATGAATAATGTGCTCCCCGCCCCCACCCCCTCACCGCCGTCATCCAGACAGCCCCCACCGCACCACCTCCATTCCCTGATCCACTGCTCTAATCCCCACCTGCCCCCAAATGCAATTAAGTCAGGGGTCCCCCTTGTCCTCACCTAACACCCCACCAGTCTCCCCTTCCAACTTATCTTTAAACACTTTTACCAACTCCAAGGAGATTCCACCACCAAGAGCATCATCCCCTTCCCACCCCCCCCCCCCCCCCTTCCCCACCACTGTTTCCTTCGACAATCCTTGGTTCATGCCACTCACCCCACCAAACCACGAGGTATTGCAACCAGGAAAAAAATGCAATACCTGTTAGTTCACTTGCCTCTTCTCCAACCTGGATTATTGTATCCAGTGCTTCTGATGTGGACATCTCTATATTGGGGAGACCAAATGCAAACTAAGGGCACATTTCGCTGAACATCTTGGCCGGGTGTGCAGGGACCGACCTGGCCTCCCACTCACCGCCCATTTTAATTCATATTCCCAATCCCTTTCCAACATGACCATCCTTGGCCTCCTCTATTGCCACAATGAATCAGACCACAAACCAGAGGTTCAATACCTCACCTTCCACCTGGAAAACTCAACATTGAGTTCTCCAATTTCAAATATCCTCCATTCCCGTCCCTGACTCCCTTACCAGCCCCTCCCCTTCCCTTCCATTCCTCTCATCAAACCTCCCTTCCAGCCATCAACCTCCAGGTTGTACCCTTTACCTGTCCCTATCTCACCACCCTGTTCTCCCCACCCTTTATCTGCAGCTTCCCTTACACCCACCCCCAGTCCTGAAGAGGGCATTGACATCTCCAACCTCGATGCTGCCTGGCTTGCTGTGTTCCTCCAGCCTCCTGCTTGTCTATCTTGGATTCCAGCATCTGCAGTTTATTTATCTCTAATCTTGCCCCTCACCAGCAGGGGCAGTATGCACTATTGCCAAGTCTTCTCAGGGTATCCCCTATTAATGAAATATTTAAAGACTGACAGTGCACCAGGTTAATTTCTGCCAGTTATAAATATCCCTACACAGTACAGGCAATCTGAGGGGAAAACAATGCAGTGAAGTTTCTGAGTGCATATGGATCAGGCACAACAGAGTGTGACTGTAAGTGAGGCAGGTAGGGGGAACCTGAGTTCAAGAGTGGAGGATCCTCAGCCCTTGACCTTGTCCAACAGGTACGAGATTCTTGCTCCCTGTTCAGATGAGGAAAAGGGCTCTGGACAGGATGAGCCAACTGACCAAGGCACCATGGTGCAGAAGGCCATTCAAGAGGGGGGAGCTAATAGACAAGTAGTGGTTATAGGGGATTCTATAATTAGGGGGCCAGATAGTATCCTTTGCAAGCCAGATCGGTAGTCTCGCATGGTGTGTTGCCTGCCCGGTGCCAGGGTGCGGGACATCTCCAACCGGCTTGAAAGGATATTGGAGCGGGAGGGGGAGGATCCAGTTGTTGTGGTCCACGTTGGTACTAACAACATAGGCAAGACTAGGGTGGAGGACCTGTTTGGGGATTACGAAGCACTAGGCAGGAAATTGAAGCACAGATCCTCAAGGGTCATAATCTCCGGATTACTGCCCGAGCCACGTGCCAATTGGCATAGGGACAAGAAAATTAGGCAAGTAAACACATGGATAAGGGATTGGTGTGGGAAAGAGGGATTCCATTTCATGGGACATTGGCATCAGTTTTGGAACAGGGGGGATCTGTACCGTTGGGACGGTCTCCACCTGAACCAATCAGGTACCAATGTTCTAGCAAAGAGGATAAATAGGGTGGTCAGTAGGACTTTAAACTTCTGAGTTAGGGGGAAGGGAAAGTGAAAGCGACAGGGAGTATGGCGTTAAATGGAAAGATAAGCAGCAGGGTAGCATGTGTCCAGGCGGATTTAAAATTGAGGCAGACTGAGAATGCAGAAAAAAGCAAGGATAACTTAGGACATCATATGACTTCCAACATCTCTAATGATAAGGAAGTTAGCATTAAAGCACTTTACCTGAATGCCCGTAGCATTCATAACAAAGCGGATGAACTAATGGCACAGATAATAGTGAATGATTATGATGTGGTAGGCATCATAGAGACTTGGTTACAGGGGGGTCAGGACTGGCAGTTAAACCTCCATGGTTTTTCAACTTATCGAAAAGACAGAGAGGTGGGCAGAGGGGGTGGGGTTGCCTTGTTAGTTAAGAACAAAATTAAATCAATGGTATTGAATGACATAGCGCCGGATGATGTGGAGTCTGTGTAGGTGGAATTGAGGAACCACAAAGGCAAAAAACCATAATGGGAGTTGTGTATAGACCTCCTAACAGTGGTCAAGACCAGGGACGCAACATGTACTGGGAAATAGAGAAGGCATGTCAGAAAGGCAAGGTCACATTGATCATGGGAGACTTCAATATGCAGGTGGACTGGGTAAATAATGTTGCTAGTGAATCCAAAGAAAGGGAATTCATGGAATGCTTACAGGATGGCTTTTTGGAACAGCTTGTCATGGAGCCCACAAGGGCGCAGGCTATTCTGGACCTAGTGCTTTGCAATGAACCAGATTCTATAAAAGATCTTAAAGTAAGGGAACCCTTAGGAAGTAGCGATCATAATATGGTAGAGTTCAGTCTGGAGTTTGAAAGAGAGAAGGCAAAATCGGATGTAATGGTGTTAGAGTTAAATAAAGGTAATTATGAGGGCATGAGAGAGGAACTGACAAAAATAGACTGGAAGCAGAGGCTAACCAGGAGTTTGTGGGTATAATTGAGGACACTGTACAGAGGTTCATCCCCAAGAAAAGAAAGATTATGCAGGGAAGGATTAGACAACCATGGCTGACAAAGGAAGTCAGGAAATGTATTAAAGAAAAAGAGAGATCCTATAAAGTGGCTAAGAACAGTGGGAAATCAGAAGATTGGGAAGAATACAAAAACAAACAGAGGATAACAAAGAGTATAATAAGAAATGAGAGGATCAAATATGAAGGTAGGCTAGCCAGTAATATTAGAAATGATAGTAAAAGTTTCTTTCAGTACATAAGAAACAAACGACAGGTAAAAGTAGACACTGGGCCACTTCAAACTGATGCTGGAAGCCTAGTGATGGGAGATAAGGAAATAGCAGGAGAACTTAACAAGTACTTTGCGTCAGTTTTCACATGAGTAATATCCCAAAAATTAAAGGGAGTCACGGGGCTGAGTTGAGTATGATTGCCATTACGAAAGAGATAGTGCTAGAAAAGTTAAAAAGTCTTAAAATTGATAAATCTCCTGGCCCCGATGGGATACACCCTAGAGTTCTGAGAGAGGTGGCTGAGGAAATAGCAGAGGCATTGGTTGAGATCTTTCAAGAGTCACTGGAGTCAGGGAAAGTCCCGGATGATTGGAAGATCGCTGTTCTAACCCCCTTGTTCAAGAAAGGATCAAGACAAAAGGTGGAAAATTATAGGCCAATCAGCTTAACCTCGGTTGTTGGTAAAATTCTAGAATCCATCATTAAGGATGAGGTTTCTAAATTCTTGGAACAGCAGAGTTTGATTAGAACAAGTCAACATGGATTTAGTAAGGGGAGGTCATGCCTGATAAACCTGTTGGAATTCTTTGAAGAGGTAACAAGTAGGTTAGACCAGGGAAACCCAGTGGATGTGGTCTATCTAGACTTTCAAAAGGCCTTTGATAAGGTGCCACACGGGAGGCTGCTGAGCAAGGTGAGGGCCCATGGTGTTCGAGGTGAGCTGCTGGGATGGATTGAGGATTGGCTGTCTAACAGAAGGCAGAAAGTTGGGATAAAAGGTTCTTTTTCAGAATGGCAGCCGGTGACGAGCGATGTCCCGCAGGGTTCAGTGTTGGGGCCGCAGCTGTTCGCATTATATATTAATGATTTGAATGAGGGGACTGGGGGCATTCTAGCGAAGTTTGCCGATGATATGAAGTTAGGTGGACAGGCAGGTAGTACTGAGGAAGTGGTGAGGCTACAGAAGGATCTAGACAGTTTGGGAGAGTGGTCCACGAAATGGCTGATGGAATTTAACGTGAGCAAGTGCGAGGTCTTGCACTTTGGCAAAAAGAATAAAAGCATAGACTACTTTCTAAATGGTGAGAAAATTCATAAAGCCAAAGTACAAAGGGATCTGGGAGTGCTAGTCGAGGATTCTCTAAAGGTAAACATGCAGGTTGAGTCCATGATTAAGAAAGCGAATGCAATGTTGTCTCTTATCTCAAGAGGGTTGGAATATAAAAGCAGAGATGTGCTACTGAGACTTTATAAAGCTCTGGTTAGGCCCCATTTGGAGTACTGTGTCCAGTTTTGGTCCCCACACCTCAGGAAGGACATACTGGCACTGGAACGTGTCCAGCGGAGATTCACACGGATGATCCCTGGAATGGCAGGTCTAACATATGAGGAACGGCTGAGGATCCTGGGATTGTATTCGTTGGAGTTTAAAAGATTGAGGGGAGACTTAATAGAGACGTACAAGATAATACATGGCTTAGAAAGGGTGGACGCTAGGAAATTGTTTCCGTTAGGCGAGGAGACTAGGACCCGTGGATACAGCCTTAGAATTAGAGGGGGTCAAGACAGAACAGAAATGGGGAGACATTTTTTCAGCCAGAGAGTGGTGGGCCTGTGGAATTCATTGCCACGGAGTGCAGTGGAGGCCGGGACGCTAAATGTCTTCAAGGCGGAGATTGATAGATTCTTGTTGTCTCGAGGAATTAAAGGCTATGGGGAGAACGCTGGTAAGTGGAGTTGAAATGCCCATCAGCCATGATTGAATGGCGGAGTGGACTCGATGGGCCGAATGGCCTTACTTCCACTCCTATGTCTTATGGTCTTATGGATGGCAGAATACCACTTCTTTGGAAATAGAATCTCACAGCAGTATATTTTTGTTGAAAAAGTAAACTTTTGTTCATAAAAATTAGGCACATACAAAAGGTCCTAATACAGTTCTCTACAATCTTTTGAAGAGAGAACATAAACATAGTCATTTAACATGCAAACTGACCTTTTGGCCCAACTCAACATGCTGACCAGGCTTCCTGAACTGAACTAGTCGCATTTGTCCGCATTGGTCCCATATCAGTCTAAACTTTTCCTACCCATGTACCTGTCCAAATGTGTTTTAAAAGTTGGAACTTTGCCCGCTTCCTCTGGCAGCTCATTCCATACACATCCCACCGTATGTGGGAAAAAGCTTACCTCTGGTCCCTATTAAATCTTTCCCCTCTCTCCTTAAATGTATTCCTTCCAGTTTTGGTATCACCCACCCTCAAAAATGACCTCAGCTATTCACCCTATCCATGTCCCTCATGCTTTTATAAACCTCCTTAAGGCTTATTCTATTCTCTGATTCTCCAGGGGAAACAGCCCCAGCCTATTCAGCCTCTCGCCATAGGTTAAACCCTCTATTCTCAGCAGCACCCTATAAATCTTTTCTGAATCCGTTCAAGTTTAGCAGCATTGTTCATACAACAGGGTGACCAGAACTGAATGCAGTATTCCAAAAGTGGCCCCACCAATGTCCTGTGCAGTCACAACATGACGTCCCAACTCCTATACTCAGTACACCGACCAATGAAGGCAAGTGTTCTAAATGCTTTCTCACCACTTTGTTCACCTGTTGCACCACTTTTAAGGAACTATGAACTTCAGCCTTAGGTCTCTATGTTCGACAATACTCCCAGGGTCCCACCATTAATTGTGAAAGTCCTGCCTTGGTTTGCCTTGCCAAAATGCAACACCTCCCATTTATCTAAATTAACTCCATCGGCCACTCCTCAGCCCATTGGCCCATTTGATCAAGATCTCATTGTACTCTTAGATAACTTCCTTCATTGTCACTTACTGTATACCACCAATACTGACGTCATCCGCAAACTTACTAATCATGCCTCCTATATTCTCGTCCACAACAGCACACTGGAATTTGACAGTTCTGAGATCATCCCTGCCCCTGCAAAATGGAGAATTTTCCATTCATGCAGGAAATTATTTACATTCATTTTGAGGCAACAGGATCTGGGGGAGTTTGGTCTGAGAACTGAATAGACTCTCATTATACTTTGACAGAAAGATCTTAAACAGTGGTCTTTCCCCACTGCACCTTGACACCAGCTGTCTCGGGCTTTTGTATATCTCTCAACACATAGTTCTGGACTTTGGAATGGGCCAGTCTGCAACATTCTGTTGAAGTCAACTCCTTGCACTGGAAGATAACAATTTTCAGGTAGATCAGAGAGCATCTTTCAAGGAGTTGATGGTTCTCCAGACATACTCGATATATCTCGGCGTGCATTCGGAGAACAGCCCATAGAGCTCAGAATCCTGCATCATGGAGCTGCTCAGGATGAACCTCAACAAGGATCACTGGATCTCTCTCCAGAAGGACCTCTAGGGCAGCATTCGGAGGTGGAGAGAGTCTGGGAATACAAGAAGGATCTCACAGGTGGTGCCCTTTTAACTACTAGCCAAGCAATATCTTGGTGCTTGTTGGAAAGTTCTGGGGATGAGGCATTCTGCCAAATGAATTTGAAAGTCTGTTCAGGGAACAACCCAATAGGATCCGTCTGCAGTATCGAGGACACTATGTATAGACCAGTGTCTGATGGACTTGTGGTCAAAGTGTTTTCCTTTGCAAATGAAGGATAAACAATATGGACGGTCCGACTACTTGAACTGTTCCATGACAATGAGGCCTGACCCATTTTCTGTAACACCGGATACAGATAAAGCCTCTTTATGTAGTGACACTTGCTGTTTGAGTCTTGATGCAGAGCAAAGGTCTTGATGCAGCCATACAGAAAGGTGGCCATTAGATTGAGGGTAGCATTGGGTCTGTCTTTACCCTCTCCATCAACAGCATTCATAAGGTGTCTCTGCAGACATGATCCATCAGTAATTATACTGCTATTTTGTCTGTCTGATCGACTGTTATAGTAACTGCAGCAATAAGAATTGCTGGTTACACCTCTTGACCATCATACTATGTTAGAGTCATTTCTAAGGGAGTCCCACCCTTACCCTAATGCTCACCAAAAACTAACATCTTGTCATTGATCAAGGCTGACCGTGGAACATTCCCCTGACCAACTTGGATATACAATGCCACCTGAAGAGTGACCCAATCTCTGACTGATCTCTGTGCTTCCCGCTTAATGATTTAGCATTGATTCCCAGACTAATTGCATTGGACCTGCCGGACTGACCGTGGTTCACTCCCTAGACTGTGATGATAGGGAACTGTTGACCTTGAACACTCTAGCAAGATGACTGAAAATGCCCAAGTCCATGAACTAACATCAGATACTGCCCTTGACTGACTGATGACAGTCTCCCTTGACCTGACGAAGAACTATTCCCCTCAGGCTTTCAGACAAGGTTATTTGGCTGGAAGATATACAATGTGTTTAATATAGGTTGCTGCCAAGTATTGTCTGTGTGACATTATGCAGTACTATGCCATACAGCAACATGCCCACTTCCTTGACTGATCACAGCTAGCAACTACGACAAGCTGTTTGGCTTTGAGTCTGTGCCAAAAGGCAAGGCAAGACAGAAGTACCGTGAGCATATGTGTCTTGAATGAGATGCCAAAGTGCAAAAAGACATGGCAAGCTAAAGATGCTGCAGGAATCCAAGTAGGCACACAATGATGAGTGAGAGCTTAGAGCTCTATGATGCACCCTGTTCGGATGCAGAAGATTGTTGTTGTCCTTGCACACCGGTGGTCTGCCGTAGCTTTACAATGCAAGGTGTCAGTGCATGCCAAAGTGAAGTGAATTGGAGGACTGTGTTTCAAGTGAGTCAGAGATGTGCCATGACGATATGATGAGACTGGTGTGTGTCGGATGCCAACCTCTTCTATACATGTGGTCAGTGCCCATGGAGCTGAGTCTGAAATGTTGATCTGCACTCACCAAGATAGAGTCCCAGAGAAGCATAAGGAGAGCTGGAACATCCACGTACTGGATCACCCTTTACGTCTGAAATTGTCACTGTTGGTAGTTCTCCACCCTGCCCGAAAGTAACAAACTATATATGAATTAGACAAGATCAAGTAAGAAGGACATGTTAATACACTCGCCCACTCATCCACTTGTCACTCACTAGCAAGATTCTTGTTCAAACTTTGGGTGTAAAGTCAGACCTTTTCTCGCGACATTGAGAATCTCATTTTCCCATTCTGGTCACATTTTCACAACAGACTTGTTTTTGTCCATATTGACAAAACATTGAGCCCATGGTTTTCCAGAATTTCTGACTGTACCTCATGACAGAAGGACTCACTTAACCCGGAAAGGACAGCCTGGGCTCAGGGTTGTAATGCTTAAAGTACCAACATTTCATCTGACCCAACTGAACCATTTTGTGACATTAACATTCTTTTTTTTTAGATTACTTACAGTGTGGAAACAGGCCCTTCGGCCCAACAAGTCCACACCAACCCGCCGAAGCGCAACCCACCCATACCCCTACATTTACCCCTTACCTAACACTACGGGCAATTTAGCATGGCCAATTCACCTGACCCACACATCTTTGGACTGTGGGAGGAAACCGGAGCACCTGGAGGAAACCCACGCAGACACGGGGAGAACGTGCAAACTCCACAGTCAGTCGCCTGAGTCGGGAATTGAACCCGGGTCTCAGGCGCTGTGAGACAGCAGTGCTAACCACTGTGCCACCGTGCCACCCACTTTAATATACTTTAAAATAGTTTAACAAGTATGAACAGTTGTTAGAGGATCCACCACATTAGAGAGCAAAGGATGGCATGCCCTTTGCTCATTACAAAGATAATTTTATTATTAAAATCCACTGAACAGCTAGCCCTAATCTGAATTCCTTATGTTTCCCTCTCCAATGTATAATTCTTATAAGTTTCTTCTTTGGGACAGTCGATCACTGTGAAAAAAAAGTTTGAATTTTGTGAAGGAAAATATAATTCTTGTTAGCTCTACTGAATCAGCATTTCATTTTCTTGGGCAATTTGATGATCAACAGACTATTTCAGGAATGTTATCCTAAAAGTAGGTCAAAAAGCCTGTTGTCAAATAGGTTAAAAAGTAGGCAAAAGTGAGGTTAGCTAACTCAGAGGTTAGTTTATGCTGGTTAATAATGCTGATTCAGTTGTTTTTCTGGCAGAGATAGTTCTGGGATCTGTCTCTTCAAGTTACCCCATTGTGACATCATGGAGAGATAGCAATGTGTGGACATCCACATTAATTCGTTCATGGGATGTGGGTATTGCTGGCTGGCCCATAATTATTGCCTACCTTGAGTTGCCCTTTGACAGATGGTAGTGAGCTACCTGGTTGAGACATAGTAGTCCACTTGGTACTACTAGGGAGGGAGTTCCAACATTTTGATACCGTGATACTGAAAGGGGTGATCAAATATTTCCCAGGTCACGATTTTAAATGGTTTGGAGGGGTGTTTCCAGGTGCTGCTGCTGTCTGCTATCTGCTGCCCTTGTCCTTCTAGATGGATGTGTTTGTGGGTTTGAAAGTGCTAGCTAAGAAGTCTAAGTTCTACAGTGCATTTTGTAGATGGTACACACTGCTAGAAATTTGCATTGATGATGGAGGGAGGACATGTGGCTGTGATACCAATTAAGTAGGCTACTTTGTCCTGCATGTTGAGTGTTGCTGGAGCTGTACTCATCCAGATTAGGGGAGAGTATTCCGTCACACTCTGACTTGTGCTTTGAAGATGGCAGACAACATTTGGAGAGTTAGAAGGTGAGTTGTTCACTGTAGGATTCCTCACCTCTACTTGCTCCTGTAACCAGTGTTTGTCTGGCTCATCCAGTTCTAGTCTATCTTCTGGTACCCCATTGGATGTTGACAAGCAACCCTCAACAAACAAGGATGCTATCTGACAAGGGTGAAAAATAATCAGTTATTACCACGTACTTCCAATTTTCCAAAACAACCCCTACCCCCACTTCGTGGGAGAAGGGTTTTCTTACACCTGAGGGGAAAATTGAAGGATTGGAATATTCTAAGTGAATGGTGGAAGAGAATTCAAGGGCTGAATGGTCTCTCTTGCTCTTTCATTCCCAAGAAAGCAAAGATTGATCACATGAGGCAGAGCTGAGTAGATTGTTCAATCCTGCCCCAAAGTTTTGAAGGATCACCTGATGGCTTCTCCAACCATCAGTGAAGATGATCTTACACAAAAAAAAACGGTATGGAGTATCCTGACAGAATTGCAGATGATGAAATATGACCACAAATGTAGTATTGTTTTATGAAGATTTTTCATTTAATATTACACCAATAGTTGTCTTGTAATTTATTCTGTAGCTGAAAAGATAAGCCCATACTGACAATGGAGATTTAATGCAATTAACACAGTTCTCCATTTATTAGTTCATATACTAAAGTAATCACTTCATTTTAGTAGGGTTTCACTGTGTTAAGTAAATGGGAAGAAAATAAATTGTTAGAATACAAGAAAAGCTATCAACAAGGCATTAAGAGAAACCTGAGCAACAAATGACCGTCTTGTGGCAGAACGTTAATAATGGAGGTTCAGTTAATATGCCGATTTCTCTCTGTGATCTGAAAACTAGTGACATTAATGGCTTTTGCAGTTCAATTCTGCTCAACCTGTCATGATTAATTCAACATTCTCAGTGAAATGATTCATGATGGTGTAATTGCCTCCCATTCATTATGAGGACAGTGTGTTGCTCATGATTTAGCTGTTATAGCAAGATAGTCATCTTAAAACCGTAGCCTGCATCTATTATCCATCTATTATCCATTCATTTCACTGTATCTCATGCTAAAGTAGCATACACATCCTGTTATCTCTGCTCCTGTAATACACTTAGTTCTAAAATCACTGTGTATCAATGTTGTAAAGACCATACTTTTGTTCTTTTTTCTTATTTTTCTGCATTTTTGATTATGGTCTGAAATTGATTTTAAAACTGATGGTTGTGGGAAGGGATTGCTGCACATTTCAGAAGGTAGTTACCAAAACTCATTTTAAGTGGTATTTACACTGTTGCTTTGCTCACCCAGTGGACCAGGTTGGTGGCAGACAGGCCAGGACAGAACCAAGGGGGCCATATAAAGTGAGATTTGGTTGGCAACAATAGGTTATTAGTTTGGGAAGTTGCAACCAGCTGTGGATGACAAAGGCCATCTGCCTACCAACAATTATGTGATTGGCTACCAAGGAACCAATCAGCTTGTGACAGTGAGTAATATTGCCAGGAGCCCTTGACCTCTAGAAGAAAAGGTGGTGTGTGTCTCTGTAGTTGAATTCTGAGGAAAGTCAGATTAGTTCCCCTCACCAGCTGCTGTACACCTGTTGCTTTTAACCAATAAGTCAGAGATTTTATAATTTATGAACCAGTCATTCTGTGCCTCCTGCAAGAAAGGGAAGAACAAGTGGGACAGAGAAATTAAAGAACAACAAGTCTGTCAAAGCAAAAGGATCATCGAGTCACTACAGTATGGAAGCAGGCCATTTAGCCCATCACGTCCACACCAACCCTCTGAAGACCATTGCACCCAGACATGCACCACCAACCCCCAAGGCTAATCCAACTAACATATACATCCCTGGATACTATTGGCAATTTAGCAGTCCAATCCACCTAACCTGCCCTGTGGGAGGAAACCCACATAGACACAGGGCAACTGTGCAACCTCCATACACTCAGTCCCCCAAGGGTTGAATTGAACCCAGGTCCCTGATGTTATGAAGCAGTAGTGCTAGCCACTGACCATTATGCTGTTCATTTGAGTGACCCTGTGGACAGGAAACATATTGAACTACCTTCTCAGTTTTTCCCTCTATTAATGACACCATTCTTTTTTGTCTTTCTGCATCTATCCATATGTGTGTGTGTGTCTGTGTGTGTGTGTGTGTGTGTGTGCAGACAGAATGTTTTCAGGAGGTCAGAGTTTTCACTGATAAAGTTCTATATCAATGGTTCGTAATAGTTCACCTACAGCTAGAAGCAATTTATTTGAAATCAGTAGTAATTCTTGTTAAACATGGTCCATATTTTTGTTCACCAAAGACAGGCTAATTTAAGAATTTGGTACATTTTGGTCAAATCTTTAACTTAGTGATGACTCCAGGAATGATGGGGTTTAATTTCTAGCAGATTACCCCTGTGAAGCATAACAGTATAGGTTTTCCGCATTCCTCAGAACTGACAGGAAACCGTTGCTGTGAATCATCAGCCAAGGAATGTATTGAATGGTGCTTTATGTTCTTGTGTTGCATTTCTGCAAAATTCAGCTAAATTGACTTGTATATCTTTGGGTAATAAACTTTGTTTAAACAGATAGGTATCGGGGGCTAATGACAAAAGCAAAATACTGCAGATGCTGGAAATCTGAAACAAACATAGAGAATGCTAGAGAAACTCAGCAGTCTGACATCATCTATGATGAGAGATAGAGAGTTAATATTTCAAGTATGATATGATTTCTTCAAAGCCTAATCCTAGCCCTAAAGGTTTAACCTTCAATCCATTGTATTAATCTCAAATTTAGCCTAATGCATTAACCCTATCATTAATCCTAGGTGACCTAGTGGCAATGCCTCTTTGCAAAAACAGAGTTGACATTCAAATGGATCTCTAATGTTCAAGTTATGGAGTGTGTGGGCCTGCCCCATTATGGTTATTGTGACTTTATGTTCAGAGATGCTAGGACACACTTCTGGGGCAGGACTTGAACCCAGGCCTTCTGGCCCTGCAGCAGGGACATTTTGCTCTCCAATGAAAACCACCCCGCCCAATCACAGCTATATGTTTGTGTGTTCAGACATATTAGAGTCAGCCCCATATTCACAAGCTCTCTAGCTCCATCAACAGGCTGAAGTAATCAAGTGCAGTTAAATGAATTAAACAACACAATAACATAGTCAAACACAGATCAATTCATCTATTGATCACTCCAGATGCAAATATTTGATTAATTGCTAAACCTATCATTAACTAAATATTGAAGTCTCAGTGAATGTGGGTGAACCAGCTGTAAAGTAATGGGTGAAGCAGAGATGAGAGAAAATTAAGTATTATAATGATCCTTGTGAGTGGTAATGGAGCTGCTGAAGTATATCAAAGTTTGTGCGAAGATTTGTAGCTCGGGTGCTTGTTGTAGTGGTTCTGTTCGCCGAGCTGGAAGTTTTTGTTGCAAACGTTTCGTCCCCTGGCTAGGAGACATCATCAGTGCTGTGGAGCCTCCTGAGAAGCGCTTCTTTGATGTTTCTTCCGGCATTTATAGTGGTCTGTCCTTGTCGCTTCCGGGTGTCAGTTTCAGCTGTCCGCTGTAGTGGTTAGTATATTGGGTCCAGGTCGATGTGTTTGTTGATGGAGTTTGTGGATGAATGCCATGCCTCTAGGAATTCCCTGGCTGTTCTCTGTCTGGCTTGCCCTATGATAGTAGTGTTTTCCCAGTCGAATTCATGTTGCTTGTTGTCTGAGTGTGTGGCTACTAGGGATAGCTGGTCGTGTCGTTTCGTGGCTAATTGGTGTTCATGTATGCGGATTGTTAGCTGTCTTCCTGTTTGTCCTATATAGTGTTTTGTGCAGTCCTTGCATGGTATTTTGTAAACTACATTAGTTTTGCTCATGTTGGGTATTGGCTCCTTTGTTCTAGTAAGTTGTTGTCTGAGCATGGCTGTTGGTTTGTGTGCCGTTATGAGTCCTAAGGGTCGCAGTAGTCTGGCTGTCAGTTCTGAAACGCTCCTGATGTATGGTAGTGTGGCTAGTCCTTTTGGTTGTGGCATGTCCTCGTTCCCTGGTCTATCTCTTAGGCATCTGTTGATAAAGTTGCGTGGGTATCCGTTTTTGGCGAATACCTTGTATAGATGTTCCTCTTCCTCTTTTCGCAGTTCTGGTGTACTGCAGTGTGTTGTAGCTCTTTTGAATAGTGTCCTGATGCAGCTTCGTTTGTGTGTGTTGGGGTGGTTACTTTCATAGTTGAGGACTTGGTCTGTGTGTGTTGTTTTCCTGTGTACCCTTGTGGTGAATTCTCCGTTCGGTGTTCTCTGTACTATCACGTCTAGAAATGGGAGTTGGCTATCCTTTTCTTCTTCTCTCGTGAATCGGATTCCTGTGAGTGTGGCGTTGATGATCCGGTGTGTTTTTTCTATTTCCGTGTTTTTGATGATTACGAACGTGTCATCGACGTATCTGACCGAGAGTTTGGGTTGAATTTGTGGTAGGGCTGTTTGTTCTAACCTTTGCATAACTGCCTCTGCTATGAGTCCCGAGATTGGTGATCCCATGGGTGTTCCGTTGATTTGTTCGTATATCTGATTGTTGAATGTAAAGTGTGTAGTGAGGCACAAGTCCAGTAGTTTAAGTATGCTGTCTTTGTTGATAGGTTCTGCCTCCTGTTTTCTGTTCTGTATGTCCAATAGGTTGGCTATTGTTTCTCTGGCTAGGGTTTTGTCAATCGAAGTGAACAGTGCCGTCACGTCGAATGAGATCATGGTTTCTTCTTTGTCTATGTGTGTATTCCTGATGGCGTCCAAGAATTCCTGTGTTGATTGTATGGAGTGTTTGGATCCGCTGACCAGGTGTTTCAGTTTCTGTTGTAGTTCTTTGGCCAGTTTGTATGCTGGTGTCCCTGGTAGTGATACTATGGGTCTGAGTGGGATGTCTGGTTTGTGTACTTTGGGTAGTCCATAGAATCTGGGGGTGTTGTTGCTTTCCGGTTTCATTCTTCGTAGGTCAGCTTTGGTTATCTGTCCATTTTTTTGTAGATTCCTTCGTGTGTTATTTATTCTATTGGTGAGTTGTGGTGTATATAGGACAAACTATATAGGACAAACAGGAAGACAGCTAACAATCCGCATACATGAACACCAACTAGCCACGAAACGACACGACCAGCAATCCCTAGTAGCCACACACTCAGACAACAAGCAACATGAATTCGACTGGGAAAACACTACTATCATAGGGCAAGCCAGATATAGAACAGCCAGGGAATTCCTAGAGGCATGGCATTCATCCACAAACTCCATCAACAAACACATCGACCTGGACCCAATATACCAACCACTACAGCGGACAGCTGAAACTGACACTCGGAAGCGGCAAGGACAGACCAATATAAATGCCGGAAGAAACATCAAAGAAGCACTTCGCAGGAGGCTCCAGAGCACTGATGATGTCTCCTAGCCAGGGGACGAAACATTTGCAACAAAAACTTCCAGCTTGGCGAACAGAAGTATATCAAACAATGGATATTATGAAATGGTCACAATGTGCAGGAGATCATTGTCAAATCAAACTGTCAGTCAGTCAAAAGAAAGGAAAATAAACATCTGCCTCTCATACAAACGCTAACTGCTCCAGCATGCATAGATAAATGGAGAACAGCAGAATATAAAGAACATATTCATCTTAAAAATGCTATTATGGAGGGGTAGGTGTGTACTGTACCTTTAAGAGAGAGAGGAAGCTAGCAAGGACTGACCAAAAGTACAAAGAGTGCTGAACAAGGTAAAAATGTAATACTTGGTTGAAACAATTAGCTGGGGTTGCATTGCCATGGAACCAAAACAAATTCAAATTTGGCCAATCAGTTTTAAATTATGCCCCAAAACCAAAATCCAATCAAATTTGAATTTAGTGTTTTGATGACATCAAACCAATGAAATGATCTGTTGCTTTGTGTTATAAAACCAGACATTTTGAACAGTTAGGGAGAGAACTGCCAAGCACTATCAAGTCCAGATTGCTAATCGAACAGCTCTCTGAAAGGTACCCATCCATAAGAAAAGTTGTGCAGCAAAAGACCGAAGAAGAGACAACACAGGAAAACCCAGAAGAAAATCTACAGAGGAAAACCAACAGAGCTGGCTGGTTTTTAAATATGACTTTTGTTTTTGTAAATTTTAATCAGAGTTTTTTTAACGAACCAGTAGGAGGTAAAAGTTAGGTTTAAGAGAAATGATTTAAAAATAGTAGTTTCAATGTTCTTTTTTAGGCTTAAATAATAAAATTGTTAATCCTTACTTTAAATAGTGACCTCTGGGATAAATCTTTGCCTCTCGAAAGCGAGGTGAGCTTCTCTGTGTGTCATGTTTAAGTTAGCAGAGGGGTTTACCCCATGTTGTAACAAAGCCTATTTTAACAGTGAAGGAGTCAGTTACATTTTGTAGAGAAATGCAGAGAGTTGACAGATGCAGCCACGTTGAATATTTAATCCATCCCTTGCCCACAGGTGCTGCGTTCACATCTTGTGCCCTCTGCTCACACTCCAATAAGTTCAATGAATCGCAGAAATTAAGAGAGAAAGAAAAGACAGAAAGGAAAAGTCAGGCAACAATATGATTTCACATTTAAAAATATTTGAAAACACCAAGTGTTGTGCCCCAAAAGCTAGATATTTGCCCTCAACCTTCCACGTGACACTTTTTTGCACTTTGAGGTGCAAGAAGCAGCAGCCCAATATTTGTAGGGCCAGAGTAAATAATAAGGCCAATAATGTATTTCTTTAAGCATGAGATTTGAACACTGTAAAGTGGGAATGATGGAGAATGTTGATACCAGTGAACTCAGCATTATTTAGGCAGCAAAATCTTAACAATAAATAACACAAACATGAAAGGCCCTCTGTTGTTATCTGTCGAGGCCCTCTGCCTGTCGAGGCATAATTACGTTCAGGCTGCATAACTAAATCAGAAAAGATGGATGGATTTGTTGGGGGATGAATACATTCTTCGTGTTACCTAACTTTGGCTTCTATTGAAGCATATTTTTGACAAGTCAAACTTTTTAAAAAAGGGTTGATTTGAAAATATGACTGATTTTGATTTTGACATTTCAATTACAAATTAGTTCTTCTCAAAATGGATCAACAATTTTGAAATGGGGAAAGCACAAAGGAGCCTTCCTCCCACTAAGATTTCTCTCTCCTCTTTCCAACAAAAGCACGGTGCCTTGTAAGAAAGTCGATCAATGAAAGCCATTGAACGTCATACACAAGCGTCAGCTCTAATTGCACTTTTCAATATTGACGGTTCCATGTGAAGTCAACAATCAAATATTCATACAACTGTCCAAGAGTACAAAGCCATTGGGCTGGCCTGTAGGTCAATCGTAATTGCTTCTCCTTCTGATGATTATCTTTCTGTGTGTACTTAGCAGACAAGAATATTACACCCAGGCATGACAAATGAAACTGTATCTTTCAGTCAAACTTGGCACTTCTATCGTTATTGAGTTTTCCTGCAAAACTCTGGGTACTAACATACAATGCACAAACACATGAACTCACATTCAAATGGCTTTATTCCGAATGTCCCTCTATTTGTTTATCAAGATGGAGAATTTCAGAAAAAAATAACAAGGTTCACAAAATCCAAGTAACACAATTAGACTCATAGAGATGTACAGCACAGAACAGACCCTTCAGTCCAACTAGTTCATACTGACAAGATATTCTACATTACTCTAGTCCCATTTGCCAGTCTAGTTGGGTAATTCCCTGCGTTGATGAAAGCAGTTCATGCTGATCCCTTGGGCTAATGTTGCTTGCTGGGGAAAGGGAGAGGTAGCAGGTTACACGTGCTGGAGAAACAGAAATCAAAGAGGATGTTTTACCCCAAATTAGCATGGGATTTTTAAAAAAATCTGTGTTTTCACTTGCTCCAGGAGATTCTGTAAGTGAGGCAGGAAATATAAACATTGTGATGCATGAGGCAGAATATTTATGTGCGGCAGGCCAAATGGGTACAGGGTTCTTTCCTGTTTATCATTGTTTCCATGTCCTTGTATTGTATTCCATTTTCAGACTCGTGATTTAGCTCTTTCCAGTTTCTTTTTCAATTATCTGCTGCCCAGTGCTGAAAATGACACTCCTGTGCAAACATTGTACTCAGGGTCAATTAACTGTGCTAAAATACCTAAAGATAGTTCTATGAATATAAGAGCCATTTACCTGCACTATGTATTGAGGCAATTAATACATTTTGCGGGATTGTTGTTGCAGCCATTATCCTATAGATTTATTGATAAACTGCATGTTAAGAGTCGTGATCAAAGAAGACCTAAGCAAAGAAGCTCACTAGATTTCTAAGTTACTGTACTTTCAGATTGCTGCAAAGTTACTTTTTTTCTTCTTAATTTCTCTATTCTATAACTAAGGATTGTACCTAGGTACTCTATACCTAAGACAGCAATATGTGTTTATGACATTGTGACAGTGTAACTAATCTTGTAAGTGAAAAAGCCTTACCCAGATACCTTTGTACCTAAAATGGTGTTGTAAGTGGCAACTTATCAACTTTTCACTGTACTCATTTGAGTGCATGTGGCAATAAAGCTAATTCAATTCAGATTTCTAAGGCACAACTGAAGAGAATATTTACGTATGGTTTAAAATATATAAATTATCTCAGTTAAATTGACTAACAATGAAAAGAATCATCATGCTGTCATGATCTCAGCTGGTGAAAAGACCGGGCAAGTCAGATCCCAGAATATAACGTGGCTTGATAGATCATGTTAAATGTTGCAACTTGACTGGTCACATTGAAATATTCCAACAGGACTTTGTACATTCTTTTAAAAAAGGCGTAAGATTATTACACAAAAATGCTATTTTAGGGAGAAAACAGTTCAAAATGATCAAAATGTAAAGAGTACAATAATAAGTTCCAAACTGTTCCCCAGAAACAACCTTCGCAGATACTCAACCCCAATGAAGTGTTGTCACTATCTTCATTATTTAATTTCTTATTTAATTGATTCTTCTAGTTCGTATTGTGTAAACCTCTTCTAAGTTCTGATGACTTGAAAATATTTGACAAACATGACAAAGTTTATAATTGAAAAGTCATACCTTTAAAAAATTTGATTTGGGATTATGACTGAAATCACTTTCATGTTAACACTTCAATTATAAGTTATTCTTTTCAAAATGGATCAAACATTTTGAGACACAATGGAGCCTTCCTCCCACTGAGAATTGTCTCTCCTGTTTCTAACAAAAGGGGCAGCATGGTAACTCAATTAGCATTGCTGGCTCATAGCGCCAGGGATCCAGATTCAATTCCACCATCAGGCAACTGTATGGAGTTTGCACATTCACCTCATGGTGAGTGGATATCCTCCAGGGGCCTCAGTTTCCTCCCACAGTCCAAAGATGTGCAGGTGAGGTGGACTGGCCATGCTAAATTGCCATAGTGTCCAGAAATGTGCTGGCTAAGTGAGTTAGCCATGGGAAATGTAGAGTTACAGGGAAAGGGTAGGGGGAGTGGGTCTGGGGGGGATGCTCTTTGGAGTTTGGTGTGGACTCACTGGTCCAAATGGCCTCCTTCCACACTGTAGGGGTTCTATTTAAAAAAAAATAATACCTTATAAGAAATCTCATAGCTGAGAGACTTTACAAAATAAACTGCCCCTTTTGCTCATGTGGAAGTGTTTTTCTGACTGTAGGAGAAAGTGAGGACTGCAGATGCTGGAGATCAGAGCTGAAAATGTGTTGCTGGAAAAGTGCAGCAGGTCAGGCAGCATCCAAGGAGCGTGGCTCATGCCCGAAACGTCGATTCTCCTTCTCCTTGGATGCTGCCTGACCTGCTGCGCTTTTCCAGCAACCCATTTTCAGCTTTTTCTGACTGTAGCCTGATTCTGAACTCAACCAAATAGTGGCCCCGTATTTATTTTTTTCCCTAAGCCGTAAAAGTGCGAATTTATAAAAACATTATCATATTAGTTCACGGGTAAATGACTAGGCATTTCACCTCAGTCACATACCTGCTTGGAAACATCACAGGGATTTTCTGATGATCAGTCAGCTGTTATTCCAGCATGAATGAGAATTGCACATCAGGATATTAGAAATTCCCATTGTAGCAAACTGTGAATGGGGATTTCCCAGGAAACTGAATTTTTTATTGGGCAACTCCTCAAGGCCTGAAACCCTCTTGCAGTCTAAACTGGAGAATTCAGAGAGTTGTGATAAAGTTAAACAAATAGTCACTCATGAGAAGTTAGTCTATTAAATACAAAGTGTAATGCCTGAGTAACATTTCAACTAAACCTAGACTTACCCAATACACTCCAACTTCACTTCACCCAGATCCTTACATCCCCAGACCCTGACCAACACCTTCCTGGATATGACCTCTCTTCTCCAGTGGGACCTCCTAAGACCTAACACCCCCAGCAACCACACACACCCCCAGCCTGCCCCGCACAGACTCCCACCCCTGCCACCACTGCCAGTTCTGGGCTTCATAAAAATTGTCAAAATGGAAATTTGCCTCAACATTTCTGAGGGGCCCCGATCAGAATTTCCTGTCAGAAATATGGATCTACCTTCTTTCTAAAAAAATGCTGAATGGGAATTTGTGAGCAATTGCCACTCCCTGGAAAATCCACCCCAAAGTCTTCAATTCACTGTTCCAAATTACTTTATGATCTCTTTAAGTAAATTACTTTCACATAACCAAAAACAACATGTCTGCTTTATCTTTACTTTAAAATCAAAATCCCTAATGATAATATTCTATACAACTTCATCAAGAGTGTTCCATTCCCAAACTGTTACATTTTTTGTCACGCACTTTAGGACATTCTGAAATTTGAAAGTCACAATTTCATTTTTATCAGGAGTAGGGGGAGTTATTTTGTAATTGCCAATTCCCTCCTTCATGAAGGTTATCGTCCCAAGTTCTAACAAACATTCCAGTGAAAATTCTCTGAGGCGTTCTAAAACAAAAAGTCACAGAACATTTTCATCATTGCTTCAATCAAATGTAGCTCCTTCACTGTCTTATCATCTCATGGACAGCCACCAGGCACAGTGTTCTCCAACGCTAGGGAAATGAAATGATGTAGGATCATTGTCAAGGGTCACCCACCACCGACCTGTATGCTGAAGAGCAACTGATGTTACAGACTGGTTAATTTTTGGTTTGAGATGAGATCTTGGATTGACCCACCTCCATTGGATGTAGATGTATTCATGATGATGCAGTAACTAATTATGTTCTTGACGCATCAACAGAGCAGAGCAAAAGGATCAGACCAGAGAGAAACATGTAATAAAGCAAGGGTAAAGCATTATACTGGAGAGCTGTGTTTCACGTGTCCTTATGTGTAAATAGAATATGATACAATACTGAAGAAAGTCAGAGAGCTGTATTCGAGGAAACAGACAAACTAGAGATACTAAAGCCCAGAATAGTGGTTGCCTAGTGAAAAGGAGCAACCCGAAACAGTGTTAGTGTTCACACTGAATGCACACAGAAACAGAAAACAAGTGATTTAGAATCATTCAAACGCAATGGATGCAACTCCAAGTTTTCCTGTCCTCATGGATTCGATCTGGCATGGGTTTTGGGCTTATACTTTAGATGCTGCTCTGTTAGACTGAACTTCTCCCACTCAGATCTGCTGCATCTATGTCTCTGCCTTTTCAGAGTTTTGTCAGACTTTCTGAGCTTCATTAAACTTTTATTTAAATGTTATCCTTAACAACATGCATTTTTGCATGACATCTCCCTTCTCAATATCATACACCTGCTGATATCAGAGTTGCAACTCAAACAGTTAACAAGTATGTTCCTAGTACACTTCAGGGGAAATTCCTGGAGCAGCATTTTGGACTGTTAGACCAATGTTTTACATCTGTAAATGGAAAATAGATAATCAAAGAGCTTGAATAACCTCCATTCAGGCCAGGAGGACTGTACTGCTGACAAAACAGTATTAGCCTTCCACCACAGCTTAGATTTCAAGTTCTCAAAATAACAAAGTTGGAATCAATCCTATCAAATCTCTGAACATATTAATGATATATATTAAAATGGAAAAGGATAAAGAGCACCATTAAAGTTAGCATGTGAGTGGTAATATTCGGATCCAACCATTTCAATAATTTACAACTCAGTTCTTCACAGTCACTGCAATGTTTGCTTTTAACATCCATCATGTGCAGTACATACATGAAGCTGTTGCAAATTTTAACATTGGAAACATATCAGAATGTTGTTAGAATTATTTTTTTTTCTGTGTTAGCTTCAAAACACAAAAAGTACCTTTTCAACTAAAGACAGTCATAGCTCTTAATGACATTTACACAGCCCTTTGTGACCTTTGCACTGTCAATAAAAGAGCTAAAAATGACTGGCTGACTGATCATGTGCTTCACCATGGATAACAGTGACAAATATGAAATAGATCCATTGACTTTTCATTTTATTGTATTGACACTTCATCCCAAATATGAAGACCTTGGCTGTTTCAAAGCACCAGTGTATGAACAGAAACCAACATGGGCTGTTTACTGACCTGACATCACTCTGCATTTCGAAAAATAGCAGGTCACATCAATAAGCTGGCCATGTCTGCTTTCACAAGCATCAGAATCTGTTTGACTACACCCCAAACATAACTTAGAATTATACCTTGAAACTGGTAGAAAGACACACTTCCCGATCTGTTCCAATATCAGTTTCATCTTAGTACCAACCTCTTGACTGCAAGGAAGTTTGCAGCTTATTAAGAATTTTAAAGACCACTACTCCATTTAAAGCATCAGTTCATCTAAGAATCTACCAGCCTGGCATAAAAAAAAGAATCATGTCAAGTTGTAATGATTTCCTTTTGTTTATCTGTATTTACGATAGTTAGCATGAGAGACCTCCTGTTTTAAATCTTTGGGCCAAGCATACAATAATAAATAATCTGGGTTTTTAAATTCACACAAAAGATTGCTTTTGAGAATTTATAAATTAGCAGAACTCACTCTGAACAAAAAAAGTGTACTAACCTCATACTACATAAGACTTCAGTCATGGGCAATGATATGATGACAACTGTCATAATTAGGAGAGGACATTGTGAGGTGAGATTTCCTGTCTATTTCTTATCCTTTTGATTTTCCCAGCCCTTGTGCACAATGGTAAAACAAATCACCTTATCACCAAGCTATGCACTATAAGTGGGAACTGTGATTTGGTTTCAGAATTGAAAATATCCCACGTGACACTTCAGGTAGATGCTACTTTCCAACACTTCCCAAAAGAATTCCAATTAGCATGGAAAATCTTCAACCCTTCAGGTGCACGTCAATTTGCCAACCATTCCCAGAAATGAAAGGGTAGCTGTATGGGTAAGTGTAGCAGTTATTTTGCACCTCATAATATCCCACTAACAATAACAAGTTAAAAGGTGGCTTTTCTATTTTGGGTGACAATGGTTGAGTGAGGGTTAATGCCAATGAACTAAGTCAGAAATTTCATAGGTAATACACAATAGATACTCAGGAAATTTTACTTTCCATAAGCAATCATTAATTGAATTTGACTATCTGAGTTTCAATGATCTCAACCCTATGTCTGCAATTTTTCGTGGGCGGCACGGTGGCACAGTGGTTAGCACTGCTGCCTCACAGCGCCTGTAGACCCGGGTTCAATTCCCGACTCAGGCGACTGACTGTGTGGAGTTTGCACGTTCTCCCCGTGTCTGCGTGGGTTTCCTCCGGGTGCTCCGGTTTCCTCCCACAGTCCAAAGATGTGCGGGTCAGGTGAATTGGCCAAGCTAAATTGCCCGTAGTGTTAGGTAAGGGGTAAATGTAGGGGTATGGGTGGGTTGCGCTTCGGCGGGTCGGTGTGGACTTGTTGGGCCGAAGGGCCTGTTTCCACACTGTAAGTCTAATCTAATCTAAAAAAAAAATCCCTCAAACTGCACAGAGACATCAAGAACTGTTTCATAAGCCTGTACCATTTCATTCAATGGGCCGAGCTGGATTGGGACTGCCTATACAACAAAACATTAGCTATGCTGCTGATTGAAGATGGAGGTGAGGTGAGAAACCAGTAGGATTGTAGGAATAATGTTCACCTCCCCCAAGCCCCACCTCCTAATTTTGATTTATTCACCTTCCTTGTGAACACCCAATGAAGTTTCAGTGATTTTCCTTGCACAGTGTCAGTTCCCCTAAACTGTAACCAATATTCGGGAAGTGATCAGCTTCACTTCTGAGTCAATCACAACTTTTACTGGTTGGGAAGCATGAATGTTAAGAACATAAGAAATAAGAACAGGAGTAGGCTATCTGGCCCATTGAGCTTGCCCTACCATTCAAAAAGACCATGACCGATCTTTCCATGGACTCAGCTCCACTTACGTCCCAATTCACCAAAACCCTTAATACCTTTACTGTTCAAAAATTTATCTCACTTTGCCTTACAATCATTCAACAAGTAACCTCAACTGCTTCATTGGACAGGAAATTCTATCGATTCACAATGCTTTGGGTGAAGAAGTTTCTCCTCAACTCAGTCTGACATTCATTTGAGAAGATTTACAGCTCAGGTTGTAAGTTTGCTTGCTGAGCTGGATGGCTTGTTCGCAGATGTTTCGTCACCATGATAAGTAATATCATCAGTGAGCCTCTGGTGAAGCTCTGGTGTTCTGTCCCGCTTTCTATTATGGGTTTTTGTCTGTTAATGTGGGTGATATCCCATTTACCAACCTGAGAGAAAGCAGAGAACTGGGAGTGATATCACCCACCTTAACAGACCAAGACACACAAATAGAAAATGGGACAGGACACCAGAGTTTCACTCGGAGGCTCACTGATGATGTTACCTAGCATAGTGATGAAACATCTGAGAACTATCCTACCAGCTCAGTGAGCAAACTTACAACCTCAGGCCTAAATTCGCTTCCCCTTATTTTGAGGCCATGTCCTCTAATTCTAGTTTCACCTGCTAATGAAAACAATTTCCCTGCTTCTATCTTGCCTGTTCCCTTCATAATTTTATATGTTTCTATAAAATCACCCCTCATTCTTCTAAATTGCAATGAGTATAGTCCCAGTCTACTCAATCTCTCCTCATAAGTTAAAAATCACACAACACCAGGATATTTGGAAGCGTTAGTTTTCAAAGTGTTACTCCTCCATCAGGAAGCTGATGAAGGAGCTTTTTGTTGAAGGAGCAGTTCTCCAAAAGTTAGTGTTTCCAAATAAACCTGTTAGACTATAACCAGGTGTTGTGTGATTTTTAAGACCATAAGACATAGGAGTGGAAGTAAGGCCATTTGGCTCATCGAGTCCACTCCGCCATTCAATCATGGCTGATGGGCATTTCAACGCTGAAAATGGGTTGCTAGTTAAAGCACAGCAGGTCAGGCAGCATCCAAGGAACAGGAAATTCGATGTTTCGGGCCAGAGCCTGATGAAGGGCTCTGGCCCGAAATGTCGAATTTCCTGTTCCTTGGATGCTGCCTGACCTGCTGTGCTTTAACCAGCAACCCATTTTCAGCTCTGATCTCCAGACCTCACTTTTTACTCTGATGGGCATTTCAACTCCACTTACCCGCATTCTCCCCGTAGCCCTTAATTCCTCAAGACATCAAGAATCTATCAATCTCTGACTTTGTCCACCCCAGTCCAACATCATCTCCTCATAAGGCAACCCTCTCAATTCCAGAATCAACCTGGTGAAACTCTTCTCTGCACTCCCTCCAGTGCCATTGTATGCTTTCCCAAGTGAGGAAACCAAAGCTGTACACAATACTCTCCAGGTGTGGTCTTACCAGCACCTTATACAGCTACAGCATAACATCCCTGTTTTTAAACTCCATCCCTCTATCAAAGCAATGTCACTGAAATTTAACATAATCATTGAAAGCTAGTTCAAAATTAGCTTTTATATGCTTCAGTCAAAAATACAGTGCAAATCAAATGTTTTAAAGAATCATTGGCCACAGAAGGTGAGGATAGGGCCAGTATGGTATCTTAAATTAATACAAGGCACTGGCTTCTAATGTTGTGTTAATGATATTCATTCTACCTCATGTCACGATTTAACATTTCACAGTGTCTCAAATTGAATTTGAGTAAGGTCACACTGAGGTCAACTTGCTGATTGATTTTATTTTTCTTTCACTGAATATTCTTCAATCAGCAAACTGGAATCTATTAACCTGGGCTGTTTTTTTTTTAATTCATGTGTTTCTGTCTCTACTGATGTATTCAATTCCATCTCTTTTACACTACAAGCTCCAAATAAAAGAACAGGATTTTATTTGTTCTAAGCTAATAATTTTGTTTAAACTACAATGAAAGTAATTGACAATTTGGACAAAGAGACTAAGTTTATGATTCCCAGTTTTGCAACTGACATCAAATCAGATGGGAATGGAAATATTAATGAAGAAGGCATAGAGGTAAAGTCACCATAATCCCAGATGACCAAATGGATGCATTCTCATTAGAGAAAGAGACAAACAACTGTAGACGGGTTTAACCCAATGGCAAAGGGCTAGGTTGAAAAGGTAGAATCTTCATGGTAACTTCAGCTGGTGGAGGAATTGAGCCCCTGCCGTTATTCTTACCCTGCATCACAAATCAGCCATCCAACCAACTGCAGTTGCTGATTTCCATGCCAGAGATGCTTGAGGAAGGATATAGTGGCACTGGAGGATGTACAGAGGAGGCTCATCAGGTTGATTCTGGAATTGAGAGAGTTGCTTTGTGAGGAGATGATGTGGAGGAGCCATTGTTGGGCTCTGGTGGACAAAGCAGGACTGAAAAAAGTCACAGATGGAATAAAATGTGGAGCAATGTAAGATTTAAAAAATTCTTTCATTGGATTTGGGAATATCTGCCAGCATCCCCAGTTTTCCTGGAGAAGATATTATTCTTGAATCGCTGGAGACCATTTGGTGTAGTCACACCTGCTATGCTGCTGGGATGGATTACCAGGATTTTGACCCAGTGACACGGAAGGAACAGCAAAGTATTTCCAAATCGGAATGATGAGTGGCTTGAGGGTCAGTTGAAGACGGTGGTATTTCCATGTATTTGCTGTCCTTGTCCTTCTGGCTGGTAGTATTTGTGGAGAAGGAAGGTGCTATCTTAGGACCTAGGTGAATTTCTGGTGTGCATCCTGTAGACTAGTGGGCATCAGTGGTGGAGGGAATGGATGCTTGTGGATATAGTGCCAGTCAAAGAGGTTGCTTTGTCCCAGATGATATCAAGGTTCTTGAGTTTTTGAGGCAAAAATGTGCAACAATATTGTAAATAATTAAGGTGAAGTGATTAGAATACAACAGTGTAGATGGAGTATAATGAGGAGAAATGTAAGATTATTTTTGGGAACTTAATATTGGGAATAAGAATGGGAAAACAGAATTCTATTAAAAGTCATGAAAACTTTACATATTGATATTCAGAGGGGCTTAGCTGTACCTCGATGAGAATGTTCACTTGCAGGTACGACAAAAGTTAACAAGACAAATTGTATCTTAGATCATTGTTGCAAAGGGTTGAGTACAAGATTAAGGAAGGATAGATGTACAGGGCTTTGGTGAGCTTTTAGTTCTCTTTCCTAGGGGTGCCCTCAAGCTTGCTGCTGTTTATTTAAGTCAACTCTAATCTGGTCAGATTAGTCTTCTGGTGAGATTCTCCGCTGGACAGTGGTAATATCCAGCATTGGGCTTGAGACTGCCATTCTTCTGAAGCTATTGGCTCTCTGTTTGGATCTGCAACCTCAGGGATCCACCCACAACTCAGAATCAGGTGTATTCCCAAATGTTATTTCAAGAAGTTTATGCAAAGGACTTAACAACAAGAGGAGGGTTGGGGCCCATAAATAATTCCAAATCTCTTATAATTGAAACACCAAAGATTCCACCCTCCACATGCTTTAGGTTGTGAGATACAGTCTGTGTTCTGGGCATTGACTAAATAGACTCTGTTTAGCATTCTATGAGTAAATTAAAAAGGAGTTCCATTCCAAGTCATTGACTGCCACAATGGTGTCAATTTTCTCTTTGACCAGGAATAAAAGGTGGTCAAATGAGATATGTAAGGTCCAAGAGGATAAGGAGGAGGAACACTGCATTCTCAGAAAGTTATGGTACTGCAGGAGGTGACAGAGAGGGAGCTCAGCACGTAACTTTTAATCATCTGCAAGTGTTGTAAATGTGAAGAAAATGGTGGAAGCAGAGAATAGCTCAGTCAATACAGACGTACAGGTTCTTCAGCATCTTTTCAATAGACAATAGACAATAGGTGCAGGAGTAGGCCATCTACCCTTTGAGCCTGCACCACCATTCAATATGATCATGGCTGATCATCCTTAATCAGTATCCTGTTCCTGCCTTATCTCCATAATCCTTGATTCCACATTCCTTGAGAGCTCCATCCAACTCTTTCTTAAATGAATCCAGAGACTGGGCCTCCACTGCTCTCTGGGCAGAGCATTCCACACAGCCACCACTCTCTGGGTGAAGAAGTTTTTCCTCATCTCTGTCCTAAATGATCTACCCCCTATTTTTAAGCTGTGTCCTCTGGTTCGGCACTCACCCATCAGCGGAAACATGTTTCCTGCCTCCAGAGTGTCCAATCTTTTAATAATCTTATATGTCGCAATCAGATCCCCTCTCAGTCTTCTAAACTCAAAAGTATACAAGCCCAGTTGCTCCAGTCTTTCAGTGTAAGATAATCCTGCCATTCCAGGAATTGACCTCGTGAACCTACGCTGTACTCCCTCAATAGCCAGAATGTCTTTCCTCAAATTTGGAGACCAGATCTGCACACAATACTCCAGGTGTGGTCTCACCAGGGCTATGTACAGCTGCAGAAGAACCTCTTTGCTTCTATACTCAATTCCTCTTGTTATGAAGGCCAGCATGCTATTAGCCTTCTTCCCCAACTACTGTACCTGCATGCTTACCTTCATTGACTGGTGTACAAGAACACCCAGATCTCTCTGTACTGCCCCTTTACCTAAATTGATTCCATTGAGGTAGTAATCTGCCTTTCTGTTCTTGCCACCAAAGTGGATAACCCATACATTTATCCACATCTGCCATGCATCTGACCACTCACCTAACTTGTCCAGGTCATCCTGTAATCTCCTAACATCCTCCTCACATTTCACCCTGCCACCCAGCTTTGTATCATCATCAAAATTTGCTAATGTTGTTACTAATATCATCTTCTATATCATTTACATATATTGTAAAAAGCTGCGGTCCCAGTACTGATCGTTGCGGTACCCCACTGGTCACTGCCTGCCATTCTGAAATGGAGCTGTTTATCACCACTGTTTGTTTCCTATCAGCCAACCAACTTTCAATCCAAGTTAGTACTTTGCCCCCAATACCACGCACCCTAATTTTGCTCACTAACCTCCTATGTGGGACTTTATCAAAAGCTTTCTGAAAGTCCAGGTACACTACATCTACTGGATCTCCCTCATCCATCTTCAGAGTTATATCCTCAAAAAATTCCAGAAGATTAGTCAAGCATGATTTCCCCTTCATAAATCCATGCTGACTCTGACCTATCCTGTTACTACTATCCAGATGTGTCGTAATTTCATCCTTTATAATAGACTCCAGCATCTTTCCCACCACTGAGGTCAGACTAACTGATCTATAATTTCCTGCTTTCTCTCTTCCACCTTTCTTAAAAAGTGGTACAACATTAGCCACCCTCCAATCCACAGGGACTGATCCCGAATCTATCGAACTCTGCAAAATAATCACCAATGCATCCACGATTTCTCGAGCCACTTCCTTCAGTACCCTGGGATGTGGACTATCAGGCCCTGGGGACTTATCAACCTTCAGACCTAATAGTCTCTCCAACACCAATTCCTGGCAAATATAAATTCCCTTAAGTTCAGGTCCTTCAGCCACTGCTACCTCAGGGAGATTGCTTGGGTCTTCCCCAGTGAACACAGATCTCAAGTACAAATTTAATTCTTCTGCCATTTCTTTGTTCCCCGTAATATATTCCCCTGTTTCTGTCTTCAAGGGCCCAATTTTAGTCTTAACCATTTTTTTTGCCTATTTTCAGTTATGTTCAGAACTCTAACATCTGCGGTATTTTGTTTTTTTATTCACAATGACTAATTTGAAATGCACAAGGTTGCAATGTTGGCTTCATCAGGCCCAGTAGGAAGAAAGCTTCTGCCATGACAAGTAATAACCTTTCATAATACCCCAAATTCATATTTTCTTGCATAAAATAGTTCTTCAAAACTGAACGAGCAGCAGCAATTTTAAACTCAGTATCTGCATCTGCAAGTAATAAATCTAAAGCTTGTGGTACTTTGGACAGTTTGAGAATGGAACAATCTTTTAAAACACAGCTTGAAGGCAATTTGTCTCATGCAACCATCCTGCCAAGCAGAGATAACTGCATTTGTTTGCAAGCAGATCTGTGCATTGTTTTCTACTGAGGTTATTAATCAAACTTGAATTCCTATTACAGTTTTTCCCACTCTTTGATTGTATTCTCAGGATAGTGTTAACTTCCCATAAACTTTTCCCATAAACCATAAACAATACAGATTTTGTGAAAGTAAAATGTTGTCAGTTAATTTCTGCTCCTTTGAAGAAATGCAAAAAAAAAGCTATAGATGCTGCAAACACAAATTGAACTTTTTTAAAAATTCATTCGCAGGAGGAGTGTGTCCCTGGCTAGCCCAGCACTTATTACCCATCCCTACTTGCCCAGAGGGCAGTTAATGACCAACCACATTGCTGTGGGCCTGGAGTCACATGTAAGCCAGAGCAGGCAAGGATGGCAATTTTCTTCCCTAAGAGACATTAGTGAACCCAGATGGCCTTTTCCTGACAATCGACAAAGGTTTAATGGTCATCAGTAGACTCTTAATTCCAGATTTTCTTTGAATTCACAGCCCACCATATGCCCTGACAGGATTTGAACCTGGATCCCTGGAACGTTATGCAGGTTGCTGGATTAAACATCCAGCAATAATGCCACTAGCCCATCACCACCCCTTAAGTTTTTCTTGTGGAAAATATTGAAAAACATATCTGAATGGAGAATCAAACTGCAGGTCAATAAGCTTTCATTAGATTCAACAAGAGATTCAACTTGAAGATGTTCAGCTCTTCTTTAACGTACTAAATATCAAAATTATTCATCTTCTTCTCAATCTTCTCTTATTTTTCTGTGGCAACTATGCAAGTTTTTGTCCTATGCACTGTTCATGCAACATATAAGTAATGCAATTTGCCTACATTAAGCAGACATCAACAGATAACCAAACTAGCAGTGACATTGGGTCAACTCTTACAGGTGTCTGAAAGGGAAGAAATTAAAAAGCATTGCCTGAGGAATTGGATGAATACATTCAAGACATTTTATCTTCAAGCCGAATTCTAGCTGTCATGGTGAGATGCTTGCAAGGCAGCAACAAGATGCTTTTTGCTGAGGATGTCTTTTAATTCATGAAGATATCACTGGCTGGCCCAACATTTTTAATCCATCCTAAGTTGCTTTCGAGAAGGTGATGGTGAGCCGTTCCAATTCATGTGAATTATTGCTTGTTGTCAGCCTCATTAACTGCAAATCTCACCTCAATAACAAACAGCTTTGAGTTCTCCCAGTCGCTGTAAGGAAAATAGATGCCTCAATTCTGGTATGAAAGTCAGAGTGGGAAGCTGGTGACTTAAGCTCACCACTTGGTCCTTCTTACACCCAGCAATGTCCCCGGGCACACACCAAGGCACCCATATCACGTAACCCACATCCACAGACACTGGCATGTGACATCTGCCAGTCTCTCAGAACCCTCCACAACACCTCTCCATCCCACTTAGAGAGCGCTACTATATTTAAAGCTGCACTTGGGGGTGCATGGACAAGCTCGATACAATTACTCATCAATGTCATCGCCTTTAGTCCATCAGAGGAGGATCCAGGAGCTGTTGTGGTTTCGTTTGTGAACTTTTAACATAGAATGAATAGCAAATGCATTGTCCTATCTCTTTCCACTTGTGAATTGTTAAGGAATCTGTCATAAGTCATGCACAAGAGCTGCTTCGTCACCAGGTTAAACTTTTCAGATCAAGGCAGTTTGCAGTACGATTTGGGTTAACCCTATCACATTTTCCACTAACCATCTATTTGTAATTAGTTCATCAGGAGTTATTGGGGAGGAAGTTAGTATCCCCACAATATTCTATTACCAGGGTTGACAGGTTCAATTACCCCCATGACTAACTATTCTGGAAAATATCAATTAGTTAATAACTTGCTTCAGTTGCAACCTGTATGTCCATCATACCTTTCATTTCGTGTCTACACAGGCTCACAAATTGGGAATTACAATATTTTTATAAGATCATAACCATCTTTGCTCAAATCCTATCTTCTCTGGTGCAAGCTTTACTATGAGCTAATCTTTTACATTGGGTAGGTCGGAGAGTTCCTGTCTGTACTTCCATGTCACATATAACCTGATGATCCTAACATCTTGTCTCAGTCTGTGCAGCTGCTGACTCACTCTCTTTCATGGGCCCTACTTCCTCGCTATCAGACACCACATTTCCTGGCAATCTCAACAATGTTTTGGTTATTACCTCACTTGGAGTTAATCTGGTAACTCTATTGAATGTTATTCTGTGTCCCCTTAACATATGACGTTCTGCACAATGTCTTGGGTGGGTTTAACGAACAATCTCCTTAATCTTCACTCATTCACTTCACCATGCCTGAGCTCTGTAGGTGATAGGGGATGTGAAAGCTTTATTTGATTTCCAACAATTTACAATCTTCCTTAATTATCCATCCTGTAAACTGCTTTCCCTAACCTGAATCCAACTGCAATGACATTCTGCATTCAATGATCATCTTCACTTCCATTATTCAAGCAATAGTTAGAGCTGAACAATCTCATGGGAACAGCCTTACACTTATCTTAAAAATTAGTCAATAATGGACAAACAACATGATGCAGTGGGAAGAGTCTTGTGAAATCCATTTGTAACTGTTCCAATGGTGCCTTTGATCAGGGCTGGTGTACATGTGCACTTCGACTGATCTTCCTGGATTATGTTGGATGCACAATAGGCATTACTGGCAATGGATGTAGGTTTGCTTGCTGAACTGGAAGGTATGTTTTCATACGTTTCGTCACCATTCTAGGTAACATCATCAGTGAGCCTCTGGATGAAGCACTGGTGGTATGGCCCACTTTCTATTTGTGTTTTTGTTTCCTTGGGTTAGTGATGTCAGTTCCTGTGGTGACGTCATTTCCTATGGTAATGTCATTTCTTGTTCTTTTTTGCAGGGGTTGGTAAATGGGATCCAATTCAATGTATTTCCTGATAGAGTTCCAGTTGGAATGCCATGCTTCTAGGAGTTCTCTTGAGTGTCTCTGTTTGGCTAGTCCTAGGTTGGATATGTTGTCCCAGTCGAAGTGGTGTCTGTGGTCAGAGTATTCTGGCAGTCATTCCTGAGATGTCTTTGATGTAGGAGAGAGTGGGAAGCATTTCTGGGTGTGTTTTGTCTGCTTGTTTGGGTTTGTTGCTGAGTTATCATCAAAGACATCTCGGAAATGAATACTAGAATGCTCAGACCTCTTGGCATTATGGTAGCCCACAACCCCACCACACACTAAACAGCAGCTAATGAATTTAAGAGACCCTATACAGACAACAAGCAGAATTAATGTCATTTACAAAATATCTTGCAAGAATAAACACTTCATTGGACAAAGAGGCAGAAAACTAGCCATCAGGATACATGAACATCAACTAGCCACAAAAAGACATGACCCTCTCTCACTAGTGTCCTTACATACCACTTTGACTGGGACAACACACCCTAGGACAAGCCAAACGGAGACATGCACGAGAATTCCTAGAAGCATAGCATTCCAACCAGAACTCTATCAACAAACACATAAATAGAAAGCAGGCCATACCACCAGTGCCTCATCAAGAGGCTCACTGATGATGGTACCTAGAATGGTGACAAAACATCTGAAAATGAACCTTCCAGCTTAGCGAGCAAACCTACATCCAGAACCTTAACCTGCCAGACCCAAGTAAGGATGGCATTTTCCTTCCCTAAAGGACATTGGTGAACCATATGTAGATTAGATTAGACTTACAGTGTGGAAACAGGCCCTTCGGCCCAACAAGTCCACACCGACCCGCCGAAGCGAAACCCACCCATACCCCTACATTACCCCTTACCTAACACTACGGGCAATTTAGCATGGCCAATTCACCTGACCCGCACATCTTTGGACTGTGGGAGGAAACCGGAGCACCCAGAGGAAACCCACGCAGACACGGGGAGAACATGCAAACTCCACACAGTCAGTCGCCTGAGTCGGGAATTGAACCCGGGTCTTCAGGCGCTGTGAGGCAGCAGTGCTAACCACTGTGCCACCGTGCCGCCCACATGTGCCACCGTGCCGCCCACAATGCCACCGTGCCGCCCACTGTGCCACCGTGCCGCCCACAATGCCACCGTGCCGCCCACTGTGCCACCGTGCCGCCCACGATGCCACCGTGCCGCCCACAATGGGTGTTACCTGATACTCAACAATAGATTTATGGTCATCATTAGACTCTTAATTCCAGATTTTTTCAAAAAATTCAAATTCCATGGCAGGATTCAAATGCAGGTCCCCAGAAAAATTACTGCGGCCCTGGATTAACAATCCAGCAATTATACAACTATATCATTGCCTTCCCTTGAATTATTGGTAATTCTTGATTGCTGGAATCAAGGCATAAATACTTTAAGTGCCAAATCAAGTGAATTGAAAAGATCACACAGTTCTCTTTTCTTAAACCATCTCCAATTTTTGGATATTTCTTACTCTTCCCAAACTTTTAATGGTTCCAGTCTAAATTTTATCTCATATATATGTATTAGTGTCATCTGCTCTTTTCTTTGTTATAACCTACATCATTCCCAAGTTGATGTAATGATTCAATCAAAATACACTCTGACAAATTATTCAAACATCTCAAAATTAAATATATTTAGTGGTTGCATCATCTCTTTTAATTGAGATATCTCATTGTTAACATTCTATCTCATTCATGAGTTTTAGAGAAGCTTTACTGTCTAATGAAATATTTAGACAATATTTTGAAGAACAGATATCATGCATATATGTTTGATTCCAGGGATAGCTTTTCTTGCATGTTCATCTTTTATCAGGTTTTCAAACATAACTTGTAAATTTCTGTAGAATTTTTGCCTCTCCAAATTATTCCAAGTTCAAATATCAATTTTGTTGAGCTATGAGGTTTCTTTCCATTTCCAATTGCATTTTTGAAATGTGTTGTTTCCATAGAAACTATCTCTGCGTGTTTCTGTGCTTATTCATGATTTTTTCACATCATTGACCTTGATGTTTACTTTATTGGCTGTTTTCCCAAAAAGAAAATAAAAAAACACAAACATTTTTTGTGGCTCATGTACACTCCAAAAGGGATGTAATCTTATATAACTTTTTCCTAAATAAATTATATTTCAAACTTTGCTTTCAGACCTCTTTCCTAATAAACCTTCTTTTGTATCATTTCTTCAGCCATTCACCTACCCAACAAGTAGGCACAGTGGCTCAGTGGTTAGCACTACTGCCTCGCAGTGTCAGGGACCCGCGTTCAATTCCAGCTTCGGGCCACTGTCTGTGTGGAGTTTGCACAATCTCCCCATGTTTGCGTGGGTTTCCTCTGGGTGTTCTGGTTTCCTCCCACAGTCCAAAGATGTGCAGGTCAGGTGAATTGGCCATGCTAAATTGCCTGTAGTGATAGGTGCATGAGTGGGGGAATGGGTCAGGATGGGTTACTCTTCGGAGGGTTGGTGTGGACTTATGGGCCAAAGAGCCTGTTTCTGCACAGTAGGGAATCTAATCTTAGGTTCCCAATAAGTGTGAATGTGGGCCAACCTGTTTCACCAGATGGTCCTCGAGGTCTAATCTAACTGCCTACCATTCTACCATTGCAGTCCTGTCCATATTTGTAAAGCAGACACCGATTGTATTTTCCTGAGGCCTGCCTTTTCTTTCCTATTGTCCTCAACTGTATTTCAGATTCATTCATAATGTCACAATTAAGGTGGTGTAATTTATGTTAATGAAAAGTACCCATTAGACAAATATAATATTCTTCCATTGACATGCCATTGTTGCCGTAACAATTGGTCCCATTCACCTGATTTTCATGCTACCTGAGGAACAGAAAGAGAGAATTCAAGGAACAATCAATGGAGCTATCCATTAGCTGACCTGTTGTAGGGAACAAATAGGATCATGATAGACATCAGGACATTTTTACCTTCACATCTTACTGTGCCACAATGAGGATGGTTGCTTCATCTTCCTTATGCTTTGCTAGTCCAACCTTGCTGCAACAGATCCCACTCCATCCTCTCCAGCAGATGGAACCTAAGGTTGGGCCACTCCTGACCCATTGACTGCAAGCTATAAAGATATGTGTGTAAGGTTTTGGTTTGCAAAGAGTAATTTTCTGATTTTTAAATGGTTCTAATCATCCCCCAGATCCTTGGACGTAGTTAGGGAATGTGAAATGAAGAAGGCAGTAGACAGGTGTTTCAGGGCCAAAGAATTTCTGTGTTTATTTATAATACAAAAGATAAGTAGAATACAAGAAATAATGGTAAATGGAATAAACAAGAAAACTGGCAATTATACAGAGAACAGGTATACTATTAAATACACTATTAGTTAGATCAAACACTATTAAAACCTAAAGTTTAATCACAAAGTTAAAAATCACACAAGACCAGGTTATAGTCCAACAGATTTATGTGGAAGCACTAGTTTTCAAAGTGCTGCTTCTTCATCAGGTGGTTGCAGAGCAGGACTTGCTCTTCCAAATGAACCTGTTAGACTATAACCTGGTCTTGTGTGATTTTTAACTTTGTCCACCCCAGTCCAACACCACCTCCTCCAAACTTTAATCGGGTTTCCTAACCTGGGATCCCAATGCACTTTCACTGCCTGCCTTCCCCTCCCTGTTAGCTAGGGCAGAACTTTGGGGTCTCGGGAGTTTCAGCTCACCACTGAGGAAAACAGAGTTTGAAATAGGTCTGGCTATTCAGGCTTGCTGTACTTGAAGCCTGGATGAAGACTTCAGGCTGCATCAGCTTTTCAGTTTGGGTTGAGTCTGCTGATGCATCAAGGTACGTAGTGAATATATTGGGTAAGTACTTGGTTTTCTTTACTTTTGGCTGTTTCTGCGTGCCCAGATTTCACCTCAGGATGAGCCTGAGACCTTGTGGTTTTGGTTGGATAGGTGGTTTTCAGAGCTTGTCGGTTCTTGGATCTGCTGGTTGTGCTCTGTCGCCTTTGCTTCCCCTGATTTAGAACAGGCCTGTCGCTGGTAGATCTTGTTCAGAAGTTCTCGGAGAGTTCTTCGATTGTTCTTGGGTTGTTCTTTCAGATTACTCTTGGAACTAGCTGCTGGAATTATTTCTTGGAAAATAACTGCTGAAAACAGCTCTTGAAATTGCTTCCTTCTGGAGATAGCTCCTTCAGGTGAGGTTGGGGCCTGCAATTATACTGATTATGGGGCCCTTATCTTCAGCCAATTCTGTGGTTCCCATTGTGTTTCTAGTGCTCCTTCTGAAATTAATTCATTTTCCAATCACTAAGAGTATGTGTGTGAATGGAGTTTGATTGAAATTGAATGTTCAATATATCTGTAGACCCCATGCTGTCTATACAGTTTAGCCTGAGGTCTACCAAAACTGTTCTGTTAGCTTTGGTTAATTGCTCTTGTAGAATGGAAGCGTAAATTGAACTTCAAGCCAGAATAATAATCCCAGACTGAAATTTTTCTGGCTCTGTTGTGTATTTGCTGTAGCCTTAGCCCAGGATTTTATCCAATCGTTGATATATTGGGGTCTTGTCTAGTATTTTAGATGATGGGATCTTTACTCAATCCTTCAGGCTACAACACCTCCTCCATGATAATCCTCAACACCATTATACACTCACAACTGTGCGACCAAGTGCAGCTCGAGCTCCATTTACAGGTTTGCTGATGATACTACCATTGTGTACTGGATCTTAAACAACCATGAGGCAGAGTACAGGAAAGAGATTGCGTGCTCAATGGCATGGTGTAAAGGCAACAATCTCTCCATCAACATCAGCAAAATGAAGGAGCTGGTCATTGAGTTCAGGAAGCAGAGTGAAGGTCAGTATCAGTGATGCTGAGGTGGAGATGGTCAAGACCATCAATTTCCTAGGAGTAAAGATCACCAACAATCTACCTCGGTTCACCACATCGATGCTATGGCTAATAAAGCACACCAATGCCTCTATTTCCTTAACGTTGAGGAGCCAGTGTTGGACTGGGGTGGACTAAGTTAAAAATCACACAACACCAGGTCATAGTCCAACAGATTTACAGAATAACCTCAGTTATCTGAACATCGATTATCTGAATTTCCGAATATCTGAACAGGATCTCAAGGTCCCGATACTTAGGTAAACTGTGATAATGACAAAGCCTGAGACCTAAGGGTGTAAAAATCTCCTGCTCCATCTTACATTGTATCATTTGAGGTATGATATTCGGTTTGAAATAAGATCCTCGGTGGTAACATATTGGCTACATATTAAATAAATGCTTAAATAAGGGAACTTACCAAGCGAGAGAAACTGGATCGGAGCCACAGCGTACCTATAGCAAGGGGAATGTGTGACATTACCAGCCCCGGGGGAACTGCAACCTGGTCTCACACCTGCTCCCCAAGGCCATCAGATCAGTTATCTGAACATTCGATTATCCGAACAAAATACTCCCCATCCACATCATTTGGATAATTGAGGTTTCCCTGCATTTGGAAGCACTAGCTTTCAGAGTGCTGTTCCTTCATCAGCTAACGAAAGCTGAAAGCTAAAGCTTCCAAATAAACCTGTTGGACTATAACCTGGTTTTGTGTGACTTTTAACTCTATTTCTTTAAAAGGCTAAGCAAACTCAGCATGTCCATAAAGATTCTTACCAATTTTTATAGATGCACCAAAGAAAGCATCTGATTCAGATGCATCATAGCTTGGTATGGCAACTGATCTGCCCAAGACCACATGAAATTACAGTGAGTTGTGAACACAGCCCAGACCATCTTGCAAGCAGCCTTCCATCTATAGATTCTATCCATACCTCCTGCTGCGTCTGGAAATCAATTGGGCAAAACTGAGGACTGCAGACGTTGGAAACCAGAGTTTAGATCAGAGTGATGCTGGAAAAGCACAGCAGGTCAGGCAGCATCCGAGGAGCAGGAAAATCGATGTTTCGGGCAAAAGCCCTTCATCAGGAATGAAGCATAATCAGCCAACATAGTTAAAGACCCCTCCTACACTGGTTATACTATCTTCCATCAGGTAGAAGATACAACAGTTTGCAAACATGTACCAACAGATTCACGAACAGCTTCTTCCTCACTATATCAGACTTTTGAACAAACCACTCATATGTTAAAGTTGATTTTTCTTTGCACCTTCTCTGTAGCTGTAATACTATATTCTGCATTCTTTTCTATTACTTTGAAGTACTTATGTAAGGTATGGTTAGCACACAAAACAACACTTGCCACTGTATCTCAGTATGTGTGACAATAATAAATCAAATCAAATCCTCTTCCTTTACGTCTCCTCTCCCATGTTTTGTGATCTGCTGGTTCCACTTGTCAAGTGACACCAATTGTTGGCATGCATCCCCATTACACCTAGGGCCCTACTATTCAAATGGACAAACTTCTGCACACTGGAGCCTTTATTGTCACATGGCTCTGAGGCTGATCAGGTATCCATTTGTCTGGCATTGCTGCCCACTCATTTATCATAGAATCCCTATGATGTGGAAACAGGACATCGAATCCACACTATCACTCTGAAAAGCATCCCAACCACGGTCAGCCTCCCTACCCTATCCCTGTAAACCTGCATTTCCCATGGCTAATACCACCTATCCTGAACATCTATGGGCATTTTAACATGGCCAATCCACCTAATCTGCACATCTTTGGACTGGGGGAGGAAACCAGAGCACCCGAAGGAAACCCATGTTGACAAGGGGAAAATCTGCAAATTCCACACAGACGGTTACCTATGGCTGGAATCGCAGCCAGGTCCCATGAGGCAGAAGTGTTAACTGCTGAGCAACAGTGCCGCAAATATAGAGTATTGATGATCCCATGAGAGATTCTTGTTCGCAAGTCACCCCTGTGGAACTAGAGCTCAGTTCTAGTTACCATGTCACCATTCTGACCATAATTTTCTGGTTTCACACATGACACCATCCTTTGTAACCAGTGCTGAAACAAGAAACAGATATCATCAGATTTAATGTTGGGAAAAGGGAATAATTACAAGCCTGGACTGGACCTTTCCAGTCGAGTGTATCTGTACATATTGGAGGTGCCGGTGTTGGACTGGGGTGAAAAAGTTAAAAATCATACAACACCAGGTATAGTCCAACAGGTTTATTTGGAAGCACTAGTTTTTGAAGCACTGCTCCTTCATCAGGTGGTTATCAACTGTTGGGATCCATTATTAAGGTTAGGTAGTGTAAGAAACTTTATTGTTAGGTAGTGCTCACGTAAGGTAGTATTAGCAAGTCTGGAACTTGTTAGCTTCACTAGACAACAGTAAGCCATTATGTTACACTAAGGACAGACTGAAAAGCTGATGGCATAGCCTGAAGAGGCCCCAGGGAGGGTGAGAGATAACAGGACATTGGAGCCGTGTCTAAACGCACGTAGCTCAAACTGAGGTAATAGAACGTTATCAGGTGAGAACCAATGACATACGAAAATTCTGCATTTTACCAAATAAGGATGTAACTCTGGAATGTGAGAGAACAAAAGGATAGACAAATTAAAAAATAGTCAGAACGTGCCTTCTCCAGTGAGCTAGACACCTCACTGTACTGTGTACGATTCTCTCTCATTAAACTTGTTTATACTTTTAATCATACCCGGTGTCTCTCTCCTCCAAACGAACACGGGGACAGAAGATCTGTCTCAACACAACTTAAGAAGAAGCTGTGCTCCAAAAGCTAGTGCCTCCAAATAAACCTTTTGGACGAAACCTCGTGTTGTGTGGTTTTAACTTTGTACATATCACAGTAGGAAAGCGTAGACTTGTAGTCAGAAAATAAGCTCTCAACTTATCATCTTGAGGGATATATGGCAAAACATATTAAGATCAAACTATAAACATCTTGCTGAACAGCACATTTCAACAGTAATTTTCATATGATAATTTGAATTGATAATATCTCTCCTCACCATTGTTAGACACCTGAGAACACATTGCAAATCTGAATGTGTGTGGGCAAACTGCATTTAATGTTTCACAGATTACTTCTTCACTTGTTGTTATGTAGGCAAATGAGAGGAAAGAAGATTAGCAGGTTGGAGGAGATGAGAGGTTCTGTTTTACCGAAAATTTCAAAGAGTGCAAATGAATTTGTGAGACAAGCAGTACAGATCCAAATCTGAACCATTTTGTTTTCTTAGCCGCACAGGTCAAATACTGCTCGAAAAATAATATTTTAATGTCTGTTATAAGCATGAATCTGTCAGACATTTCAGAGGATTAAATGGTACAATGCGAGCTGGAGAATTTCTAGAACTTCCTGATTATTGCTTTGCAGAACTGGCTACTCACTGACAACTTTATATTTTTAAGAGCTTGCAGGATTTGCAAAATAATTGCGCAGTAAATTTACTCCAGCGCTTTAGGCAGGTACTTATGACCAGGAAAAGGTTAAGTCACCATAGCCTCAGAGGACTGGTCTCTTATTGGAGAGAGATGGCTGGTGGTGATTGGACCTAGGAGCCACCATATCACAGGCAAGGGAAAAGTTTGAGAAGGACAGTCCTTCACAGGAACGTTAAAATCACACAAAACCAGGTAATAGTCCAACAGGTTTACAGGGAAATACAAGTTGAAAGCCCAACACCAGCTCTTCCAAATCGTGGGAACGTTAGTGCAAGAATTGAATCCATATTGTTGATCCCTTTCACCAGCTATCCAAACTTACCAACCCCCTTGTCACCATAACTATCTGTTTGAAAAATTTATAATTATTGATGTAATATGAATCATTGATCTTGGTAGGACAATTTGAACTCTTGGGTCTTATTCTTTCAGGTTGTGAGTCATTGTTAGAGATTGTTTTCAATGACCAATGTAATATTTTTCAAATACTTTTTCACAATTTTTATTCTCTCAAAATCAAAGCTTTTGTTATTTCTTGTATTGTATCCTATTATATTTGGAATTTGCCCCTTTTCCTTTTAGATTCCTGGCTGTTATTTCTCAAACATCAGATCTCATTGGTTGAGAAGATAGACTATTGTTCTTACCATTAACAAGTCCAAAGATGCGCAAGTTGGTGTATTAGCCATGCAAAAATGCAGGGTTACAGGGATGGGGTCGTGGGGATCGGTTTGAACTTGATGGGCCGAATCGCCTGATTCCACAATGTAGGGATTCTCATTGTGTCTACTCTTCAAGGAAGTGACTACATTACAAGATTTTAAGTTGGAAAGTACAGCAAAAAGTTGAGCTTAAAGTCTATTTTATGAGGTACCTCACTTCAGCAAGATCTGCCTCTTTAAAAGCTGATATTTTAATGGAAAAAATATAGGCCAGAATATTGCTGACTGGGTTCTTATTATGTCGTTAACTCCATTGCCCATGTGAAATGCTGACAAGTTTACTAAATCACCATAACATTTGCCCTTTATTGCTTTCTTTCATAGAACTAATAGCTGGTAGTTTTTCCCAGTGAATGTTTGAACCATAAAACCATGTCTGTTGACATCATTATATGGTTGTCAACAATCCAAAATAGTTTATTTTAAGTTTATGTACAACACTGACAAAGCACTGGCCATTTTGCACTAAATGCATGCTGGGACCAGTGTTCTCTCGTGTGTGTGTGTGTGTGTGTGTGCGCGCGCGCGCGCGCGCGGCTGCTCTGAACAATACACTGAGACTGATTGGGGTATTGACTTCTGTTTACTGAAATCACTTGTGGACATGAACCTCACAGCTCTGTGCAGAAGAAAAAGAAATTAGAAGAATCGCTGGCTGGGACTGTAAATGTTGCAAGTTATAAATTTACTTCACAGTTGCCAAAGGGGATTTAAGGATGGTGCATCACTTTTTAGCTTTTCTGGGAGACATGCATAATCCGCCATGCTTCATACACCCTTTGTGGGGAGGCAGTGAACTGAAAATTCAGATTGCTCTGGGGACCTGGGTTCAAGTCCTGTTATGCTTTATTAAATTTAAAATAAGTTAATTTATCTGGAATACAGGGCCTCTTGATGATTATGAAGCTATCAATATCTTTGTGAAGCCCCTTCTGGATCATTTGAGGAAAGTAAATCTGCTGTCCTTTAACAGACTCAAATAACTGTGCTCAGAAATTGTTAAATAGGATCCAATGAGTTTGAAATAATCACTACAAAGCCTAAGAACGAACTAAGCCAGCTAAACCCCAAGCCCCATCACCCCATGCCATCCACAATTGCTATCATAGGGGATTACCATCGAGCAGATCCAACAACAAAAATACTCTGACTTCTAAGCAGATCAGAGACGAGGAATGCTTCAGTGAGTCCTGTCTCCTCCCTTGCCTGGATGAGCCCAGCTCTAACAACACTCAAAAAGCTTGACACCATCTGGGACAAAGCAGCCCACTTATTTGGCACCACACCCATTAACATCCGTGCTCTCTACCATTGACGCTCAGTCACAATTGTGTGTACCATTTGTAAGATGCACAGTAACAATTTGCCAAGGCTTTTCCAACAGCACTATCCCAATCCATCACCTTCTTGTGTTCATTGATTATGTTCCCTTGGCTCAATAGAAAATGAATTTCTGTTTTGTGTTATTTAAATATTGTGCATCTTTATTGCTATTTATTGTTTGCGTATTATGGTCAACTCAAATCTAAACAATTTTTTCTAAATGAATTATTGCTAGTTCATTTGGTGTGTGCATCTTTACTGGATTCCCTTGCTTGTCTCCCAGTGAAACACAACATGGTATATGACTCATACTCAGCAAGCTTTTATTTCAGATGGAAGGCAATTTTAAATTCCTAACATGGAAATGAAGTTATTATTGACAATCTACAGCAGGAGCAGCCAATAAAGACAAAACAATCATTGAAATATTAAGTCAGCAAATTTAATATCTGAATCTGGAAAAACAATTTTAAACCAGTCAGCAACTAAATGAAATTAGTTCATGATTTTTATGGTATTAAGTTATTTCACAGTAGACCATTGATTTGAGCCAGAAGAATACACTTGAAGCATGCCAGCTATGATTTAAGTACCCTCCAGCAATATTCATTACTTTACGTCATTGTACAGTCTAAAATATTTATGAACTAGAGTTGATCTCATTTGGAGCAGTATTGTAATCTACAGTATTGTACCAGTGATGGGGATAGGTTTAGCTCAGTTGGCTGGACAGTTGGTTTGCAAAGCAGTGTTATGCCAATAGTGTGGGTTTAATACCCATGACCGGCTGAATTTACCGTGAAGAAATCTCCTTCTCAACCTTTCCCCTCGGCTGAGGTGTGGGGCCCACAAGTTAAATCACCACCTATTGTCTGCCCTATGCACCACTGTGGTCTGGGAAGAATATGGCAACTTGATTGTGCCAATCCATGTCCTCAAGTTATGAAAATTGATACAAAATCAATATAAAAGCAGCAAGTTTAACCACCTTTGATGAAAGGTCATCAACAGGGCGGCACGGTGGCACAGTGGTTAGCACTGCTGCCTCACAGCGCCAGGGACCTGGGTTCAATTCCCGCCTCAGGCGACTGACTGTGTGGAGTTTGCACGTTCTCCCCGTGTCTGCGTGGGTTTCCTCTGGGTGCTCCGGTTTCCTCCCACAGTCCAAAGATGTGCGGGTCAGGTGAATTGGCCATGCTAAATTCCCCGTAGTGTTAGGTAAGGGGTATATGTAGGCGTATGGGTGGGTTGCGCTTCGGCGGGTCGGTGTGGACTTGTTGGGCCGAAGGGCCTGTTTCCACACTGTAAGTAATCTAATCTAAATTAAAATGTTAACTCTGTTTTTCTCTCTCCCTCTCCATAGATGCTGACTAATTCACCAAGGATTTCCATCATTTTTGCTGTCAATTTCAGAATCATCTGTTTCCTACTCCTTTCATTTTCTGCCCTATTTTTAAGAAACATCAACTCATAATTCAGTCCATCACAATGGACCACAGATATGATGTTGGTGGCACATCCATAGAGGGGCATGGAACATTCATTTCGCCATATTGAACACTGGCTTGCCATTACAAAATGTTGGTGTGTGTTCCTAGTGGAGTATAGTGTGTGTTGTATGAGTTAAGAGGTATTAATGTGTGAATGAGAAAGCTCAATCCCAACTGATTATTCTTGTTTAACAGTGGGGATCCTGGTGTGTCTGTGGTCTAAATTGCTCACAGTCCTCCTATGTCCCTATTGCAATTGTCGTGATTATAACGAAGTCAGCCAGGTGGACTTCACAGGATATGAATTCATTAATTGGGGAATACAAAACTCTTACAACAGTTGATAGATTGATTAAGGAATATCATGACCCCAAGCCTCCACTACTTCTGAGATGCTATCAGTTTTACTTGGCAATTCAAGAACTAGGAGAATCCACATCAAGACTTGTGACGAGGTTAAGGTCAATTTAGGTCGAGTGGAACTCTTTTGCTGGTTCAACCCTGATTGAGATGCTGAGAGACCATTTGGTATATGGGGTCTAATAATGTAACCAGCCTACTAACTGAAGCCTAACTGGACTTCAGATAGTAAGTACACCTTGAATTATCATTGGAAAACGTGGCAAATGAAGCATATGAGTTGCAGGATATTTCAATAGAAGTGGACATCCTCACCAGTCCGACTGAACTGGGGAACACCACTTGGGTGAAGGCAATTGCATAGCCTCACTCAGGACATATCCTGAACAGAAGGACCCAAGGTCAGCCCACAGCAAAACCCCAAAACAAAGCTAGGCCTCAGGCAAATGGTTAGCATTTTCTTCAGGATCCAGGCCAACAAGCATTGTAGTTGCTGCCGATATGTGGACTTGAGACAGCAAAAGAGTCCCAGCAGACCTAACTTGAGTAAAATAACTGTTTGGCTGGTATGCAGGAGAGTACACACCCTGGAAAACCCACCTGCATCAGTTAATTTACTTAGCAACAACCAAATCAGAACCGGTCAGAATAAACTTTGGGTTTAATGGTCACCAGTTCTAATGGAGGTCAGTACTGATGCTGCTGTTTCAGTGATCACAAAGCCAGTCTTCAACAAGATTCACTCTGGATTCCAGCTCTCAAGCTTATGTAAGACCTTGGCTAAACTGCGAACACATACCAAGGAATCTTTACAGATCAACAGTACAACTTCAGCTTCAGTCTCTTATGAGAAGCAGCTGGTTCAGTTCCCACTAATTGTCATAAAAGGCTCAGGCCCAAGCTTGATGGGGTGAAATTGTGAGAAACATTCACCTTGATTAGCTCAACATTTTTTGATGAGAAAATGGCTGCCTGAGTGGAGTTCTAATTAAATACCCAAAAGTCTTTCAGAAAGGTCCAGAGACATCAAAGAAGCCAAAGCCACCTTGCATGGTGACCAGGAAACAATTCCATGATTCTATAGGGCCCACCCAGTGCCGGTTTCTTTATGGATAAAAGTAGAGTCAGAAATTGGAAGGCTGGAAAGTGAAGTAATCAACAAACCAGTCCATTTTGCAGAATGGGAAGCACCAATAGTACTAATTGTAAAGCCCTAAAGATCAGTTCAACTTTGAGGGGATTTTAAACAAATCATAAACTGCTTTTCACAGCTGGATAAATACCCAATCCCTCACATACAGGATTTATATGCAAAGCTAACAGTGGGGGGGGGGGGGGCAGTAGCGGGAGGTGCTGCCCCTCACGAAGCTGGACATGAGCCATGTGTGTCTGCCGTTGTGTTGGATGAGGATTCCCAGAAGTATGCTACAATTATTAACCATAAGGATTTGTACAATATATAAGACTGCCATTTGGAGTATTGTCACCCTGTGCAATGTTTCAGCAGACAACAGAGAACATTTTACAAGGTGTACCCAGGTCACCATTTGTCTAGATGACATGCTAATAACAGTAAAGACCAATAAGGAGCACTTGAAGAACTTTGATATAGTGCGGAGATATTTTTCCCAGGCAGGTGTATGCCTTAGGAAGGAAAAATGTGTGTTCCAGGCACCGTAAGTGACATACTTGAGCTACAGAGTTGACAAGAACAGGTTATACCTGTCAGAAGGTAAAGTGAGGGTGATCAAAGGTGCCCTGGGCTCTTATTTCTGTACTGGCGCTTTGGTCTTTCCTTGGGCTGGGGAATTATTACAGAAAGTTCACACATAACCTGGCCTCCACCCTAGCACCTATGCATCAACTTTTAAAAAAGGGTCAGCCTCAGAAATCATCTTGTAGCCAAGCATTAGCTTTCAGAGAAGTGAAGAAACAGCTACCATCCTCTTAGGTGTAGACACACTATGATCCCAAGTGAGATCTGATATTGATATGCTTTGCAATCCAGTATGGCATCGGGGTGGTATTGGACCATAGGTGGGCGGATGGAGAGGAATGCCCAATGATGGATGCATCCAAGTCTTTGGCTAACGCAGAGCATAACTACACCCAGAGAGAGAAGGAAGATTTTAACGATCATACTTGGAGTCAGGAAATTCCACCAGTACCTTTTTGGATGTAAATTTGTAACAATAACAAAGGAATACTAGGCACAAGACTCCACTAACTGTGAGAAACTGTTTACATCAGGGGACAAAATTGGTGTAGGAACCAAGAAAATGGCCCTGCGTGGGTAAGAGACATGGTCATCGTGAGGTCAGATCCATTACAACTAATATGCGGGTTGGTGTGACTGTCCTGAACAAGCACGTGGACCATATGTAAGCTGCAAACTCTCAAACAGTGTAGGAGCAAAATGTCTCTGACTCCTTGACGACCTTTCTGACTGTTCGGGAACTCGTGAGTTCTCCCTCTCCATCAAGCATTGAAGAGAATCAGAACCTGAGATGGACACAGCGGATGTCGTCACCTTGGTGGCTTTGCCACGTGAAGAAGAGAATGAATTTCTTCTGGGATGCTCTGGTCCAAGCGGCGAGCTCCTGTGTGTTAAACACAGGCTGTACCAGAGGCAGAGTGGGAGGAATCTGAGCCGTTAGCTAAGACACCCCAGGAGGTGCTCCAAACAAAACTGACCCATATCCTCAGACTCAGAAGGGGAGGGATGTGGTGGTCAGCCTAGTGGACATCATAGAATATGGGCTTCCTTTAATGGGACTGTTAATCTGGTCCAATTAGGGAGCCTTGGGTGACAGATATAAACAGGAGCATCAGGGGTTCTGCTCACTCTGAGAGTTATCCCTGAGGGAGCTGGATCAGTGTCAAGGATTCTGCACATGTAAATAAAGGGTTAATAGGTGATGCTAGCTTCTATGTTGTTATTTCTGTGGTGAATTGAAAACTGTTGCACTTTGTTTTTTCATGGTCAGCTGGGGGTCAGTGGGTAGCAATCTCCCCTCTGTATCTCAGCATTCTGGGTTGAAATCCCACTCCAGGGATATGTTCACAAAAATGGAGGCTGCTTGTGCAGGGCAGTACTGCCAAAGGTCCTGTCTTTCAGATAAGATATTAAACTGAGGCCACGGCTTTCTATCATATATGGACATAAAACATCTCATGTCACTCATTCAAAGTAGTTCAGGCAAACAAAAACAGAAATTGCTGGAGGAACTCAGCAGGCCAGGCAGTATCTATGGAGAGCTCTGATGAAGGGCTTTTGCCCAAAATGTCGATTTTGCTGCTCCTCGGATGTCGCCTGAACTGCTGTGCTTTTCCAGCACCACTCTAATCTAGACTCTGGTTTCCAGCATCTGCAGTCATTGTTTTTACCAAGTATCTATGGAGAGAGAAAGATTTGCTTTTCGAGTCCAATGACAATTCTTCAGAACTGACAGCACCTGGGAAAGGAAAAGATGGCATTCATGTTGATGACGGAGGTGAGGGAGGAGGTGGGGAGGAGTGAGGGAGCCCTAAGAGAGAAAAGAAAGAGTAGACAGACAAAGAGATTGCTTTTCTCCCTCCCATCCTAGTCTTCTTCTTTACATAATCTGTTCATTCTTCCCAAAGCTCATCACCCACTCTCGCCATCAGTGTAAATGCCATCTGTCTAAGGAAAGATTAAGTATCTGGCAACAAATCATCCTTTAGTCTTAAGGTGACAAAGGAGTTTATCTACCCCAATGCAATTTGGATTCCATGTTGTTGGTCAGGGTTGGGAAAATACCAAGGTTTCTGGACTTGGAGCTGGCATCATGTTACAAAAGAACTGTTGTGAAACATAAACATCCTCTCTCATCCTCAATCCAATTGTGGGAAGGTCTGCCAAAATCATTATTTAATAAGATAGTATAATTCTTTCCTGTCAGGGACCCAGGTTCAATTCCAGCCTTGGGTGACTGTCTATGTGGAGTTTGCACATTCTCCCTGAGTTTGCGTGGGCATTTCCTCTGGTGCTCTGGTTTCCTCCCACAGTCCAAAAATGTGCAGTTTAGGTGGATTGGCCCTGCTAAATTGTCCAGATTGTCCAGGGATGTGCAGGCTGGGTTGGTTAGCCATGAGAAGTGCAGGGTTATAGGTTTGGATAGGATGTTCTTCAAAGGGTCAGCGTGGACTCGATGGGCTGAACAGTTAGCTTCCACACTGTGGGGATTCTATGATTCTACATCACCAGGGAGTGCAAAGACATTGCGTCAACTATCCTGAGTTTAACCTGCATTGAAGGGCTACTTTATAAAATACATTTAAGGATATGCTCTCTTATCTATTTTGAAAGGTATTGCGATGCTTGGGTTTAATCCTTGCCGTGAACAGGTAGAACCAACTCTATCGCCAATGAGTTAAAAGGTAGCGTAGCTAGATTATTAGATATACACGGACATCAGAAATATATGGCAGTGTTATAAACAGGATATGTATTCAGTGTGTTGCTCTGTCATCCCAACTATTCTGAATGAAAGGCAGATCTGAGCCTCATTAACATGTAGAAGAAATGCTACCAAAGTCTGTGCAGTGGGGGGATGTGGATTTGTCCCTGAGATCCTTTGATGTTACTGCACCTCTCATGACAGCTCCACAGGGAGGGAACAGTACTAACAGTGAGCTCTGTTTACAATTCTTCCAGCTCCCAATTCAGAGCAGTGTCAGCAGTGATTGAAATGCCAAGCCATCCATCACTTGCCACTTGTGAATGGCAATGAACCCCTGCCCTGAGAAAAATGTGGAGCAACAAAACAATTAACACACTGGAGGAAGAAAATAATTAAATTATATTTTAAAACACTGTTCTGCTGGAACACAAGTCAATACTATCAAAGGAAACAAACAGAACAGAAGCTTTCATATAAACCCAACTGGTTCAATGGTGAAGTATAGTCTCACAGTCCATCGGTACACTGTGGAGGAGTGAGTTGCATCTATATTAGATCTCTGTACTGTTTAAACAATCATCTCACACAACTTGGATATCACTGAAAATGTGAGGATGTAATACACACCGCTAATTGTGTTTAAAACCACATTGCAGTCTGTGACGTGTCAATGCACCACCAGCTTGTTAGGGAGGGAGTTGGAACACAGTGACATTGAAGAAACAGGGACATAATTTGTAAATCTGAGCACATACGATGTGACTTCGAATAGAAGCTGCAGGTGGGTGGTATCCCAGTGCATCTATTATTTTCCTTCCTCATGAAATGGAGTTCATACTTTTGGAAGTTGCCAATGAAGAAGCATTAGTGAGCTGCTGCAGTATATCGGGTCAATGCTTTAGATGGAGGATGGGGTGTCACTCTGCTTTATCTGGACAGTGTCCAGTTTCTTATGTGTTGTGAGAGCTGAACCCATCCAGGTAAGTGGGGATTATTCCATCACACTTGCACAGTTTGGATGGTTGACAGGCTTTGGGGAGTCAGGATATGAGTCACTTGCCTGAGAAGATCTAACCCTTGACCTGCTGTTGGTAACCGGTCTATGTACGTGGCTGATCCAGCAAAGGTTCTTCTCAATGTCAAGCCCCAGAATGATGGTCATGCCACGTCATGTCAAGAAGAGGTACGTTGATTCTCCTTTGTTGGAGATGGTCATTCCCTGGCACCTGTAGTGTTCGTTGCCACCTATGAGCCCAAAGCTGAATGCGCGATACATGCAAACACAGGCTACATCATTATCTGAGGATTGTAAAAGGAGCTGAGTACTACATAATCATCAGTGAACATCTCTACTTCTACTACCTTAATAGGAAAGGTCATTGATGAAGATGCTGAAAGTAATTGAGCTTCGAATACTGCTGTGAGAAACACCTACGGCGATATCCTAGGGCTGACACTGGCTGTCAAAGCAATGCATTGCCTGATATCCTGACTGCTTCAGACTTAAAAAAAAATCAGAAAGTGGGTTAACCCTTGATTAGGTGAAATACGCTCACTATTGCCTGGAAAGGAAGAGCTGATAAAGTTCCTGGCTTTAAAACAATCTGTCATTCTACCCCTAGAGGGAAGTGATGACCAGCGGTTTTATCACTGGACTGTTAATGTTCTAGGGACCTGGGTACCAAGCCCACCAGGGTAGATGGAGGAATTTGAACTGAGTAAAAGTCTGGAATTAAGAGTTTGATGAAGACGATGAATTAATTGTTGGGAAAAGCCCACTGGCTCACTAATGTCCTTTAGGGAAGAAATCTGTCATCCCTACCTGGTCTGGCTGACATGTCACCCACAACAATGTGTTTAACTCTTAACTGCCTTTGAAATGAATTAGACAGCCACTCCACTGAAGGGAAAAATGGGATGGGCTACATTAAGGTATATAAGGATAAATCCTAATTGTAATCCTTTCTTCGGGAATTTAACAAAACATCAGTATGCCTTGCGTTATTTACAACTTGCTCTATTTCAGGGGCAACACTAAGACTAAATTACCACCCATCTCAAATTGTCCTGGAAAGATAGTATTATGAGTTCAGCTTAAATTTCTGGTCATAATTGTTTGGACAACTGGGAGGCACTGAAACTTTGTATTGTATTGACTAGAATTACATGTAGGTCAGACTGCTTCAGCATAACATATTTCATTCTTTAATGGTCATTCAACAGCACATCCTCAATGGGTTAGAATTCTCTCCCCTGTGCAGAGCAGTGAGTTAATTCCCAATTTCTAACACATGCTGTTTTTGTGTGCTTTCCTTTGGAGTGTGGTATCAATTAACTTACCCCGAAAAGGAGATAAGATCAAAGTTTGTTTATATATACTTGCATGGAATATGTTCAAATGGAGTGCACAGCATCCATATCCAAAATGTAACCATTAATCATTTCCTGCACAAACAAGCCTGCAAAATATTGATCTTTTGTCTTGGGAACTGAGCAGTGAGACAACACCTCAGAAAGATTTTCCATTATGTATGAAAGTTGGAGCACAGATACATATACTGCCACGTTCTGACTGACACACAACATGACTGACACTTAATCAATACTAGTTGAGTGCAAGTAGAATTGTCTAGCAGGTTTGATACAAACTTAGTTGTGGCACTGCAGAGAGAGATGTCCATTATTCTCGTTAATAAACTCATCTTTATACTCTGTTGTTCATCAATCTCCAAGTAAATATTTCATTTTCTCCTATATTCTTCAGCCAATCCCTTCACTGATAAAGGAACTGTTCCACAAGTTCTTTCACTTCACAAAACTTGATAACATAAATCCGTGCTCTTGCAAACTCATCTTTATTCAGCGGAATAAAGATAGTTCATAACACTCAGTTTGAGAGTGAGTGCCCAATCAAAAACTAAATCTAGAATGACATGTTTTGAGTTGACTTCCGAATTTCCAAGCTAAATCTGAATAATAATTATTTTTCCCACGTAAATCCAAAAAGTGCAAATGAGTATCCGTTCCATTACTCTTTGATGAGACCAGAAAAAGAATTTTGCAGATACTGGGAATGTAAAATGAAAACAGAAATGCAGGAAAGGTCTGCTGGTCAGTCTGAAGATCTAGATCCCAGGAGGAAGCTCTCAGTTTTGCGATCAGTCAAAAGAATCACTTGGAATGCGGTCTGTTTAAAGCAAGGTTACCGGTTTAATAAAATAAGGTGGCCTGGCGCAGTTTTGTCTAGCAACACTGTGTTCCGTGGAGAAATTGTGCAATTACAATTGAATAATAAGCAAATTTTGTATGTTTCTTACAGCCTTAATTACAAGGAGAGACCAATCAAATGTAATAAGGTAACATGATTGATAGCAGGTTAATCCAATGATATTTCCTGGAAAATGGTTTTATCTTACACGCATCATCATCTCATATTTGCAGTTCAAAGGTAGTTTGAGTGGTCAGTTTATGTCTTATGATTCATTTTATGAAGACTTCATTGTCTGCTTTATCTTCTAGTTTAGCTAACTCAGCAGAAATGCAGGTTCACAGTGTCAAATCATAACTTGAAGCCATTTTGTCATGTTATTTTAAATTGAAAAGCCATTTTGTGGTTAATAAAAGCCTACATATACTTGTTGCTCCTGACAACAGGCTAAATTCGGATCTTAAATCCTCAGGTCAGCATCTGTTAAGAGAACCAGGGAGAGAATCAGGCTTAATACTCAAGTGGACTAACTTTATTCAGAATTGAAGAAATATAGAAATGTAAGGGTTTTTACACCAGAGAAAGAGGTCAAAGCCACATCTTTGAATAACTAAGTATCTTGTAATGCAACAGCCAAGGAGAATGGTAATGAGAATACAGAAGAACTAAACATCATGTCCAGATGTGATAAGGATAATGAGATGAAATAAGGGATAAAGAAAGAAACGAGACAAAATCAACTCAGCAAAACTGAAGCAAAAAGAAAGATAAAACAGACAGCACAAAATCTGCATACATTTGGAAAGGCAAGGACTGAATCAGAATAGTCAGTGTGCCTTTGTGTGTGGGAAATCGTGTCTCACAAACTTGATTGAGGTTTTGAAGAAGTGACCAGAAGATAGATGAAGGCAGAATGGTAGACGTTATCTGTATGGACTTTCGTAAAGCCTTTAACAAAATTCCAAATGGCAGACTGGTTAGTGAGGCTAGAGTTAATGTAAGTCAGGCAGTATCCAAGGAGCAGGAGAGTTGATGTTTCAGGCATAAGCCCTTCATCAGGAATGTGGGAGGCAAGGGGGATGAGAGATAAATGGGATTTGGGGGTGGGGCTGGGAGGAGGATAGGTGGATGCAGGGTGGGGGGTAATTGTGATAGGTCAGTTAGTAAGGTTATATCATATGGGATCCAGGGAGAGCTCACCAACTGGATACAAAATTAGCTTGTTGGTAGGAGACAGAACGTGCTGGCAAAGGGTTGTTGTTCAGACTGGAAGCCTGTGACCAGTGGTGTGCCACAAGGATCTATGCAGTGTCCACTGCAGTTCATTGTTTATGTAAACTTTTTGGATAAGAATATAGGAGCACAGTTAGTATGTTTGCATATGCCACCAAAATTGGTGGTATAGTGAACAGCAAAGAAAATATTTTAAGAATACAATGATATCCTGATCAATTGGGGGTCGATAGACTGAGGAGTGGTATATGGAATTTAATTTAGATAAATGCGAGGTATTCCATTTTGATAAGACAAACAGGGCTGGACTTATACAGTTAATGGTAGGGCCTTGGGGAATATTGTCGATCAGAGAGACGTAGACGTGTAGGTATAGAGTTCCTTGAAATTGGCATTGTAGGTAAACAGAGTGATGAAGAAGGCATTTAGTACTCTTGCCTTCATTGGTCAAACCATTGATTGTATGAGTTGGGATGTCATGATGTTGCTATGCAAGACATTGGTCAGACCATTTTTGGAATAGTGCATACAATTCTGGTCACCCTGATATAGATTAGATTAGATTCCCGACAGTGTGGAAACAGGCCCTTCGGCCGAACAAGTCCACACCGACCCTCCGAAGAGTAACCCACCCAGATCCATTTCCCTCTGACTAATGCACTGAACACTATGGGCAATTTAGCATGGCTAATTCACCTGACCTGCACATCTTTGGAGAGTGAGAGGAAACCGGAGCACCCGGAGGAAACCCACACAGGAAGGGTAATATTCAACTGGAAAGAGTGCAGAAAAGATTTACAAAGATGTTGCCAGGATTGGAGGATTTGAGTTATAATGTGAGATTGGATAGGCTGGGACTTTTTTTTCTCTGGAACATTGGAGGCTGAGGAGTTCTATAAGATAATGAGGTGCAGAGATAAAGTAAATGGCCAAAGTCTTTTCACCAGAGTAGGGGAGTTCAAAACTAGAGGGTATAGGTTTAAGGTGAGAGAAGAAAGATTCAAAAGGGACCTGAGGGGCAATTTTTTCAAGCAGAGAGTGATGTATGTATGGAACAGCCTGCCAGAGGAAGTGGTAGAGGTTGGTACAATTACCACATTTAAAAAAACATTTGGACAGGTGTTTGGATAGGGAGGATTTCCAGGGCCAAATGCAGGCAAATGGGAATAGTTCAGTTCAAGAAAATCTGGCTGGCATGAATGAGTAGGACAGATGTGTCTGTTCCTGTGCTGTATGACTCTATGACTCTGAGATAAAGGCAGAGGTTCTCTTGAGCAAACCTTCCTGTATTGATGCTCCTGCTTTACAGAGATTGATGAAAAATTCAAAACAATTGTAAGGAAACATCTTTTTCATGCAACTGGTGGTCAGGAACTGGAATGTATCACCTGAGAGGTGGAAACAAATTTGAATATGGCTTTTAAAATAAATCAGGCAAGCAGACAGAAGGGAAAAATTTCTGATGAAGGGCTAATGTCTGAAACATCGACTCTCCTGCTCCTCAAATGCTGCCTGGCCAGTTGTGCTTTTCCAGCACCGCACTCTTGCCTCTGATTTCCAGCATCTGCAGTCCTCACTTTCTCTCAGAAAAGAAAAATAGGCAGAGCAACAGGCAGAGAGACAGCATGGACTCAATGGGCTGAACAGCCTCCTCTGTTCCAACTATCCAGGTTTCGATGATCCTATGCTTCTTGTCATTGAACAATCACTTATCAACCTTCAACTCAAAGCTCCCAGAAATCAGCTTTACCGTCAGTAGTAATTAAACTGTAATCCAACATGAGCACAGTGAACAGTTCCTTTGATACAAAAGGTGATAAAATAAAACACTTTGCTAATTTCTGACAATAAACAATTGTATGAAATGCAGAAGCTCGAATCTGTCATTCAATGTAGTAGGAAGAAGCAATAAATGAGATAATTTCACGCTATCCCTTTGGAAGACTTAGCTGAGGCTCAAGGAGTTTAAAAACTCAGACACAGTTATATAAAACAATCAATTGTTTTAAGGATTTCATTTACAGGCTGAATCTGACACAGAGTGAAACAGGTTAGGCCAATCAAATTCATTGAGGTCAGATTTAATAGCTCCAGCCCTGAAGGAACTTTATTCAAAAATGTTTCAACTAATTTCAGAATACAGTAAAACACCACTTGCAGCAATGTTCTCTTGATTCACAATCAAAACGTTGTTGCAGAAGGATAAAGAATAATTTGGTTTTATAAAGCATATTTAATGGAAAAAAACTAAAGAAACTTCATATGAAGGTTATCAAACCAAACTGATGCCAGTAAATGGGAGATATTATGACAAAGTTTGACCAAAGATGTAGACTGTCAGGTCTCCTTAATGGAGAAGATAGAGATATAGATGAGCGATTTATAGAGAGTTCAGAGCTTTAAGGCTTTGCTGAAGGTCTGATACCAACAGCAGTGATAATTAAGGCTATCTCAGAATTGGTATATGGAGATTTCTGGGAGTTCAATGTCTGGTCAGGATTACAGAGATAGGGAGAGACGAAGTAATGGTGGATTTTGGAACCAAAGATAAAATTTTTAAAACTGACATATTGACAAACCCAGAGCCAATGTACGTTAGCAAACAAAAGGGTGACAGGTGCACAGAAATTGTTATGTTTTAGAATCCAAGCAACAGACTGACATCAAGTAAATGGAGGGTAGAAGATGGAAGGCTGAACGAGGGAATATTGGAATGATCTGGACGAAAGGTAATGAAGGATTAGATGAGCGACTTAACAGCAAATAAGCAGAAGTGGGACACATTTGGATGATGCTGAAAATGTGTTGCTGGTTAAAGCACAGCAGGTTAGGCAGCATCCAAGGAACAGGAAATTCGACGTTTTGGGCCAGAGCCCTTCATCAGGAATGAGGAGAGGGTGCCAGGCAGGCTAAGATAAAAGGTAGGGAGGAGGGACTTGGGGGAGGGGCGATGGAGATGTGATAGGTGGAAGGAGGTCAAGGTGAGGGTGATAGGCCGGAGTGGGGTGGGGGCGGAGAGGTCAGGAAGAGGATTGCAGGTTAGGAGGGCGGTGCTGAGTTCAAGGGAATCGACTGAGACAAGGTGGGGGGAGGGGAAATGAGGAAACTGGAGAAATCCGAGTTCATCCCTTGTGGCTGGAGGGTTCCCAGGCGGAAGATGAGGCGCTCTTCCTCCAACCGTCGTGTTGTTATGTTCTGGCGATGGAGGAGTCCAAGGACCTGCATGTCTTTGGTGGAGTGGGAGGGAGAGTAAAAGTGTTGAGCCACGGGGTGGTTGGGTTGGTTGGTTCGGGCGTCCCAGAGGGGTTCCCTGAAGCGTTCTGCAAGTAAGCGGCCTGTCTCCCCAATATAGAGGAGGCCACATCGGGTGCAGCGGATGCAATATTTGGATGATGTTAGAGAGGTGGAAAGGGACAGCCAGTTGAATGGTGTTTGTGTGTGATTGAAGGTGCAGACTGAGTTCAAATATGACACCGGAATTGTGAATAGTCCAGTTCAGTCTCAGTTTCCAGAGAGAGGGATGGTACTGGTGGCTTGGGAAACAAAGACGATGAGTTCAGTGTTCCTAATATCTAGTTGAAAGAACTTTCTGTACTCAATTTTAAACGAATAGTCTCATAATTGAAAGACTATGAAAGGATTGACAGAGATGACAGTGAGATAGAGCTGGTCATCATCAGCATATACATAGAAAATGTTATTGTTGTTTTGTATGCTATCACCAGGACAGAACAGCCTTGTGTAATTTCCTAGTTAAACTAAGAAGGAAGAACCATGTTAAACATGCATGGATATCCCAGCTTGACTTTTAGCTAACATGCTTGTATATTACAGCTTGTCTGTGTACTAACATGCCCGTATATTACAGCTTGTGTGTGCTCACATGTCTGTATATTACAGCTTGTGTGCTAACATGCCTGTATATCACAGTTTGCCTGTGTGCTAACATGAATGTATATTATAGCTTGTGTGTACTAACATGCCTGTATATTACAGCTTGTCTGTGTACTAACATGCCTTTATATCACAATTTGTCTGTGTGCTAACATGCTTGTATATTGCAGCTTGTCTGTGTACTAACATACCTGCATATTACAGCTTGTGCGTGTGCTAACATGTTTGTATATCACAGCTTATCTGTGTACTAACATGCCTGTATAGTACAGCTTGTGTGTGTGCTAACATGCCTGTATATTAAACCTTGTCTGTGTACTAACATGCCTGTATGTCACAGCTTGTCAGTGAACTAACATCCTTGTACATTACAGCTTGTGTGTTCTAGCATGATTATATATCACAGCTTGTCTGTGTACTGACATGCCTGTATATTACAGCTTGTGTACTGACATGCTTGTATATTACAACCTGTGTGTGTACTAACATGCTTGTATATCACAGCTTGTCTATGTACTAACAATGCCTATGTATCACAGCTTGTGTGTGTGCTAGCTTGCCTGTGTATCACAGCTTGCCTGTGTAATAACATGCCTGTACATTACATCTTGTGTGCGCTAACATGCCTGTATATTACATCTTGTGTGTGTACTAACATGCCTGCATATTATAGTTTGACTGTGTTCTAACACACTGCAAATACAAAAATGAATTTGTGCAAGTATCTTGTATATCCCAGCTTTACTGTGTACCAACACACTTGTATATGTGAACTTTCTTTCCCATTTCTACTTCTCCAGCTCTATGTCCGGCTTCTACTTTTTTTTTAAACAAGCTGATAATCTGTTGTCCGCTTTCATCCAAATATGTGAGTCTTTCAGAAAAGTTCAAATCTAATAGGTAATAAATCTGAGCGATTTATTTTGATGATGTGTTAATTTCATATCAGTCTAGGTTTAGCTCATTGATTGCTTCATAAACTTGGTTCAAACTGTCTGGTGCACCTGCAGCCATCTGCCTCAATTTGTTTTATTTTGAACCTGTTTTAGTTGATGAAAGGTCCAAGGAATTAAAATCAGCAATACATATCCAAATTTGATCATTCTATTTTTTTTAACCAAAAATGTTATAATCTCTTGTTGTTTTTATCTGGATTTCAAAAAAAATGACTTTGAGTTTAGAAATAAGTGATCTAGTCACAGTGCAACCTTTGTACTGACCATAAATTCATGGCATGTTTAGAACATAGACAACAGATATCACTTCCTTTTCTTTGAAGTAATCCTAGCATTTTTCAATTCTGATATGATAAAGAATATCAGTAAATGAACCAAGGGAGTTATGAAAGCATGGGATGACAAATTGCTATTCCATCCATCAAACCAAATCCTCTGCAGATCAAGTACGCTTTTCATTATATTGTGCGGCAAACAGAGATAGCTACTTAAATATACATCAATATTATTGTAAATATTGAATGATAATCAGAACTATGTTCTGGGCATCAAATTTGCTCCTAAGATTCTCCTAATCTTTGTTTACTTAAGACTACAAGTAAGTTATCACTTTCTTAAAATTAAAGTGGCCTGATACAAAACCTCTTAACTTCATTTGTATAGTGTTACAATTGTATACAGATGCTAGGCATTATCTGAGGTTTCAGTGGAGTCTTTACACAGGGACACATTTGTAGACATATAATAAATTAGATTTGTCATTGTTAGGTTAAGAGGTGTACGCTTAGGATCAGAATTGTGTCAATACATACAAAGATTGACAAATCTTATGACAAAGATTGTTTCTGGTTCTGATGAAACATTCCAACATGAAATTTTGACTCCCCTTCTCTTCTGATGCCGCCTGACTTGTTATGCTTTTTCCAGCTCCACTCCTATCCTCTCGGACTCTCCAGCATCCACAGTTATCACTATTTCTAGTTCCTTCATCAACTGCTTTGCCGGAATAGACTATTCTCAATCATGTTATCAACATTCAATGTCAGCTGGTTAGAGTGAGGTGCAATATTTGACAAGTCAGGTATTGTATGCAAGATTCCTACACTTCTGAAGAATGACTGACATACATTGATGATGTAAGCATTTGGAAGATGTGTCATAGAGTTATAGAGATGCACAGCATGGAAATACCTGACATGTCAAATATTGCACCTCACTCTAACCAGCCGACATTTCATGTTGGGACGTTTCATCAGAACTGGAGACAATCTTTATCATAAATTGTATGTATTGACACAATTCTGATCCTAAGCATACACCTCTTAACCTAACAATAACAAATCTAATTTATTGTATGTTTACAAATGTGTCCCTTTGTAAAGACTCCACTGAAACCTCAGAAACAGACCCTGCATTCCCACATGAGTTATTCTCTCGCCTTTGAAAGGTTTGAATGTTTCCCAGTCAAATTCTCAAAAATCTCTGCCACCATGTCTAAGATTTCTGCATATTGCAAATGTACCAACTGCACAATAATGATTGGGAAAACCATAATATGTTTAGTTTATTTTTTGAAGATAAGCCTACATATCGACAATGGTAACTAGGAAACAATGTAGACATACCTGGCCTGTTGCTGCATTCTATCTAAACAGTAATAAGATTGTACATCTTATCCTCCTCATGGTGCATTGTGATAGATATCAATTTAGACATCTCCCTTAAAGATACATGCACATTACATCATAATACTAAGTATGGACTTACAATAACAGTTAAATGCTGTGAAAAGGTTGTTACCTCTTTTGAATAAATATACTCAGATGGTTGGATAACCTTACTCATGTGTGCACAAAGCAAACAAAATTTTAATAAAGATCATCACTGCATTATATGTGCCCATGACATCTTGAAATCAATAAATTCAGAACTCCTACGCTGATAGCTTTACTTGTTTTTCATGGAGATGGACCCTGTGTGATACTCATAATTCACTGGAATATATACGTAGAAAAAATGCATTAGAGTTTGGATGTTGATGATTAATATTGCTAAGCTTTTCTCTGCTTATCATGACAAATGTATTGTAGCAGAGATATCTCCCGCTCCGACTGGGTTGGTATCGAGAAGCTCTGTAGCACATGACAGCTCTTCAAAACATTTATCACACAGGTCAGTGCACTCAATTTTTATTTTCCTTGAACTTTCCCAGAGGAACTGTGCAGAACACAACACTGGTTTCTAACATGTCATTATACCTCCCATTGATCTTCAGTTGTTACCTGTCATACTGAGTTTTTCCAGACCCTTGCAAGAAAATGTTTCTGTTGCACAATGGCTTTGACTACCAGGTAAAGATAAATTAGCTAAAGGGGCTCCAAAATCTTTAGCTTGTAAACTCAAATCAAACAGAACAGAGTTTCAATCCAGAGGATGGAATAGAGTATTTGGCTCAACAAGCCATATAATCTTAAAGCCAACAGTTATTCTGCAAGTTAGCTTAGGGCAGCACAGTGGCTCAGTGGTTAGCACTGCTACCTCATAGCACCAAGGACCCAGGTTTGATTCCTGCTTCGGGTGACTGTGTGTGGAGTTTGCACATTTGCCCTGTGTCTGTGTTGGTTTCCTCCCACAAGCCAAACATGAGCAGGTCAGGTGAATTGGCCATGCGAAATTGCCCACAGTGGTAGGTGCATTAGTCAGGGGTAAATATGGGAATGGGTCTGGGTGGGTTACTCTTTGGAGGGTCAGTGTGGACTTATTGGGCCGAAGGCCCAGTTTCCATACTGTAGAGAATCCAATCTTACCTGTGGTAACACTTTAACTACTCAGGTACTGAACACCATAGAAAATAACCCAAAAAATATCCCCAGTTTATGCTCTGCGCTTGGAGGATTGAGGGTATGGGGAAAAGTCTTCACAAAGCAAATATTGAAAATTTCTCTAACAAAAGTGCAACTGGGGATCAACTGCACATTACAAAATAGAGTGTCCAGTGCTTTTCTTCTGTTGGGTAAGTTTAACAAGGGATATGGAATAAATGTGAAATTGAGGTACAGATCATCCATATTCCAACTGGATATTAAAACTGTTGCAGTTTGAATTATACAATCCCTATAATGTGAAAACAGACTCTTTGGCCCAACTGAGTCCATTCCAAACCCTAGCATCCACCCTATTCTTGCATTTTCCATTGTTTATCCTGCAATCACAAGGCAATTTAGCATGGTCAATTGGCCTAACCTTTTGACTGTGGGAGGAAGCCAGAGCACCCAGACACAGTGAAAATGTGCAAACTCCACATGGATGCCAGAGGGTGGAATCAAACCCAGGTCCCTGACACTGTGAGGTAGCAGTTCTAAACACTGAGCCACCATGTCACCCAGATGGAGGTGCTGAGTGACCTATCCCTCTTCTGATTATCCTTACAGCATGGACACTGGTTGGATGCTGCAGAAGGAAAAAAATACAGATAGGTTTCTACTTCCAATGGCTAACAGGTACATCCTGCTGAAAAATAATCACATGATTTAGCTGACGTCTTCCCTGCGGTTAAAAACAGGGCCAACACTTACCGCATAGATTCAGTAACAATAGCCTGCATTTACGTATTACTTTGAATATGGTCTGGATCATCTAGTTGTTAGATGCATGTCAGGATCCCACAAAGGGTTCCGACACACTGATCAGATGGTCATTGCCATGGAAACTTAAACTTCTCATTGTTCATCACCTGATGTCTGAAATCTTCTGAAAAATATCTGCAACTCTAAGTTAGGAGCGGAAACTTCATAGGATTATGTCCTACATACCTTAATAGTTAGCCAGAAAAGGATTTGAGTTAAACCTACTCTAACTGTGGCAAGCTAATGCTTACACTCATACACAAAACCACACACGCACACACACACACACACAATATTGAAATACTGCAAGTCAAGCTGTGAGCAGGATGAATGGCTTATCTAGAGATTTGGTGAGCCTTATTTGAGCAGCTCGATGACTCAGTGGTTAACACTGTTGTCTCCAGCTCTACTTGCCTTTAAAAGTATAATGATTTAAAGTACTTTTACTTCAAACGTAGCTAAGCTTGGTAATATCAAAATGAGACAGCTTAATATAGTTACAAAGAATCCCTTGACTGTTGTTTTTAAATGGGGGAGTTACTCCCTTGTCTAATATAAACACTCTAATAACTCTGTTCAAAGAGCAGGATTTCATTTTACAATTAAGGTAGATAATTGAAGGAAAATTGAATAAAGAAATATGTGAACAGGGTGGGCACAAGGGAACAGAATAACTGCTTCTGTAGAGAACAAGCATTTATATGGATCTGTTGGGCAATACAATTGTTTTCACTTTGTAATAAACATGCAAATCTACATTATTTGATGTTTTGAACAGCGTGCAGGACAGTGGCACAGTGGCTCAGTGGTTAGCACGGTTGCCTCACAGTACCAGGGAGTTGGATTTGATTCCAACCTCGGCAGCTGTCTGTGCGGAGTTTGCACATTCACGCCATAACGTGTGGGTTTCCTCCCATAGTCCAAAGATGTATGGGTTAGATGGATTGTTTGTACTAAATTGCCAGTAGTGTCCAGGGATATGCAAGCTAGGTGGGTTAGCCATGTAAAATGGATAGGGTGGATCTGGGTGTGCTGTTCTTTGGAGAATCAGCATGGACTTGATGGTCCAAATGGTCTGCTTCCACATTGTAGGGATTCTATCAATCAAATGTATATTTTTTCACACAAGACACTAGCCCTTCACAACGCCATCCAAAGGCATGGTGTCAGGTTCCAAATGCATCCTTATGAATGCTGGGACCCTGGGAAGCACTGAGGGTCAGGGGAACTTGGTGTGCATGTCCACCAGTCCCTTAAGGTATCAGGGCAGGTAGACAAAGTTGTTAAGAACGCCTTGACTTGCCTTTACTAGCTGAGGCATAGCAAGCAGGGGTGATATACTGGAACAATATAACATGTTGATTACACTAAGCTGGAGTATTGTATGCAGCTCTGGAATCCACATTACAGGAGGGATGTGATAGTACTAAAGAGGGTGAAGAGCAGATATTTTCCTGGATGTTATCTGAGCTGGAGAGTTTCAGTTTTGAAGAGAGATTGACAGACTGGGGCTGTTTTCTTTAAAGCAGAGGAGATTGAAAGGGGACATGATTGAGATATATAAAATTACGAGGTGAATATAGGATAGGCAGGAAGAGACTTTTCCCCTTGATGGAGAGATCAGTGACCAGTGGCCATAGGTTTAAAGTAGGGGGCACAATGTTTAGAGGAGATATGAGGAAAAATGCTTTCACCCAGACAGTGCTGGGAATTTGGACCATTACTGTATGTAACAGTAGTAGAAACACAAACTCTCATAACATTTAATGAGTACCTTGATGTGCAGTTGGGAAGACATTCATGGCTATGGGCCAAGTTCTGAAATGGGTATAGAATAGTTAGGTGGTTGTGTTGGCCAGTATGGATTCAATGGGCCAAAGAGCCTTCTTCTGTGCTATAGATCACGAGCCTCTGGATCTCTCCACTGCTGTCTTGCTTATTGCAATACATTTTCAACTCGGTCCTGAATGAGTCACACTTTCCTTTCAGTGATGTGGAGGAGCTGGTGTTGGACTGGGGTGGACAAAGTTAAAAATCACACAACACCAGTTCTGGTCTAATGGGTTTGTTTGGAAGTACAAGCTTTCAAAGCACAGTGCTCCAAAAACTAGTACTTCCAAATAAATCTGTTGGACTATAACCTGGTGTTGTGCGATCTTTAACTTTATACACCCCAGTCCAACGCCGGTATCTCCAAATAATGTTCAATATCACATTGTCCATGTTTAACGATCTCATGCATAGTCGCCCAATTTTTGTGGGGTCTCTGCTGTAAAGAATGCCCTGGAAATAAAGCCGTATTATTCTCTATGAGTTGCCATACATGTTAAAATGATCAGTTCAATCCGTGGAATGGTTAACCAGCCTGACTTTACCCTCTGTTTAAGATTGAAAAAACTTCCACCAGGTTTCATCAATGAACAAATAAACAAAAACGTAACACAATAAACTTATCAACTAACATGTGAAAAATTTTATTATCAATTACTTACATGCAAACCTAAAGGTTTTCTTTCTAAACCTTTAAATCTAAGCATGCACATTTTTTTTCACAAATTAGAAAAATAGGACAGACAAGATAATCAGTTTTGCAGAAATATTTGGGTAAAAAATATATGTAAAAAGAAATTAAGTTTATGGATCAAAAGTTTAAACCACAGGGGGAATAAGGAAACCTTATCATAGTTCTTTTTTTTAGCTTTAGGTGATGATATCATGTTGTCAACTGCATGGACTCTCAGTTCAGTGGCTGGTCAGTTGTACCTAGGTCTTTTGCCTTGGGTTATATGTTTCTTTTCTTAGAGTCTTTTACAGTTAGTGTTCTTCCACTTACAGAGTGGGGGGTAGAGTGAAGTCTAGCTTGGCTCAGCCTTTTGGAATTTCACATTTCTGTGTTCCTTTCTCTCGGTTCTTCTGCAAACTGCTATTTAGAACCAATCCAAAATCATTGGCTGACAGTTTTTTGCTTCAATCCAAAGGCACCTGATGCCAGGTAATCTCTCAAAATATCAATGGTAGTCATGATTTGGAGGTGCCGGTGTTGGACTGGGGTGGACAAAGTTAAAAATCACACAAAACCAGGTTATAGTCCAACAAGTTTGTTTGGAAGCACATTGGCTTTTGAGGCAGCTAGTGTTTCGAAATAAACCTATTGGACTATAACCTGGTGTTGTGTGATTTTTAACTTCAAAATATCAAGACAGACTTCTCCAGAGGTTGTATGCTGTTATGGAACCAATGAGTGAAAAGTACACAGGTTTACCCTTACTTTAGGTTACAATACAGTAACTGATTCATTCTCTGCAGCCAGTCAGTCCAAACCTCCATTTTACACTTTATATTTCTATTTTTAAACACGTGTACTCCTTACAGTGTAATGCCTATTTTTAATTATATCCTAGAGAAGCAGTTTTGGATGTTTCTTTCTATATTGTGGGTGGCACGGTGGCACAGTGGTTAGCACTGCTGCCTCACAGCGCCAGAGACCCGGGTTCAGTTCCTGCCTCAGGCGACTGACTGTGTGGAGTTTGCATGTTCTCCCCGTGTCTGTGTGGGTTTCCTCCGGGTGCTCCGGTTTCCTCCCACAGTCCAAAGATGTGTGGGTCAGGTGACTTGGCCATTCTAAATTGCCCGTAGTATTAGGTAAGGGGTAAATGTAGGGGTATGGGTGGGTTGTGCTTCGGCGGGTCAGTGTGGACTTGTTGGGCTGAAGGGCCTGTTTCTACACTGTAAGTAATCTAATCTAATTACAGGAAATTGTTACCGCTTTTGCATAAAAAGGAAACAAAGACGATATTTTAAAATTTGTACCCATGAAGTCCCAAATAGTGGCTTTGAAAAACAAATACTTGTACTTTCTGTTTCAGACATTCGGATTCCATTACCCAAGGGAAGGCGGCAGTAGAAATGGCCAAAGAATCTAATAAACCTGAATGTGCAGAGTTCTGCCATTCTCTGGTCAATGGCCAGTCAAAATATTGGCCCAACCGACTTGCATGTTTGAACATCCAGGACCAGGAAGTGGCAGCTGGAGACAGAAAGTTGGAGTCCTCAGTAAACAGGAAGGGGATCGTGATGAGTTCAGGCTTGAGGCGCATGGCCAAGGATAGACCATCACTGGTGACGGCATGTTTGGTGACTGGTAGGGGTTAGGTGGATTTACCTTCAGTTGTCAGGGTAAGTACAATTGTAAATGGGATTGGTAAGCGCACACTTGGAGTACTCTGTGTAAACGCTGGTTCTCGTAAAGAAGTATATAGTTTATCTCAGAGTGCAACAATGGTTCACTAGACTGGCTCCTGAGAAGAGGGGGTTGTCCTTTGAACTAAAAATAAATAAACTAGGGGCTTTGGAGAATGAGAGGAGATCTGATTGAAAAATATAAAGTTCTTACAGGGTATGTCAAACCATATGGCTCAGTGGTTAGCACTGCTGCCTCACAGCACCAGGGTCCTGAGTTCCATTCCAGCATCTGTTGACTGGCTGTATGGAGTTGGTGCATTCTTCCTGTATCTGTTTGGGTTCTCTGGTTTCCTCCCACAGTCCAAAGATATGCAGGTTAGGTGAACTAGCCACACTAAATTGCCCAGGGATGTGTAGGGGAATGGGTCTGGGTGGAATGCTCTTTGGAGGGCCAGTGTAGACTTGTGGGGCCAAATGTCCTGTTTCCACATTGTAGGGATTCTATTGTATGTTGAGAAAATGGTTCTCTTAGACAGGGAATCTGGAACATGGAGTCATAGTCTCAGAATCAGTGGCAAAAGTGAGGACTGCAGATGCTGGAAACCAGAGTCTAGATGAGAGTGGTGCTGGAAAAGCACAACAGGTCAGGCAGCATCCGAGGAGCAGGAAGGGCTCCTGATGAAGGGCTTTTGCCCGAAACATGGATTTTCCTGCTCCTCAGATGCTGGCTGACCTGCTGTGCTTTTCGAGCACCACTCTAATCTAGACTCAATCAGTGATCAGACCTTTAGGACTGAGGCAGATTGAAATTTCTTCACTTAAGTGTTTGAGATGTTTTGGAATTGTTTACTTCTACAACTGTGGATGCCCAGTCATTGGACATTTTCAAGCCAGTGATTGAGAGATTTTCAGGATTTAGGAACAGTGTGGGAAGGTAGGGCACAGCTGGAAGATCTGCCACAATTGTATGGAATGGTGATATAGGCTAGAACTGCCAAGTGGCCTTTTCTGCTACTGCTTATGTTCTTATAAGGGCAAGGCCATCAGGGCTGATAGGAGTGGAGGGGATCACGATGTGGGAGAGACAAAGCAGACAGGACTTGTGGGTAGGAGTGAGGGAAGTGATCTTGAGCTTCTTTGACAACATACACCAAGTGCTCCATCTCTTCCCAGACAATGATTTGCTGAAAAGCCACTCAACTTTGTGTGGCCAATCATGTTCATTTCAGAAATAGGCAACACATCCATAAAAATGAAAACTGGTCCCCAATCTCGAGAGCTCAATCTAAGTGCATGAGCAGAATATGTCATAGTATCCTCACTGCGCAGAAAAGGGCCATTTGGCCCATTGTGTCTGCACTGACCCTCCGAAGAACATTCCACCCAGACCCATTCTTGTATTGATCAAAGTTAAAAATCACACAAAAACTCTGTCTACTCCAGTCCAACACCGGTGCCTCCACATCGTGTATGTATCATTGGTATTCCTAGTCTGTTGATCACTGGATGCTACAGGATAATTTCCCATGACCAATTAATCTAATTCTGCTTAACTTTGGACTGTGGGAAGAAACCAGAGCACCGAGACGAAACCCATACCGACATGGAGAGAATATACAAACTCCGCACAGGCAGTTACCCAAGGGTGGAATCAAAGCAACAATGCTAACAACTGAGCCATAATGCCACCCCACTGCCTTGTGGTAACAATCTCAAAAATGGCCAGTTGAGATTGTGTTGTCCACTTTTAGCTCCCTTCCTGTTGTCCTACTCATGGCTTGTGTTGATGGTATTTAATATCAAGAGTTTCGCATTTCCACTTCATGATCATCCATAATTCAGTTGGATAAGAGAATAGAACTCTCACTTCTTTGCCTTAACAACATTGTTCAGCCCCACTACTCTGTAAGAGTAACCATATCCATTCAGATCCAGTGGAACCAGAGTATTCCAATCAGTTGGGGCTGAAAATGAACCCAGTTTTCCAGTATTGGCCGATTTTCCATTATTAGATTTCCACCTATTTTTCCATGACAATTCCAAGCTGAATGAAGCAGTAAAGTCAGCTTGAGGTTATTTCATAATTCATAGCAGTAAAATGGAACAGAATTATTATATTATTGAAAGCCTGGTTGAAATTTATGACCTCGTCTCAAAAGGCAGACCCGTTAAAATGCTGAGTCATCATTTTGCTCTTTTTAAAGTTTATTTATTCTGTAAGATAGTCATGAAATTATGACTGTGGAAATTGCTGAATTTTCCAAGGGATGCATTTGCAAAGGAACATGAAGGTTTAGTGAGCCAATCCTCTTCATCAGCCTAGAGGGAAGTGACATTTATCAATTTTCTTCCTACTGATTCTTAAATTGTGGCAATAAACTTTAATCATAGCTGTAGAGTAAATTTTCCAATCACAGGCACACAGATAGCTCCTCTGGGTAATCTGAAACAGCAAAGGCATTGCACTTTAATCTGTTTAGCACCATGAATGTTAACACTGCTCTGCACTAGTACAGAGTTTGCTCTAAAGCTGGACAAACAGTAGATCAGCATGATATACAGAGCTGCTTTCACATTTTGTTGCTTTGCTGTTGGGATTGCGATGAAGTTGCTGTGACTTATAGAAAAAGGGCCAACTAGAAAAAAACATGGTATAATGCTTCATGTGTTCCTCTTCCATTGAGCCATTTGTTGTCTCCATTTCACAGCAGGAGATGGGTGTTGTTTGTCATGCACAAAACCATGATGAACATCCATCACCTATGAATGCATAGAGCAACATAGAACAGACCAAAATGGCACAGGAAGATCAGGGAGCTATAATTTTTAATTAGGACCAAAATTAAAAATTGACATTTTTCAAGTCTTAAGATTGTGAGAGTTACATCATGGGAAGAAAAGGATTTGTGTGGCTTTGGGAAGGATTATACTCAGCCTTTGGGAATTGGTTTGAGAACAAGGGAAAGCAGGTCGAAAATTGCACCAGGCTGGTTTGTTCCTGGCTTGCACTGCTTTTGCTGAGGAGCTAACTGGGAGTAATATCGATGACCTACCTGGCAGAGGTGGATATTTAAACCCATTAATGGCAATCCTCCATGGATCTGCAATATTCCTAAAGGCCCCTTGATGTGTTAGTACACATCAGCGACAAAGACAAGACAGGAAGTCAGAGCAGTGAGAAAGTTCAAAACTTTCTCATCACTTTTAGTGAAACCTAACAAGGCTGGTGCTTTCCTGAGGCAGAGACGTGGCTTTCTACAAAGAGATTCTGAAGTGTCAGCGAGTGCAGCAGTGGCAGCTGCCCTTTTCTGTTACATGGATCCATTACAGGACTCAAGTGAGGTGATGGCCTAGTGGTACTATTGGTGGACTGTTGACCCAGACAACACCTGGGGTCAAATCCTACCATGGCAAATGGTGGAATTTTAATTCAATAAAAATATCTGGAATTGGGAGTCTAATCATAACCATGAATCTATTGTCGAGTGTCAGGAAAAAAACCATCTGGTTCACTAATATCTTTTGGGGAAGGAAACTGCCATCCTTACCTGGTCTGGCTGACATGTAACTCCAAATCAGCAGCAATTTGTTTGACTCTTCACTGCTCCCTGAGTAATTAGGGAAGGACTATAAATGTTGCCTGGTCAGCAATGTGCTCATCCCATTAATGAATAAAGAAAATACTCCCAGTCTGTTGCATCTTTTCAGTGGCACACTCAGTGTGGATATAGTGCAACATTGGATGCCCTATAACAATGCTGTGGAGGAAATCAATCTTCCACCTCCTCTGACTGTACTGTCCACCACCTTAACCAGGTGCCAACCCAGCAGTGAGCTTTCATTGATCTCTCTGATGGATTGAAGTGAAAGGTACATTGATTGTGTCAATCGGGTGAGAACCGTAAAATGGTTCTCATGGTCAAAAATATTCAACATCTGGAAAAGCACTTCCTTAAGCGAGTTAGGAAAGTGATTTCACGCTTCTTTGGGAAAGTGTCAACATATTATTTTGGTGGCAACTTAAGAGAATATGTTGACGTTCCTGAGTGCATTGCTATGCACAAATCAAATAACTTTTCTCCATTTGCTGTTGGTTTGTAACACCACAATGCAAGGGAAGCTCAAGGCTCAGCTGCTGACAGTCGTCCTTGCAGTATTATCAGAGCTGAAAAGATGTAGGGTAATGGTTCAAAAATCTGGCTTTCTCCGATTAGAAAAATCAAAACTGCTGAGCTTCCCCATGTACAAAAGCTACAAAATAAAACAATGATGTCCAGCAATTAATAAGAAGGTTTTGTGTGTCACAACTCAAGATGAAAGACCATTGATAAAAGTTAATGTGGAGGTATCATAAGCGATTAAGAAGGTGAACGGGATTGGTCTCCCTGACGTCAGGGAGACAGAACGCTAACTCGTGGAGGATTTCAGGTAACATCTATGGGACACACACACCAAACAATCCCACCGCCCTGTGGCCAACCACTTCAAACCACCCCCTTCTACTCTCCTACGGACATGCAAGTTCAGGGCCTCCTCCTATGCTGAATTCAAGCCACCTAATGCCTGGAGGAAGAACACCTTATCTTCTGCCTTGGGACCCTCCAACCACACGGCATCAATGTCGACTTCACTAGTTTACAACTCTCCCCTCCCCCTACTTCATCCTAGATCCAACCTTTCAACTCAGCACCACCCTCTTGACCTGACTAACATGTCCATCTTCCTTCCCACCAATCCGCTCCACCCTCCCCATTGAACTATCGCCATCACCCTTCACCTGCATCCACCTATTGCCTTCTCAGCCCTCTTAAATACTCCACATTCCTGAAGAAGGGCTTTAGCCCGAAACGTCGACTCTCCTGCTCCTCAAATGCTGCCTGACCTGCTGTGCTTTTCCAGTGCCACACTTTTCGATGCCAACTCTCCAGCATCTGCAGTCCTCACTTTCTCCTAATAGAATTCTATCCCTTATGATGAGCCCTATAATTGAACAAAAATATAAGGATATTATGCTACAGTTTTACAATACATTGGTGAGATCTCATCTCAAATACTGTGTGTAGCTTTGGTTTCCTCATTCAAAGGAGAATATTGCATTGGAATCAGTTTCCATGGATGTTGACTACATTGATACCTGGAGTGAGTATGTTGTCTCTTGAGGAACTTGGGCTTGCTATTACTAGAGTTTAGAAGAGTGAGGGGTGATTTAGTTGAATGTTAAGAGATCCTGGATGGTTTTGACCAGGCGGGAGTGGAAAGGAATGTGGTCAGTGGATGTTCACAAGAATGGTCCCAGAAATGAAAAGTTTAACATTTGAGGATTCTGGGTCTATACTCGATGGAGTTTAGAAGACTGAATGGCCTGGACAGAGTGGATGTAGGGAAGATATTTCCATTGGTAGGAGCTGAGGGCATAGCCTTAGAGTAAAGGGAAAACCTTTTACAACAGAGATACTTGTTCAGCCAGAGAGGGGTGAATCGATGGAACTCACTATCACAGAAGGCTGTGGAGGCCAGGTCATTGAGTATATTTCACAGAATCCCTATAATTTGAAACAGGCCATTTGGCCCAACAAGTCGACACCTACCCTTTGAAAAGTAACCCCCCCAGACCCATTCCCATACTCTGTTACACCACAATGCACCTAACCTACACATTCCTCGGCAATTTAGCATGGCCAATTCACCTAACCTGCACATCTTTGGATTGTGAGAGAAAACTGGAGCACCCAAAGGAAACCCACGCAGACACAGGAGAATGTGCAAACTCCACACAGACAGTCACCCAAGTCTGGAGTTGAACCCAGGTCCCTGGCGCTGGCAGTGCCAACCACTGAGCCACTTTGCCACCCATATGTTTAATAGGTTCCTGATTGTCAAGAGGATCAAGGGAGAAAGTGGAAGAATCAGGTTGAGAAACTTATCAACCATGATCGAATGGCAGAGAAAACTCAGTGGGTTGAATGGCCTAATTTCTGCTCCTATGTCTTATGGTTTAAAAGGATGTTCCCTCTTGTGAGTAAGTCAAGAATTAAGGAATGTTCTATTAGCTCAAAAGTAAGAGCAACCTTTCTGCCTTAGAGGGTTGGGGGACTTCGGAACTCTGCCTCAGAAGACAGGTATAAGTCAGAGGTGGATAGATTCTTGTTAAGCAGGAGAATTGAAGGTTAGGTATATGGGAATATGGAATTCAGGGCACAACCAATCAGCCATGCTTTATTGAATGATGGAGCAAGCTTGCAGGGCCAAATACATTGATATGTTCATAATCCCCTGAAATCACAGATATAACTTTGGCAAAATTCTTAAGTATAACTTCAATGGCGACTTCTTCCTGCTGCTAATGTGCGATCTGAGCTTGTACATTCAGGTCATATACCTTCCCTTTGCACTCCAGTATCTGACTTACCTATCTTTTACTGAGTACTGCCTAGCATATAGCACACAACCATCATCACGACAGGCTTACTTCTTCAAAGCTGTTCACTACACTGCCAAACCGATCTTGGGTTAAAGTTGCTCTCTTTTAACTTTGTCATTTCCTGCCAAGCCCAAAGCTAACAACACAAAAAAACTGTAAAGCCTTGACATCAGAACTGATTCTTTTTATTTGTTACAAGTGTAAAATAATTGAAGACTTTTTTCCTTTTAAATCTGTAACTAGTTTCAGTCGCAGTCCTCAAGTAGAATATCTGTTAACAGCATATACGCTTGACAAACACTTTTGAAATTCAGAAGCTGTAAAAGCACTCATTATTACTGACAGCAAAAGGTGGACTTGGCAGTTCAGTGTCAAAATCTTTTGTGTTTAAATATTTAAATAAGTAACTGAGTTGTCGGTAGATCTGGTGGATGCAAGATGTATTCACAAGCTTGACTTAAACTCAATGTTCACATCATCAGAGTCTATTCCTGGACCTCTAAGTGGAGAACTTTCACTACCAGTTTTTAACTTCTTTAACCATGTTAACCGGTTTAACTCAAATCTGACATTCCCACCTGTAGCAATGTTAACTGGGAGTCAATCCCTGATTGAGATGGCAGACAACTGGAAACAAATGATATCTTCTCAAGTTCTCCCATTTTTCAAAATGAAGATCAGCAAAAATATTACGAGAATAGTTGCATGTTCCCGGTGATATGGATTGTGTTTCAAACGCAAAGTGACCAAATAGACGGACCACTTGAAACTGTTCCTTCATTTATTCATTCTTTAGATGTGAATATATTTGACATATATTATTATATATTATTGACATATATTATGATAACTCATTCTTCATTGCCTTTAAAAAGATGGTGGTCAGCTGCTGTATTCAATTGTTATAATCCTGTGGTGAATATACTCCTACAGTGCTGTTAGACAGAAAACAGCACCAATATATTTCCAAACTGGCATGCTGGAGGGCAACTTGCCAGTCCACCATGCACCTTCTGTCTTCATTTTAATGGGCAGTAGAGGAGTTGGGCTTGGAAGATGCTATCTAAGAAACCTGTTCAAGATGCTGCAGGGATCTGGTAGATGATATGTATTAAAGCGTGTTAATTGCAGGTTGGTTGAATAGCAAAAGGTGGTGGGCAGACATTTTCTTGTTAGAGAATGACATGGCCTAGCAATTCTGTAACAGAAATTTCACTTGCCATTTAATCGGCCCAGGCCCAGTTATAGTACACGTTGTTGTAAAATGATGTGCTGTATTTTTAAGGGTTTACACCCTTATCTGAAGTTAATAATTATCCATTTCAATACAGGTATGGTGTAGTTTTCCCATGGCTCTACTAAGTTGACCACAGAAGCAGTCATGGTGAGGTGTTCCACATATCCTTCCATTAACATTGCATGTATATGGTTTTACCTTCAAATACTTAAGCCAGATTACAGCCTAACACATCTTTACCATACAATTTGCATGTTGACATTAACATGGTGGCAGTTACATTCTGCCAGTTTGGTTTGTGAAGATTTAAGTAGGAAGCAAACCCTCTCAAACCTTTCACATGCAGAAGAGCAGTTGCATCAATTCACTTTATGTTAGTGATTATGTTGCACTGTAGGAATCCTACACACACACACTGTTCCTTTATTCTAGGATATTGTATATTGATCTGGTGCCTGCTAGCTGATCCAATGCAAGACTGTTGAAATTTTGGGAAACTTACTTAGTAGCTGGTAGACACTAACTAATTATGTGCTGGAACACAGATTAATTAACAGAACTACATTAATTAACAGAACCACAGCATCTAGTTCAAAGTAAAACTCCAAATGGAGTGAGAAATCCAAAACTGTTGCTTAGTATATCTTCAGAAGATCAGGGAGAATTCAAACATTGTAGACTGGAGGAAGAAGAGTCCTTCTGGAATACATACTGGGATCTGAAAGCAGGCTACAAAACAAAGACTTTTCTACTGCTTAAGTTTTAACTTTATGTTAAACAGTCCATTTATGCACCAAAGTGGGTGTTCACGGTCCAGACTGTCTTTAAGATGGTAATCCTGAGCTATCTGCACCTGTGTGGAGCTGATTATATCTTCTTCTTGAGTTAACATTTAAACAATTGTCAGTATTTTGATTTGCTGGAGGTTCTATTATGAGCAGGGTCTATTCTAATAGTATATTAGGGTGGCATAGTGGCACACATGCAGCACGGTGGCACAGTGGTTAGCACTACTGCCTCACAGTGCCAGAGACCCAGGTTCAATTCCCGCCTCAGGCAACTAACTGTGTTACTGTGTGGAGTTTGCACATTCTCCCCGTGTCTGCGTGGATTTCCTCGGGGGCTCCGATTTCCTCCCACAGTCCAAAGATGTGCAGGTCAGGTGAATTGGTAGTGTTAGGTGAAGGGGTAAATATAGGGGAATGGGTCTGGATGGGTTGCTCTTCAGAGGGTCGGTGTGGACTTGTTGGGCCGTACAGAATGTTTGAAAACTTGGCTCTGTTTATTAGTTCAGGAATAACTTATACATCAGTTCTCAACAGATATGGTAAATTATCTTCATCTTCATTTTTGTCAAATTGTTCCCACACCAATGTTAGCAAACAATCATTTTTTTTGTGTGTGGCACACAGAAGTGATTGTGACTGACTATATGCACACAAATGATTGTTTGCAAATGTGGGAACAATTTAACAAAAGTGAAAATGCAGTGCCATCCAACAGGGTGGATGATTTACCATATCTGTTAAAAACTGATATATAAGTTGTTCCTCAACTAATGATCAACAACATGTTTTCAAACACTCTGATTTGGCACATGAGTGCATGATGCTCCACCTAGTGGTGGTGTTGGCCATAAACAGAACCCCCTAAAACTGGGAAACAGATCAACAGTGCCACCATTACCAGCAGGTTATAGTCCAACAGGTTTAATTGGAAGCACTAACTTTCATAGCGCTGCTCCTTCATCAGGTAGTTGTGGAGCATAAAATCGTAAGACACAGAATTTATAGCAAATGTTTACAGTGTGATGCAACTGAAATGATATTGATAAAGATCTGGATTGTTTGTTAAGTCTCTCATCTTTTAGAATGACCATGCTGGTTTCAGTTCTTTCATATGTAAAACCTAGAACATATTTAAAAGTTATATTCTTAAGTGAACTTTAACAATAGATGCCATGTCAGCTCAGATAATGCATTGAAGGTGTGAGGTTAAAGTCTGTCTGTCTGTGTCCCAATGTTCAGACTGATGCTATTTCTTAAAAAAGGATTTACAGGATCTTATATTGAATCATGCAGTTTTTGAGCAAAATAAAATGCAATTCTGCAAGTACAAATTCACCCCACAAACTTATATGTACACATGTGCATGTTGGGGGGGGGGGGATGTGGGCGGGGTGGTGTAAGTGTCTGTGAGAGAGTGTGTGTATGTGTATGTGTGAGAGTGTAAATGGGTACAAGTCTGTGAGAGGCTGCGTATGTGAGAGTGTATGTGTGAGCATATGAGAGAGAAGGTCTGTGTGAGCGTATGGGTCTTAGGGGTGTGTGTGTGTGTGTGTGTGTGTGTGTGTGTGTGTGTGTGTGTGTGTGTGTGTCTGTGTGTGTGTGTCTGTGTGTGTGTGTCTGTGTGTGTGTCTGTGTGGTGCAGTGGATTCACCTGTAGTATGACATGAACACAGGGTCCCAGTTGAGGCCATCCCTATGGGTAGCAAACTTGGCTGTCAGCCTTTGCTCAGCCAGCTTGTGTTGTTGCATGTCCTGAAGTCCAACTTGGAGGATGGTCACCCGAAGGTCTGAGGCAGAATGTCCCAGACTGCTGAAGTGTTCTATGACTGGGAGGGAAAACTCCTGTCTGTTGGTTGTTGTGCAGTGTCCATTCATCCACTGCTGTAGCCTTTGCTTGGTCTCATCAATGCACCATGCCTCATGAGATAGACAATGTAGGCTGAGTCACATGAGTACCTACCACGTGTCACACTTAGGTGACCACACTGCACTACACACACACACACACATACACACACACACACACACACACACACGCTCTGTCTCATACACTCCCACACACATACACACCCCCACACTCTCATTCACACATGCACCCTCTCACAAACTTATACCCTTTTATATTCACATAGATACCCATTCTCTCTCACAAACACTCACACGCCCACACACACACACATCTACTTGCACCCACACACATAGATGCCTAAGGGAAAGACAACAGAATGAGGACATGCCACAACTCAAAGGACTAGCCACACTACCATACATCAAAAACATTTCTGAACTGACAGCCAGACTACTGCGACCACTAGGACTCATAGCAGCACACAAACCAACAGCAACACAAATGCCCAGCTCGGCGAACAGAATCACAACAAGTACATGAATCTATGTAAGATTCTGTGAATCCACTTTTTAGAAATAGAATCAGTCTGAACAATGGGACACAGACAGACAGACTTTAACCTCACACCTTCAATGTATTACCTGAGCTGACATGGCACCTATTGTTAAAGTTCACTTGAGAATGTAACTTTAAAAGAGTTCTGGGATTTACATATGAAGGAACTGAAATCAACATGGTCATTCTGAAAGATGAGAGACTTAAACGATATATCATTTCAGTTGCATCACACTGTAAACTTTTACTTTAGATTCTGTGTCTTACAATCTTATACCCTACAGCCACCTGACAAAGGAGCAGCACTCTGAAAGCTAGTGCTACCAAATAAACTTATTGGACCTGGTGTTCTGTGATTTTTAACTTTGTCCACCCCAGTCCAACACTGGCTCCCCCACATCACCATTACCATTAAGCAGCAACCAATGATGAGACAAGGTTGTGGCCACTCAAGGTACTGCAATTCAGAGGGCTGAACACCCTGAATCATGGTCTCTGATTCAAAGAAGGTTCTAGAAATCCTGTGAAAAGCCACAGAATAAGCACGTATCTAATTTCATTTTGTTCAGGCTCTGTTTTCTGGAAAGAAAATATTGATGTGCCAGAATGTATTTTATTTATTCAAGGCACTTAGTTACCCCTGAGAAGGTGGTTGTGAGCTGCTTTCTTGAACCAATGCAGTCAGATTGATGCAGGGAGACCCAGAGTGCTGTCAGGGTGGGATTTTACTGCAAGGCATGTGACACATGCAGACACCAGAAGCACCAATTCAGGAAGCAACACAATGATAAACGAGAGGTGAGGTAGACATTGCTTCCAAATCAATCAATGGCAGACACCAGATAAAATAAGATCTATAAGATGTCTACACAAGACACATAATCCAATAAAGATGACAAAGACACTGATACAAAATGAGCATACATTTAGCAGAGTCAATATCAATGAATGGGTTTTCACAATGGGACCAACAGAAGCCTTTTCCACCATCTGGCTGACATGTGTACAAATGCAGAGATAACATCACCTAGATGCCCAACCTGATGCTAGTGAAGATGTCAACACCCCACTACTTTATACACTGAAAGCTGTGTCCCCACAGAATTGACATATGTTTGTTCAGTTAGCCACTGCTAAACTCATCAGATCCAATTGCTTGGAGATTCTGTCCTTGGGATTCATTGCATTCAAGTGTTGCTATAACAACTCACCCTGGTCACTCCAATTGCAGGGGGACGTCTTCTTGATCACCACTTGAGTTTTCATCAAAATATGACAAACAGACTGCTGTTGAACGCTTTGAGCTAACATTAGGATCAGACCACCAAACTCAACAACAAGATTATTAGTGCACTGGCTGGGAACTGGATGTGTTTACCAAATCCGAACATGTGAATTGCATCATACTGGGGAACCAATACAGAATGACTATTTAGGAGACAAGTGTAGATAAGCTTTCCCTTTCAACACTTTTCAATACTGCTTTGTAACCATGTTGTCACCTTTACCTGCAATGAGATTTGCACCTCATCAGGCAATACTTCTGTCAGCTCCTGTAACATAAGAACCTGCCATAAAGGGATGTAAGGCTAAAAGATTTTATAGATATTTAATTCAGCTCATGGTGTGTACAAATATAATACAAGCACAGGCACTTTGGTGTCTATGCCAATACTAAAATATTTGGTTCCGAACAATAGCACACTTCTATCAGTGCCGCAGGATACAAGCAACCCTATTAAGATGGAAATTGATATCGTTATACCCTTTAGTCACATGGCGATGATTCCTTGAGCACATCTCTTAGAAGTCTTGAGTGAAATAAAAGGAAAAAGATTAAATCTGCCTATTACTGCGAAAGATAAAATACTTGACCTTAATGTAGAACAAAATGCCAAGTACAGTCATTACTGATGGCCCATGTAATCCAGCCGAAATCATCAGCAATTTGAACAAAAGCAAAATCTTATCAAGTATGGACTGAAAGTGGTTCAACGGTGTGACAAAACAGTGTGCCACGTTAGAACACGCTATAACCAGAAATAGTGTGTAATTCCTTTTATGAATTGCACACAGTCTAAGACACAACCCAAATGCATCACACCTGCCAACCATCAGGCATTCTGAAAACCTACAACAGTCTCCAGCTCAGATCACCATTACTAAATCTGGAGAGAGAAAAAAAACAATTGCTTGTCTTTCAGAGACTTGTAAATGTGTTGCTTTGTATCAGGGTAAATTCAAACACTGTAGCCCAAATCACCTTCGCAGCAATTTACCATGAAAGCTGTGCCAAAGGACCCTCAGAGATCTCGATGCGATGACTGTTTGGGAATTGCTTGAAAAGTTTAAATTTCCAGTGGGCTCTTTATCTGGAAATCAATCAAAAATTTCTACAACTCTGATTAAGAGTCAGGGATAGAGGATTTCAACTCACTTACCTGAACGGTGACTTAGAGAAAAAAAACTGTTAAAACCTACTTTAACCCTTGAGGAACTATCAAACGGATTCCTACCTCGTCATTTCACCAATGACATTCTGCCCAACTCACCTCTTACAATGAATCCCAACCCATTACTCACTTATCTGTGATACTATCCCCTCACTCATCCACCTGCCACTCTGCACCCTCACTCACTGCTTCAGAATAACCGGACTCAAAACATTAACTCTGCTGTCTCTCCACAGATGTTGCCAGATCTGTTGAGTTTCTCCTGCAGTTTCTGTTTTTCCTTAATATACAGGATGGCTTTAAAAGGAAACACAATGTCTGAAGTTGATCAAGTATATCAAGTCTTCAAAGGTCCCATAGTAGGTGATGTTATAAATCACCAACTCTGAAAGATAGTAGGGATACCTTTGAAAATATTTTAAAAGCCTTTAAGAATTATTTCAATCTCAGAAGGAAAAAAGATATTTGAAAAATTAAGATTTAGCAGAAGAGTTCAGCTTCCAGGGGAATCAGTTAATAATTTAACTGATGGCCCTTACTGACTAAGTTGAAAACTGTGGCTGCAGAGTTTGAAATCAGAATTCTTAAGAGATAGTCTTTGTTACAAAGTTTGCTGAGTTTTGTCAGATTTCTTTGACAGTCAAAGGAAGATCGAACTTTGGAGAAAGTTATTCAGGTCATGCCAGAAGTAGAAAGATTCACACTCAGATCCTTAGAGACGGTCAATCTCAAGTCAAGAACAGGAGCCATTCATTATGTAAAGCATGATAAAGACACGCAAAAGACACATGACATGCAACAATCCCCCTCATTATTTGTTTAGACTATGCGGACATCTGAAATCTACACTTGACACGAGATTCTGAAAATGAAAGCCCATGCAATGTTGTTAAACATTGGAAGGAACTTCAATGTCAATCCAAGGCAGAGAGTAAACCAAATAGCAGATATCAAGGGTCAGTGTCAGTTCCGTGAGAACAATAAAGGCCAACAGAGACAGGCAATTCCCAGGTTTGGCAGAAGAATGTCATGTTATATGTAGGTCTCAAAGAGATGCAGCTGCAAATGTGTTGCTGGTCAAAGCACAGCAGGCCAGGCAGCATCTCAGGAATAGAGAATTCGACGTTTCGAGCATAAGCCCTTCATCTTTTTACTCAAAGAGATGCAAGTGAATATTCAAGTACCTGGATAAAGTATCCATTTTGTGGGCTTCCTAGTTTAAGATTGCTCTCTGAATTAAGCAGGGTTTGAAATTTGGGGTGGAAATCAGCAAGTTCTAAATAGACCGTGTAAGCACTTTATGCATTGCTTACAAAGAGACATGCCAGGTCAGTGTAATCGCATCATGAGCTATTAAATGGAGGTGCTTCTAAGCCAGTGACAGCATAATCCTTTAATGAAATTTTCTTTAAACCCTCAATTATCCCACTGTGGGTGTTTAAGAACACAAGGAGTAGTCATTATTTGATGCAATTGATCAAAGTACACACAATTACACACAAAATCAAATTATGAACCTGTGCAGAGTCACACATACTGTAAATTGTTTCATGTAAAGAACTGCCAAGATAAACACCAAATCTCTTCGATCAATGTTTAACATGCTATGCCTGTCATGCAATATGTATATCATTAATTTTGTAGTTTGAAAAGTTAAAAGTTCTAAGATAATGACTTACATCTGATATGGAAACTAAATACAGAAATAGCACAACATCTGTGGGGGAATTCCCTGCTCCCAGCATAATATCCAGTGCTGTGATATAAGTGTGTGCCTACATCCTTTATTCCTCTCCACTACAGCTGGAGATTTCACTTTTCTCAGCTAAAGTGAAGAAAATTACTCATCCATAAGAAATAGCGAGCTCCATGGAGCACAGAAACATCCTCTACATCTTAGTTGATATTTATCCTTCAAGCGATATCACAGAATTAGATTATCTGCTCATTAATCACCTCGTATTTTGTGGGATCTTGCTGTGCATCATTCAGCCCAATTCAGCAACTCTTAGGAAGAGCTGCTAGATACTTTCCTGTTATTCCCACTCCCCTATTATTTGCATTGACTGAACGTTGGATTTATTTACAGAATTGAGCAGCACATATTTCTCCTTTTTAAGTATACTCTGAAAATTACTAATGAATATCTGGAATTAAGAGTCCAGTGATGAGCATGAATCTCATTGTCAACTGTCAGGTAAACCTCGCCTGGTTCATTAATCCTCTTTAGGGAAGGAAACTACATCCTTATCTGGTCAGGTTTACATGTGACACCACACCCACAGCAATGTGGTTGACTCTTAACTGCTCTCTGGGTAATTAGGGATTGGCAATAAATGCTGACCTAACTAGCAATGTCCTCATTTGTTTGCACTACTTTTTTCAAGCAGCACATTCCACATCATATCAACATGCCATGTTAAAAAAAAAATGTAAAGTGTTGCTACCTGCCCCACCATCACTCCCACATCACAGGACATTTTGTCTGACATTTTGGTTGACATTCCTACTTGCAAAAACCACTCAGTTTTCACCGATTCCGATTTTGTTTTTATTTACTGAGGGAGCATTGAGTAAAATACTGAGTGATGCACGTCAAGATGCTCATATTACTGAACAGCATTGTCACCAGGGCAGTGTTTAACTCCTGCTCCATTATATGCCTTCCTCTACTCTGCTTTTCCAATGACAGAGTAGCATCGTCATTTACATTGTGATCATTCGAATAGTTATATCCCATTATACCATATTTGTCTTACTCATTATGCAAAAGGAATTTGGTGGGGCAATTTAGCACACTTCCTATGAGGTGTGAATGTGGAGGTGAATTGTGTCTTTGTCAGAAATCTAATTGCATCGTAATATGTTTGTGTGTAACAATTCAGTGTCACTAGCTCATAAAACCCAATAGAAGCATGAGTGGGAATAAGATCATGTTATTCCACCAAAATACCAAACAGGGCCAACAATTCAAGTGTACTTCAGGATTGCATGTGGCACTACATCAATGCACACATCTGTTCAAGCACCGCCCATACATTATAGCCTGTGCAGTTCAGTGGCCCTCGATTCACTACAACAGTGAAGCAGCATCTGTTGGAGAAATCCCAGAATACCATCCAGTACTTAGCCCAGTGATGGAAGTACAAGTGCTGTTTGTCCGAGATGCTCAAGGATACACACAATACTGCATTCAAGCTTATCTAATGCTTTCGCCAATCTGTACAAAGGTTCCTAAAAGGTTCTGAACTCGCAAACTGGTCGTTTTTTATTTGTATGTGTAGGTATAATAATTCTGAAGCTAAATTGCAGAATAGGAAATCAGAAACTAAACCTTTATTTGGCTTTATTTACAGAATGGAGCATCATGTATTTCTGCCTGCTCCCTAACATCTGGTGTCCCAGACGTCTCTCTTTATATGTACTCAAGGCACGAAACCAATCAATGTCCTTCACTTGCATATGCTTAACCTTAATAATGCATTTAACATATCATTAACCAATTCCTGTCTTTAAATCAAACAATACAGATAATATTTCAAATGAAGTCAAAGAAAAGGGAAAATGATTTTCCATATTTTATACATCACATAATACAGGACACTTGTCTTTTAGAGACCATAATCATCACTTTCTGCAATCAATCCTTTTTGTAAAACAATTTGACAATTTAGTATTTGGATTGATTTGAACTGAGATTTGTTTTCTGTGTATGATCTGTTATACACTGGCAAGTTCAATACAAAACATTTTTAAGACACATATATCCTCACTAGTCACAGAAATAAGTCTTGTTTTATGTGATCAAGGTACTTTATGAATAAATATTCTCCACCTATCTGTCCTCAGCCTTGATAAGGTAATGAACATACAATACACATTGAATAATCAGGCTAGTCATGTTTCAATTTTCAGTCTTCAGCCACAAAAGAGATGAAAAACTGTGAGTGACTTAGAGAAAACAACGATCTTAAGTGTACAATCAGGATGTTGACTGTTGTTGATGTGTGCTTGTGGTTTGACAGTTAAATGAAAGGGTGGTTAGAGTCAAGACGTTCTAATAATGGAGATATTTTGAAGCTATGTCTAAAATGGAGGTTGAGGTTAGTAAGGAAGGATATAGGCAGACTGAGAAAAGCAAAGATGATTTATAGATAGCATTACTAATGGTCAAAACTTTGGAGATGCTAAAATAATATATAATGGAAAGATTCAAAATGTGACTGTGGATTTGAAGACGTTGATATTCTTGATGATATGGAACAGAAAGAGGAGACCAGAAATTCCACAGGAAATAACCAGAGGGAGTTTAGGTGAAGACTGAATATACTGATGAAAGATTTACTTCACATAACTATCTTAGGAGGAGAGCATAGACAAGATTTTGTGAAAATAAATTATCGTGAGATTTAGGAATGTGTTGGAAGGCAAAAACTTTAAAGTTAGTGAAAGAACGTGATATAATGAAGTGAGAGAAGGTTCTGAATGAGGAAAGAAGAGGGATCCAAATGCGAGTGATGGCTTGTAAATATCAAGTTCATAATTCATATGTTTTGTAATGTTAATTATGGGAATTAAAGTTTCAACTGCAGATAGATGGGGTACCTGGTTGAGAAACTGATGAAAATAACTCAATGAACATAACTTAAAAGGCAGCTTGTGTATAACTTAGAAGAACAAGGGTTATAGTGTATAAACTCCAGCTGGACACAATGGATCCAGATAGTCTACACTTATCTCAATAAAAAAGGACATTGCAAATGTCATTTCCAGATCAAAAGAAGGTAAGTTCAAATTGAACACAAGTAAATTCTTAATAAATGAAGCAATTTTGGGTGAATTATCAATACAAATTATGCATATGGGTTATAGGATCAAAGAGTTGTGCTGTAGGTAACATAATTTGTTTAGATTTCTATTTACCTTCCAAAAAGCATGCTATATAGCCATCATGATTCAGGGCGGAACCTTATTTGGAAGATTCTTTGGTTAAGTCAGTCCATGTACAATTGCCAACAGAAATACAATTCAGTTTGTCAGCTTTGATTTTGCACAGACGGCATACCACTTAATTGAGAGAGTGACAGTATGTGATATTAAGTGATATATGTGCTTCAGGCAGAGAATACTAAGATCATCATTTACCGTGAGAAGTTCCCATTTGGATTTTGTGAAGGAAAAGCTGCTGAAAATATCAGTAGTAGTCCAAACATTGTCTTTTGGCTGAAAACAGCCAGCAGAATTAGCCTGGAAAGCTGTAGTAAGACTGTTAGCAAGGAACTGAGGAAGCTTCAGTTCTATGGGTGTTAATATGAAAAGTAGAGGATCACAGAGTCAAAAAGCAAATTTAAGTGCCCCCATTTTACCTTGGAATAAATTTGGGGCATTGAAGACAATTAAAGTTAATCCTGGAGGTCTGTAGCATACCTTTGGGTTGGTCTCTAGAGAAGTGAATGAATCATCAAGATTCCTAGAATATATTGGCAGGGATTAAATTAATGGGACTTGCCTTGCTTACTTATTTTCATGCACCACAAAAATGAGGTAATTGTAACTTGCAGTATTTTCAATTTTCAACATGGTTCAATGTGCTGAGCAATAAATATTGGCACCATCAATGACAGTCGTATCCCATGAAGGAATAATATAGGATTATGCTGCTTTTTTTCCCCAACATCAAGATGTTGCTTGAAACTTTCCTTTTGACAAAGGTTTTGGTTTATTTGCCTTAATATCCCTATACATTGATTAGTTCAAATTTTGTCTACTTTAGCTTCAGCTCCTGCTTTTGATTTGGATTGTTTCAGCATCGTTTATATGTTTTCATTATCAAGATTACCATTTTAGCAGATTGGTTTAGCTCTATTCATATAAATATTGACTGAATAGTAAGGACTGTACCTTAATATTGTACTTTTTAAAACTATGGATTGACATGAGAGAACTGTTTTAAAGACTGATGTTTGAGAAGGTGTAAAAACCAGTATCCTCATCCCCTTGGCAGGTATTTTATTAACAATTGTTTGAAGAAGTAGTAACTGAAGCTTGAATTATGGTTGATCTGGAACTTAAGGGGTTCATAGAATCCCTACAGTGTGGAAACAAGCCCTTTACTATTCCACACCGACCCTCCGAAGATTAACCCACCCAGACGCATTCTCCTACCCTATTATCCTATATTTATCCCTGAACAATGTAACTAATCTAGGTATCACTGAACACTGTGGACAATTTAGTGTGGCTAATTCACCTAACTGCACATCTTTGGATTGTGGGAGGAAACTGAAGCACCTGGAGGAAACCCTCGCAGGCACGGGGAGAATGTGCAAACTCCATACAGACAAATGCCCGAGACTGAAATCAAACCAGGGTCCTGGCACTGTGAGGCAGCAGTGCTAACCACTGAGACACCGTGCCACCCATAAGAATGCTGCCTATTCAGGATTCAGCTGATTGAATGATAACTGTCCCACAGTTAACTGAGTCAGCTACAGTGTTAACCTTTTTCACTTGGTTGTTGAATTTTTAGCCCTTAAAATGGAGGAAGAAGAGAGATTTACAAGTTCTCATCCAATATTGTCTCCAAATTCCCAGAACTATATATTCTTGGGCTGTGTCTCACTCTGGATGTTTTCCTTTTGGTTGTGCAAAGCTTACTGAAAAATATTTGATTTTTCTCATTTTGGAAAGATGCCTCCCTTTATTCCCATGTTCCTAAAGATGTCAAGTCAAGGAAAGTCCACTTTTGCGGACTTCTGCAAGAAATTAGTTCAGTAGTACAAGTGGTTCTCTTGGCTATGTCTCTGATCTGATAATTAAGCTGCCCTAAACTAACAGTTGTACAATGTAAGCAGCTAAGGAAGGATAGTCCTCTTGCTTCATCTGGTGTGTAGTGATTGAGTTGATGATTTCATAAATGAGTAACCGAGTGACTCTGGCCTTGCGTTACAGTTCCAGTCAGAAGTTGGATGCTGTAAAGTTTGGAGCATCCTTCTCCTCAGGCTTGCCATCATGTAGTGTAAAAATAAACAAATCAATGCTGACAAAAAAAAATTGGCCTGAGCTCGTTGAAATACCCAAAGAACCCACATGAAAACATGATCACAGGCATTGAATGCAGTGATCTTCCCCGAAGTGAGAATAGGAGATCTGTCATTGATCTCAGCATCAGTGGTTGAGAGATTGTGCATAAAAATGTCTTGTCGCCAGTTGTGCATTGATTCTGTTCCTCATCGAAAGCTATAGATCTCCCACTCAGTAAATAATTAGCTTCTACAGTCGTATTCCAAGGTCATTCTGGATATAGTTGGGGGATGGGGCGGCTCATCTATAATGAATGACCCCTGTGGGTGCTGACGGAACAGGGTTAGCCAGTAGAATGTATCTCGATATATTGGAGAGGGGGATATAGAAATAAGCTAATTACAAATGTTAGAAGTATAGTTCCTTCTCAGTGTGATAAAACTGGAACCTAAGGACAATTAAACAAAATAAACAGTGTGCTCAGGTCTCACGAGGTTGTTTAAGGCTGAGCAACTGTTTATATCAGATGGGACTGCCAGCAAATGGTTGAAGTAAAACTTGTTTTGGTACGAAATGAGTTTGCTTGCTTAAGTGTGAAATCTGTCTTCTTGTCAGCAAATATTTATTTACTATTAATAAAGACCTCTGAAGGGGTTTGGTAAAACAGAATTATGTTGCCAATTATTCATGTTCACCAGGGGACGGATGAGTGAGGATTCTTGAAATTTGGAGTTACCAGTTCCTCTCCGTGTTGTAAATATAATTAAGTTGGAATGTAAAGCAAGTCAATATCACACATGTAAGAGGTAATGTTTCTGCTGCTTTCTTGCTTTGGGATAGAGAGAATTGTATAAATCTACTCAGAAAGCAGAATCTGAGGCACTTCCATTCTTATCATAGCATTTGCTTTTGTTCAAAAGTTTAATTACATTTTTGAATCTCTCATTTCAAGAAACAACGTGGAGACTCTACATGTGCAAGAAGACTGGTGGCAGCAGGGAATCTTTCTCTGGTATGTGTCACATCCTCCCTGAGTACCAATCAGCTTCAATCAAATAGATAGCTTTGGCCTGTCTTGAAAGCTCCAGTCTATTCTCTCTGCAGAGTTACACCACTTGAGAAAAGCCTTCATTGGTGAAGATCAACCACATCCCATCATAACCTGCATGCCTTTTCACATCTCGCTCCAGCTTCCCACCCATATCTGCTATTTGGCTCCATGTGTCTCAGCTCTCTCTGAATGCTTTCATGTCTCAAATGCCCCTTCCAGGTATCGCTGCATCCTCCACACAGTTACAACCAGACCCTGCATGAGGTTTCCCAATTTGTTGCAGTTCCAAACGGGATATCCCTAAATAATTTTTTGCCCAGGTTAAGAGAGTTGAACAGGCTCACCTTCTTTATTCACATGCTTCCTCAGTTGGTCACACAGAGTTAATGTGACCCAAATGAAGTAACATTTTAAATGAAGCCAATTTAAACAAACAAAGTTTCTTAAGTTAATGAAGAGTTTGTTTCTTAATTACTGAATATAAGAAGAATTAGTAATAAAACAAATTTATACACTTAGTGGTAAGCTCCTGGAAAATGTTGCTGGACAGGGAGACCTTAGAGTGCAGGTTCATAGTTTGTTGAAAGTGGAGTTGTAGATAGACAGGATAACGAAGATGATGTTTGGTTCACTTGCCTTTATTGGTTAGTGCATTGAGTATAGGAGTTGGGAGACACATCATGGCTGTACAGGACTTTGATTAGGCCACTTGTGGAATACTGCGTGCAATTCTGGTCTTCTAACTAAAGGAAAGATTATGTGAGTAAAAAGTGAGGTCTGCAGATGCTGGAGATCACAGCTGAAAATGTGTTGCTGTTTGAAGCACAGCAGGTTAGGCAGCATCCAAGGAACAGGAAATTCGATGTTTCGGGCCAGAGCCCTTCATCAGGAATGAGAAGAGGGTGCCAGGCAGGCTAAGATAAAAGGTAGGGAGGAGGGACTTGGGGGAGGGGCGATGGAGATGTGATAGGTGGAAGGAGGTCAAGGTGAGGGTGATAGGCCGGGGTGGGGTGGGGGCGGAGAGGTTAGGAAGAAGATTGCAGGTTAGGAGGGCGGTGCTGAGTTCGAGGGAATCGACTGAGACAAGGTGGGGGGAGGGGAAATGAGGAAACTGGAGAAATCTGAGTTCATCCCTTGTGGTTGGAGGGTTCCCAGGCGGAAGATGAGGCGCTCTTCCTCCAACCGTCGTGTTGTTATGTTCTGGAGATGGAGGAGTCCAAGGACCTGCACGTCCTCGGTGGAGTGGGAGGGAGAGTTAAAGTGTTGAGCCACGGGGTGGTTGGGTTGGTTGGTCCGGGCGTCCCTGAGGTGTTCCCTGAAGCGTTCCGCAAGTAGGCGGCCCATCTCCCCAATATAGAGGAGGCCACATCGGGTGCAGCGGATGCAATAGATGATGTGTGTGGAGGTGCAGGTGAATTTGTGGCAGATATGGAAGGATCCCTTGGGGTCTTGGAGAGAAGGGAGAAGGTGTGGGCGCAAGTTTTGCATTTCCTGCGGTTGCAGGGGAAGGTGCCGGGAGTGGAGGTTGGGTTGGTGGGGGGTGTGGACCTGACGAGGTAGTCGCGAAGGGAGTGGTCTTTGAGGAACACTGATAGGGAAGGGGAGGGAAATATATCCCTGGTGGTGGGGTCCGTTTGGAGGTGGCGGAAATGACGGCGGATGATACGCTGTATACGGAGGTTGGTGGGGTGGTAGGTGAGAACCAGTGGGGTTCTGTCTTGGTGGCGGTTGGAGGGGTGGGGCTCAAGGGCGGAGGAGCGGGAAGTGGAAGAGATGCGGTGGAGGGCATCGTCGATCACGTCTGGGGGGAATCTGCGGTCCTTGAAGAAGGAGGCCATCTGGGCTGTACGGAATTGGAACTGGTCCTCCTGGGAGCAGATGCGGTGGAGACGAAGGAATTGGGAATATGGGATGGCGTTTTTACAGGGGGCAGGGTGGGAGGAGGTGTAGACCAGGTAGCTGTGGGAGTCAGTTGGTTTATAGTAGATGTCTGTGTTGAGTCGATCGCCCGAGATAGAAATGGAAATTCTAGATTATGTGAAACTTGAAAGAGTGCAGAAAAGATTTACAAGGGTATTGCCAGGGTCAGAGGGTATGAGCTATCGGGACAGGCTGAATAGGCTGGGGCTATTTTCCCTGGAGCATCAGAGGCTGGGGGGTGACCTCATAGAAGTTTATTAAATCATGAGGAGCATAGGTAGGGTAAGTAGACAAGGTCTTTCCCCAGGGTAGAGGAGTCCAGAACTAGAGAAATAGATTTAAAGTGAGAGGGGAAAGATTTAAAGGGACCTAATGGGCAATGTTTTCATGCAGAGGGTGGTGTGTGCATGGAATGAGCTGCCAGAGGAAGCATTGAAAGCTGGTACAATAACAACATTTAAAAAGTATCAGGATGGGTATATGAATAGGAAGGATTAAGAGGGATATGGGCCAAGTGTTGGCAAATGAGACTAGAATATTGCAACACAGTACAGGCCCTTTGGCCCTCGATGTTGTGCCAACCTGTGAAACCAATCTGAAGTCCATCTAACCTACACTATTCCATTCTCATCCATATGCCTATCCAATGACCATTTAAATACCCTTAAATGTTGTGAGTCTATTATTGTTGCAGACAGTGTATTCCATGCTCCTACTACTCTCTGAGTAAAGAAACTACCTCTGACATCTGTCCTATATCTATCAAACCCTCAATTTAAAACTATGTCCCCTTGTGCTAGCCATCACTATCCGAGGAAAAAGGCTGTCTCTGTCCACCTCATCTAATCCTCTGATTATCTTGTATGTCTCAATTAAGTCACCTCTCAATCTTCTTCTCTGTAATGAAAACTGCCTCAAGTCCCTCAGCCTTTCTTCATAAGATCTTCCCTCCATACCAGTCAACATCCTAGTAAATCACCTCAACCTTTTCCAAAGCTTCCACATCCTTCCTAAATGCGGTGACCAGAATTGTACACAATACACCAAGTGCAGGCGCATCAGAGTTCTGTACAGCTGCAGCATGACCTTATGGTGCAGAAATTTAATCCCTCTAGCAATAAAGGTTAGTACACCGTATACCTACTTAACAATCCCATCAACCTGGGTGGCATCTTTCAGGGATCCATGTACATTGATACCGAGATCTCTCTGCTCATCCACACTACCAAAAATCTTACCATTAGCCCAGTACTCTTTATTCCTGTTACTCTTTCCAAAGTGAATCATCTCACATTTTTCTGCATTAAACTCCATTTTCCACCCCTCAGCCAAGCTCTGCAGCTGATCTATGTCCCTTTGTGATCTACAATATCCTTTGTCACTATCCACAACTCCACTGACCTTAGTGTCATCTGCAAATTTACTTACACATTCTTCTATGCACTCATCTAGGTCATTTATAAAAATGACAAACAGCAGTGGAACCAAAACAGATCCTAGCGGTACACCACTCGTAACTGAACTCCAGGATGAATATTTCCCACCAACCACCACCCTCTATTTTCTTTCACCTAGTCAACTGCTTAATCACCCTTAACCTCATGCCTCCATATTTAGTGCAATAGCCTACCATGGAGAACCTTATCAAATGCCTTATGAAATCCATATACACCACATCAACCACTCTACCCTCATCCACCTAATTGGTCACATTCTCAAAGAACTCAACAAGGTTTGTGAGGCACAACCTACCCTTCACAAAATCATGTTGACTATCCCTCATCAAGTAAAAAATGAGGTCTGCAGATGCTGGAGATCACAGCTGCAAATGTGTTGCTGGTCAAAGCACAGCAGGCCAGGCAGCATCTCAGGAATAGAGAATTCGACGTTTCGAGCATAAGCCCTTCATCAGGAATAAGAGAGAGAGCCAAGCAGGCTAAGATAAAAGGTAGGGAGGAGGGACTAGGGGGAGGGGCGATGGAGGTGGGATAGGTGGAAGGAGGTCAAGGTGAGGGTGATAGGCCGGAGTGGGGTGGGGGCGGAGAGGTCAGGAAGAGGATTGCAGGTTAGGAGGGCGGTGCTGAGTTGAGGGAACCGACTGAGACAAGGTGGGGGGAGGGGAAATTAGGAAATTGGAGAAATCTGAATTCATACCTTGTGGTTGGAGGGTTCCCAGGCGGAAGATGAGGCGCTCCTCCTCCAGCCGTCGTGTTGTTGTGTTCTGCCGGTGGAGGAGTCCAAGGACCTGCATGTCCTCGGTGGAGTGGGAGGGAGAATTGAAGTGTTGAGCCACGGGGTGATTGGGTTGGTTGGTTCGGGCGGCCCGGAGGTGTTCTCTGAAGCGTTCCGCAAGTAAGCGGCCTGTCTCCCCAATATAGAGGAGGCCACATCGGGTGCAGCGGATGCAATAGATGATGTGTGTGGAGGTACAGGTGAACTTGTGGCGGATATGGAAGGATCCCTTGGGGCCTTGGAGGGAAGTGAGTGTGGAGGTGTGGGCGCAAGTTTCCTTGGAGGGAAGTGAGTGTGGAGGTGTCCTTGGAGGGAAGTGAGTGTGGAGGTGTCCTTGGAGGGCACCTTCCCCTGCAACCGCAGGAAATGTAAAAAAGGAGTTGCCATGGGCACCCGCATGGGCCCCAGCTATGCCTGCCTCTTCGTAGGATATGTGGAACAGTCCATCTTCCGCAACTACACTGGCACCACCCCCCACCTTTTCCTCCGCTACATCGATGACTGTATCGGCGCTGCCTCGTGCTCCCACGAGGAGGTTGAACAGTTCATCAACTTTACTAACACCTTCCATCCCGACCTGAAATTCACCTGGACTGTCTCAGACTCCCCCCCTCCCCTTCCTAGACCTTTCCATTTCTATCTCGGGCGACCGACTCAACACAGACATCTATTATAAACCGACTGACTCCCACAGCTACCTGGACTACACCTCCTCCCACCCTGCCCCCTGTAAAAACGCCATCCCATATTCCCAATTCCTTCGTCTCCGCCACATCTGCTCCCAGGAGGACCAATTCCAACACCGCACAGCCCAGATGGCCTCCTTCTTCAAGGACCGCAGATTCCCCCCAGACGTGATCGACGATGCCCTCCACCGCATCTCCTCCACTTCCCACTCCTCCGCCCTTGAGCCCCGCTCCTCCAACCGCCACCAAGACAGAACCCCACTGGTTCTCACCTACCACCCCACCAACCTCCGCATACAACGTATCATCCGCCGCCATTTCCGCCACCTCCAAACGGACCCCACCACCAAGGATATATTTCCCTCCCCTCCCCTATCAGCGTTCCGCAAGGACCACTCCCTTCGTGACTCCCTCGTCAGATCCACACCCCCCACCAACCCAACCTCCACCCCCGGCACCTTCCCCTGCAACCGCAGGAAATGTAAAACTTGCGCCCACACCTCCACACTCACTTCCCTCCAAGGCCCCAAGGGATCCTTCCATATCCGCCACAAGTTCACCTGTACCTCCACACACATCATCTATTGCATCCGCTGCACCCGATGTGGCCTCCTCTATATTGGGGAGACAGGCCGCTTACTTGCGGAACGCTTCAGAGAACACCTCCGGGCCGCCCGAACCAACCAACCCAATCACCCCGTGGCTCAACACTTCAATTCTCCCTCCCACTCCACCGAGGATATGCAGGTCCTTGGACTCCTCCACCGGCAGAACACAACAACACGACGGCTGGAGGAGGAGCGCCTCATCTTCCGCCTGGGAACCCTCCAACCACAAGGTATGAATTCAGATTTCTCCAATTTCCTCATTTCCCCTCCCCCCACCTTGTCTCAGTCGGTTCCCTCAACTCAGCACCGCCCTCCTAACCTGCAATCCTCTTCCTGACCTCTCCGCCCCCACCCCACTCCGGCCTATCACCCTCACCTTGACCTCCTTCCACCTATCCCACCTCCATCGCCCCTCCCCCTAGTCCCTCCTCCCTACCTTTTATCTTAGCCTGCTTGGCTCTCTCTCTTATTCCTGATGAAGGGCTTATGCTCGAAACGTCGAATTCTCTATTCCTGAGATGCTGCCTGGCCTGCTGTGCTTTGACCAGCAACACATTTGCAGCTATCCCTCATCAAATTATTCCTTTCTAAATGATTATAAATCCTATAATCTTATAACCCTTTCCAACAATTTACCCAGAACGGAAGTAAGGCTCACTGGTTTATAATTACCAGGATTTCTACTCCCCTTCTTGAACAAGGGGACAACATTTGCTATCCTCCAGTCTTTTAGTACTATTCCTGTCAACAACGATGATTAAAGATCAAAGCCAAAGGCTTGTCAACCTCCTCCGTGGCTTCCCAGAGAATTTAGATTAGATTACTTACAGCGTGGAAACAGGCCCTTCGGCCCAACAAGTCCACACCGACCCGCCGAAGCACAACCCACCCATACCCCTACATTTACCCCTTACCTAACACTACGGGCAATTTAGCTTGGCCAATTCACCTGACCTGCACATCTTTGGACTGTGGGAGGAAACCGGAGCTCCCGGAGAAAACCCACGCAGACACGGGGAGAATGTGCAAACTCCACACAGTCTGTCGCCTGAGTCGGGAATTGAACCCGGGTCTCAGGTGCTGTGAGGCAGCAGTGCTAACCACTGTGCCACCGTGCCGCCCACAAATCTTACGATAAATCCTATCCAGCCCAGGGGCCTGAACTATTTTGATACTTTTGCCAGTGACTTCTCATGTCCCCTCCTGGTTCTTCTTAGTTCTCTCTTTAGGTCCTTCCTGGCTAACTTGTAACTCTTAAGCACCCTAACTGAGCCATCACATCTCATCATAGCGTAAACCTTCTTCTTCTTGGCAAGAGATTCAGCTTCTTTAGTAAACCATGGCTCCCGCACACGACAACTTCCTCTCTAAGGTAAATACTTATCAAGGATCTGCACTGGTTGTTCCTTGAATAAGCTCCAGATTTCAGTTGTGCCTATCCACTACAGTTTACTTCCCCATCCTATGCATCCTAAATTTTGCTTAATCGCACATAAATGCCTTTCCCCCAGCTTTAACTCTTGGCCTGTGATATATACCTCTCCATTTCCATCACAAAAGTAAATGTAACCGAATTGTGGTTACTAACACCAAAGTGCTCGCCTACCTCCAAACCTAACACCTGGCCGGGTTCATTACCCAGTACCAAATCTGATGTGGCCTTATTCCTTTTTGGATCTGTCTACATACTGAGTCAGGAAACCCTCCTGCACACATTGGACAGAAACTGACCCATCTGAAGTACTTGAACTATAGTATTTCCAGTGAATATTTGGAAAGTTAAAGACTCCCTTAACAAATACCCTGTCACTCTCGCTTGTATAGAGGATCATCTTTGCTCTCCTATCCTGTACATCTCTGGAACTATTCAGAGGCCTATAGAAAACTCCCAACAGGGTGACCTCTCCTTTCCTATTTCTAACCTCAGCCCATACTACCTCAGTCAACAAGTCCTCAAACGTCTTTTAGAATAAATTTACATTAATTTAGAATATCTAGTCAGCATGGGTGAGTTGGACTGAAGGGTCTGTTTCCAAGCTGTACATCTCTATAACTCTGACTCTGACTTACACACAGATTAGAAATAAGTGGTGACACTAAAAGGATAAAATCTTTTTTTGAAAAAAATGAAATATATGGATCAGCCTCTGAATTGTACATGTGGGGTGGGGGGCAGATTTAACAGAGTGACCATTACAGTGGAGGTTACAGGTAGTGCTAATGCACAATTCACAGTTTTGCAGATAGGTTGAGATTCTGCAAGTATGACTCCCTTTTACCGTGGTTGATTTCAAGTAAGGTGAGAAAGAGTATCATAGAGTCAGAGTCATACAGATGCACAGCACAGAAACAGACCCTTCGGTCCAACCCATCTATGCCGACCAGATATTCCAACCCAATTGAGTCCCACCTGCCAGCACCTGGTCCATTATCCCTCCAAACCCTTCTTAGGCATACATCCATCCAGATGCCTTCTAAACATTGCAATTGTACTAGCCTCCACTACTTTGTCCAGCAGTTCATTCTGTACACGTACCACCCTCTGCATGAAAAAGTGGTCCTTCAGGTCTCTTCTTTATCTTTTGCCCGCTCTCCCTAACCTATACCCTCTAGTAGTGGACTCCTCCACCCCAATGATGAGACTTTGTCTATTGTTTTACATATGTCTTTTGTTTTCTGTTTCGTTGTTGTCTGGTAGTAATAAAGCTGATTTCTAGCACTCAGAGTGAAACATTATTTTTACATGCATTGTCTCTACAGGATAGGTCTTTGTCTGTGACATTCACAGCATGCTATTATGCTCAAACCCAGGTTGATAAATAAAAGAACTTCAGACCCATTAGCACACTGTAAAACTGTTGTTTTAAATTTATGTTCTTGCGTATTCTTCAAAGAGAAAAATATGTCTAATATTTTTTGGGTATCCCAGTGCTGAGCACAGGTTTGTGAATCCCTGATTATCTTTGTAGACATGAGATCCTAGTGCAATATGTTTCTACTTACTTCTTAATTTACATCAAGTAAAAAACTGCAGATGCTAGAAGCTAAAGTAGACAAGCAGGAGGCAGGAAGAACATAGCAAGCCAGGCAGCATTAGAAAGTGAGAAGTCAATGTTGTGACTGTGACCCTTCTTCAACCTTTGTTCTCCCCTTCCACAGGGTGGAAGTGGAGTTCAGATAAGGGGGAAGAGTGTGGGTGGGGAGAGGGGATGGGGTGGTGAGGTAGGGATAGGTGAGCACGGGTAGAGGGTATGACCTGGCTGGTCGATGGGATGGGGTGGTGAGGTAGGGATAGGTGAACACGGGTAGAGGGTATGACCTGGCTGGTCGATGGGAGGAATGAATCCAATTGGTGGCAGGGAGGAAGGATCAGTCAGAGCAATGGAAGATGTCTTCTCTACATTGGGGAGACCAACTATAAACTAAGGGCATGTTTTGCTGAGCATCTCAGCCGGGTCTGCAGGGGCTGACCTGAACTCCCAGTCACTGCCCATTTTAATTTCCCTTCCCACTCCCTTTACGACATGACCATCCTTGGGCCTCCTCCGTTGCCATAACAAACCACACTGCAAACTGGAGGAACAACACAGCCAGGGCAGCCTATAGCCTGGAGGATTCCACACAGAGTTCTCTCCTTTCAAATAATCTCCTTTCCCATCCCCTAACTCCATTCCCAGCCCCTCCTCCTTCATTGTTTTCCACTTACTGACCCATTCTCCTAGCCACCAACCAGATTCATTCCTCTTATCGACCAACCAGGATATATCCTCTGCCTGCGTTCACCTATTGCTACCTCACCACCCCAACTTTGTCCCCACCCCAAACCTCTCCCCAACACTTCCCCCCTTTTATCTGCAGCTCCCCTTACACCCACTCCAAGTCCTGAAGAAGGGTTAAACCCAAAATTTTGACTTCTCCACCCCGGATACTGCCTGGCTTGCTGTTGTCCTTCCTGCTTGTCTATCTTAATTTACATCTGTACCTATTTTTGGCTGTACCAGCTGTCTATTAAAAACTATATTTTGGAATTATTAAAAATATCAGCAACACTCTGGGGCTCTAACACATGAAATCAAAGCCACCCAACTTCATAACCCCTTCCCCCTTAAGAAAAAACCATCATAATGAAAAGATGGCTTCATTTCTTTCTCTAATCCTAACCTACAATATCAAGACATACATATGACTTTAATCCAATTACATATTAACTTTCTCCCACCGATATATAACGTTGAATAGATGTGGCTTATCAATACTTCATCAGTTAAATCTGCGATAACGCATCTGAGATTACATTCTTACAACCAGCAACATGCAAAATATGTAAACTAAAAGTCTGTAACATAAGACTCCAATGAAATAGTCTAATTTTCTTGTTTTTAATGCCTATTAAGCATGTAAGAGGAATGCAATCCATGTACACAACCATCTCTGACACATTGTTCGTAACATACACATTAAAATGTTGTACGGCCAGTACCAAACTCAATAGTTCTTTTTCGATCATGGAGTATTTCCTCTGGTGGATGTTGAGTTTCTTTGAAAAGTAACCATTTGGCAGTTCAATCCCATCATCAATCCCAGTACAGCTCCAAATCTTTTGGCTCTACCATCGATGGCAACTTTAGTTTGGTGTCGCTAAAACTGGTGCTTAATATTACCAAGATAGATTTACTCAAGGGCTGCTGGCAGGTTCCCTTGACTGCTCATGTAGTCTCCATTTTCCTAACATTGGATGAATCATAGCGGTGGTTAATATTGCTTTTAAATAGTTGATTGCCTCAAAAAACACACACATACATATATAAACATTCATTTTCTTAATCTCAGTCAGTCATCTTTTCGGGTTTAATCAGTTCTCTTGAAATTCTAGACAGAGCATCTGTAATCAGATTTCCTGGCAAAAGGTGGGTAATTGTCAGGTAGTACGGACATAGAACAGAACAGCTCAGGAACAGGCCCTTCAGCCCATGATATTGTGCCAAAAATGATGCCAAATTCAACTAGTCCATTCTGCCTGCCCTTGGTCCATATCCACCCATTCCTTGCATATTCATGTGATTATCTAAAGATCCTTTAAATGCCCCTATCATATGTGCCTCCACCATCACTGTCTACCTGTGACTCCACTTTCAAAGAACTGTGAACCTGAACTCCAAGATCCGTCTGTTCCACTACACTCCTTAAGGCCCTATTAAACTCCTACATTGATTTGACTTTCCAAAATGCAAAACCTCACACTTATTAATATTAAAACCTAATTGCCATTTCTCCACCCAGTTGCCCAGCTGGTCAAGGTCCTGCTGCAAGCAGTACAGTAGTACAGCAGCGCTTCACTGGAGGCTCCACAGCACTGAGGATGTCACCCAGAAAGCGGATGGAACATCTGTAAACCAAATTCACAGCTTGGCAAACATAACCACAACAACTGTTATCCTCATTCTCTGGGTTGATAGTAATGGGACAGACCATTTCCTGTTCTCCCCTTCTCTGCAGTGGCCTTTTAAACAGGATCCAGCCTTCAATTTTTTCCGCAATTTATGATCTCAATCAGACAACTCATTAGTCCAAGCTCCGTTACTACTCTACATGGGATACTGGACCATCCCTTTAAGTGTTCCCCTGTTGCTAATGGGAGCACTCCTGTCTCCACGCTGAAAGGTTCGGGCGGTGACATGCTTTTTTGATTTTCATTCCATCATTGTTTGGGAGATTGTTAGAAATTGGCCAGATCCCATGGAATATGGGCTTTTTCAAATTGTGAAGAAACTTGAACCATCCTGAGCCTTTCAACAGCATAGAACAGAAACATACAGCTTAGAACATAGAAGAGGTACAGCCCTTCAGCCCATGATGTTATGTCAAACATGACGCCAAATTTAATGAATCCCTCTGCCTGCCCTTGGTCCATATCCCTCCATTCCTTACACATTCATGTGATTTTAGATTACTTACTTACAGTGTGGAAACAGGCCCTTCGGCCCAACAAGTCCACACTGACCCGCCGAAGCATAACCCACCCAGACCCATTCCCCTACATTTACCCCTTTACCTAACACTACGGGCAATTTAGCATGGCCAATTCACCTGACCTGCACATCTTTGGACTGTGGGAGGAAACCAGAGCACCCGGAGGAAACCACCCAGACACGGGGAGAAATGTGCAAACTCCACACAGTCAGTCGCCTGAGGCGGGAATTGAACCCGGGTCCCTGGCGCTGTGAGGCAACAGTGCTAACCACTGTGCCACCATGCCACCCATATATCTTAAACATATCTAAAACACCCCCATCTTAATTCCCCCACCGCCAACCCTGGCAAAGTGTTCCAGACTCCTACCACTCTTTGTGTGAAAAGACCTGCCCCTCACATCGCCTTTGAACTTTCTCCCTCTGACCTTAAACGCATGTCCTCTAGTTTCAGACATTTCAACTCTGAGATAAAGATTCTGACTGTCAACCCTAACTATGCTTCTCATAATTTTAAAGACCTCTATCAAGTCTCCCATCAGCATCTGCCGGTCCACAGAAAACAACCCCAGTTTTTCTAGGCTCTCCTTATAGCTCATACCTTCTAATCCAGGCAGCATCCTGGTAAATCTCTTCTGCGCCCTCTCCAAAGCTTCCACATCCTCCCTGTAATGTGGTGGTGACCGGAATTGAACACAATACCCAGAGTGTAGCCAAACCAAAGTCTTATAAAGCTGCAACATGACCTCCTGACCATTGTATTTAATTCCCCGAAAAGTAAAGGCAAGTATGCCATATGCCTTCTTTATCACCCTATCTACTTGCCTGGCCACTTTCAGGAAGCTATGGACGTGAACCCCAAGATCCCTCTATACATCAATGCTGTTCAGGGTCCCGCCATTAACTGTATACTTTTCCTTAACATTTGATCTCCCAAAGTGCAGCACCTCACACTGACCCGGATTAAACTCCAGCTGCCATTTCTCTGCCCATATCTGCAACTGATCTAGATTCCGCTGTATCCTTTGACAACCTTTTACACTATGCACAACTCTACTGATCTTTGTATCGTCTGCAAAATTAATAACTCACCAATCTACATTTTCATCGAAGTCATTTATGTATATCGCAAACAACAGCGGTCCCAGTATGGATCCCTGTGGAACTAGTCACAGATCTCCAGCCTGAAAAACATCCTTCCACCACTACTCTCTGCCTTCTATGAGCAAGCCAATTTTAAATCCACGTTACCAAGTCACCATGGATCCTATGAATCTTAATCTTCTGGATGGGCCTACCATGAGGGACCTTGTCGAAGGCTTTAGTATAATCTATGTAAACACGTTTTACTGTTCTATCCTCATTGATCACTTTTGTCATCTCCTCGAAAAATTCAATCAAGTTAGTTTCTGTCCTGCACAAAGCCATGCTGATTGTCCCTAGTTAGGCCATGCTTTCCCAAATGCGTGTAAATCCTATCCATAAGCATTCTCTCCAAATACTTTACAACCATGGACGTGAGACTCACTGGTTTATAGTTTCCTGGAATTATTCCTATTTCCCTCCTTGAGCTGAGGAACAATATTAGCTACTTGCCAGTCCTCTGGGACCTCTCCAATGGCTAGAGAAAATACAAAGATCTTGGTCAAGGCATCAGTAATCTCCTCTCTTAATAACCTGGAGTAGATACCATCAGGCCTTGAGGACTTATCCACCTCAATGCTCTTTAAAAGACCCAACACCACTTCTTTCTTGATATCAAAATGCCATAGCATATTAGCATGCTCCACACATATCTCTATCCTCCATATTTCTCCTGGGTGAATACTGATACAAAGTACTCACCTACATCTTCTGCCTCCAAGCACAAGTTCCTTCTTTTATCCTTGAGTGGTCCTACCTTCTCCCTAGTTATCCTGTTTTTTATGTATATATACAATGCCCTGGGCTCCTCTTTAACGCTACTTGTTAAGGTCAATTCATGGCCCCTTCTTGCTCTCTTAATTCCCTGCTTCAGTTCTTTCCTGCTGCAGTTTTCATCTGCAACACTGAACACCAAAGATCAGATCAGTCCCAAGTACAAGTTTGACCTGAATTGAATTAGTTAGTCCCAGGCTTCCCTGCTATTGGTGACCTCGGAACCATTGGACTAGGAGGAAGGAGTTACTCCTGATTTTTGTTTGGAGTTTCCAGCATTTTAAAGGTTTGGCTAAGGGTTATGCTCCCCTATGGTCGAGTGTTTGGTCAGCATGCATCATCCATTGCAAGGCATTGTGGAAACCTTAACTCTGTAGAACCTTACAACGAAACAATGACTTCAGGAACGTTTGTAGAAAATCGGCAAACAGAAAAATGATGCAAAAATTTCTAGAGATGACTGAAACTTGGATTCAAGTTTAACTCATATCAGCAAAAAAAAGACCACTTCCGCTCAATGGAAGTTCAGGTCTAAATAGAATGAATTGATGGCAATGGCACGTCCAAGAGACAATGGTGTCCATTGATGCAGTATCCATGTGGATCATAAAGATGGTCACTGTTGACATGCAATAGAAAGCACCCTTCTGAAGTTGAACCACAATCCATGTGCTCTCTCATCATCTCTCACACTGGCACCTTAATGATGCTCCCACTTTCATCTTGGATTTGAATCAAGGCTTTTCATTTAACCACTGAGGATTGGAGAGAATCTATTCAAAAATTAGCCTGGTGAAATGAAAAATTAGGCAAAAGGGGGAAAAGAAATATCCTCCTTTAGGTCAAGGGGTAAATTCAGCCACCAAAGTTGGGTTAAATTTTCATAGATCCCATTAATTCACATGTATAGAATTTTTCAGCCAAAGTTTCAAAATCAACTGGAAAGCAGTTAGGAATCCTGATATTTGAAAATTTATCACTTTATTGTTTCAATCTAATTCATCATAAGAGATATGGAGAGCGCTGTTTTCAAATCTGAGCTCTGACTCTTATTGAATCTGAAAGAATATTGCTTCCTTGCAAAACGCTGTCCATGGTTTTTAGGTTAAATGTTGAATATGCACCCATTACCTTAGTGCAGAAGCTGTTGCTAAGTGACAGCAGCATAGATGCATTCGGGTTTTCCACTTCTGTTTGTTCAACAATTAGAGCAATAAAACTCCAACTACGCTGCTCTTAAAAAATATTGTTGGAACACTGCTTTGTAACAAACAAATAGAGACTGTAGTCTCGTTTAACCATTTGACACTCCGGTCCCAAGGAAATGCAGAATGAATAGTTTGCAACCTAATAACATCCAGACATGTTCATATTACAATTCTCACAACTTTAGCTGCACCTCAGTTTGGTATGGCAACTACTCTGCCCACGACCATGAAAAAACTATAGTGAGTTATAAACATAGCCCAATCCATCATGTAAGCCAACCGTTGACTCTACCTATGTTTCTCACTGCCTCAGAAAACCAGTCAACATAATCAAAGACCCCTCCCACTCTGGTTTTAATCCCTGCCAACCTGTCAAGCAGAAAGTACAAAAGCTTAAACACAGAGACCAACAGATTCAAGAATAGTGCAGTTTAGCTCAAGCTGGTAAAACATCACCTAATTTTCTGCTTGGAGATCCTGCAGTCTTCTGGACTCAATGTCAAGTTCAGCAACTTCAGGGCTTGAGCTCTCCCATATCCTTACCCTAGTCCCCACCCACCAGGTCTTGTTATCACATAGTCTGCTATTATGGGAGGCAATGGCTAGAGGTATTATCACCACACTATTAACCCAGAAACTCAGCTTATGTTCTGGAGACCCGGGTTCAAATCCTGTCACAGCAGATGGTAGAATTTGAATTCAATAATAATCTAGAATTAAGAAGTTAAAAATCACAACACCAGGTTATAGTCCAACAGGTTTAATTGGAAGCACACTCGCTTTCGGAATGACGCTCCTTCATCAGGTGATAGCCTGGTGTTGTGTGATTTTTAACTTTGTACACCCCAGTCCAACACCGGCATCTCCAAATCATGGAATTAAGAATGTATTGATAACCACGCGACCATTGACAGGAAAACCCATCTGGTTCACTAATTTAGGGAAGGAAACTGCCATTCAGGCCTACATGTGTGAAGTTAAAAAAAAAACACATGACACGTTGTTAACAGTCCCCCTTAAAAGCTATTCACCTTCTCAGCCAGATCATTATCCACTCCTTTGTCTGCCCAACTGTTCTTCTCTCTCTTTGCACTCTATCCCCACCTACCATTTTCTAATACCTCCGTTCCCCTCCCCACTCTAAATTCTTCATTTAAACTAGCATTTTCCTAGCTACCATTTGCTTCTGAGGAAGGATCACTCAACCCAAAACGTTAACTCTGATTTTTTTCCACAGATGTTGCCAGACCTTCTGTGCTTTTCCAGCAATTTCTAATTTTGTCTGATTTCCAGTATCTGCGGTTCTTCCTTTCTTTTAGATTCAAGAACAGCTTCCTCCCTCTTGTTCTCAGACTTCTAAGTGGGCCGCTCAAATTTTAAATTTAATCTTGACCTCACTCTTTGAGTACCTTCTCTGCAATCATTACATTATATTCCTCACTCTGTTCTATTACCTTTGTGCACTTTGTATGGTATGATCTGCCTGTACTGTACACAAAACTTTTCACTGTATCTAGGTACATGTAACAATAATAAATCAAATCAAATCATTGCATCCATTCCCAAGAAATCAAAACATTCCAGAAATAATCAGCAGGGAAATTCCAGTCTGTGGAAGTAGCTGGGATGAAATCTAACTGAGTCATTTTGTTTGAGTACTAAATGGCTCTCTTACTCATGAGCACATTTATGTATAAGATTTATTTACTCTGCACATCAAGAGGAACAAGGCATCATCCACCAGAATTAAGCAATGACAGCTTTCAGGTGATGCAACAGCCGAGGGCACCATAGGGCTTAAAGTTTCCTGAAGGGATAAGTCAGTCACCATTCAATATCGAACACCACACAACAACCTCAATGATATCAATAAAGATGCCCAAGTAGGTGGTGTTTTTGGAAAATAGCTGAATATAGAGCATGTAACATCAGGAAAAGAGATAAGGGAGAAAACAGGCAGACAAACGAAACATAACCTGGAAACTATCAGAGTATAGTATATGCGGAACCATGGGAACAATAACAAGATAATACCCTCATCCCCAGAGTTTACAGATCATAACATGATTGAAACTTTAAACATTCTTATAAGCCACTGAAAATTAAGATGAGATTCCAATGTATCCTCCCCAGTATCTCTGTTCACGTGGGTGGCATGGTAGCTCAATGATTAGCATTGCTACCTCAAAGGACTAGAGACCTGGGTTCAATTCCAGCCTTGGGTGACTATCCATGTGGAGCTTGCACACTCTCTTCAGTCTGTATGGGTTTCCTCTGGGTGTTCTGGTTTCCTCCCTCAGTCCAAAAATGTGCAAGTTAAGTGGATTGGCCATGCTAAACTGTCCAGGGAAGTACAAGTTAGGTGGATTGGCCATGGGAAATGCAGGGTTATGGGATGGATCTGGGTGGGATGCTCTTTGGAGGGTCAGTGTGGACTCAATTGGCCTGCTTCCACACTGTAGGGAATCTATGGTATGCTGCACAGCTCTTCATCAATGCTTTTGTTACCTCCAAGTTCAGTTATTCTAATTTTCTCATGGCTGGCCTCTCAAATCTCCCATTCTCCAGAAACTGAAGCCCATCTGAAACTCTGCTGTCGATATCTTAAGTAGTACCGGGTCCTGTTTATCTCACACCCTCGTTGTAGATCAGATGGATGTAAGAAATAGCAAGGGCAAGAAGACACACTGACGGGAGTATTCAAGAGACTCTTAACCCACTTACCCAAAAAGGAAGAGTTCACGCTGGCTACTTTAACATCTGTCGCTGGGGAAGTGTTAGATCTTCATTGTAAAATATGTAATATTCCAACATTTACAACTACGTAAAATATTCAAGAAGATTCAGCATGGTTTCATGAAGGAGAAACCATTCTGACAAATTTATTGGATTATTTTAAGGAGATAACAAGCAGGAGAGTTAAAGGGAAACTAAAATACGCAATATAGTTGGATTTTCAGAAGGTGTTCAACGAGGTACCACACATTCAGCTACTTTATCTTATTAAGGGTAGAGGGGTATATTTAATGACCTAACCTTGATAAATAATTTCAGAGTCACTATTCTCTGAGAGAATAAATGCCTCCTCATCGTTGTCTCAAGTGGGCAACCCATTACTCTGACATTATTCCCTCTGGGTCCTGGACTGCTCTAAAAGGGTAAACAATCAATGAATGGACAGACGATTGACTCACCAATGGAAAACAGAATGTTGGGATAAAGGAGCATTATCAACAAGTCAACCCATAACTAGAGGAGTGAATCAGTGCTGGGAGCACAATTATTTCCAATATATATTAATGACTTGGATAAGGAAAGTGAATACATTGCAGCCAAGAGATGACACAAAAATATCTGGAAGCCAAGTGGTAGGGATGACATAAAAGGTCTGCAGAGAGATATTAGACAGATTAAGAGACTGTCAAAGACTTGGCAGATGCAACGTACTGTGGGAAAATTAGGTTTTGCACTTTGGCAGGTAGAATAAAAGACTCGAATATGATTTAAATTCAGAAAAAAAACATGTTTAAAGCTGCACCGCAGACTGATTTGGAGACCTGTGTATAAATCACAAGAAAAAGAATACAATTTCAACAAGTAATGTTGGTCTTTATTTCGAAGAGAATAGAATACAAAAAAAATGTGAAGTCTTGCTAAAACTATACAAAGCATGACTACACTTGGAGTGCTGTGAACAGTTTTTGACCCATTATTTTAGGCAAGATGTACTGGTATTGCAGACAGTCCAGAAAAAAAAATCACTAGTTTAATCTTAATAAGCAGAGATTGAGTAGGAGTTGCATTGATTGGAGTTTAGAAGTGTGCAAGAGACAACCTTATTTAAACATATAGACTTCTTCGAGCGTGTGGTAGTGTTAAAAAAATTGATTGTTTACCCTTTTACGATAGTTCAGGACCAGAGGAAATAATCTCAGAGTAATGGGTTTGCCCATTTAAGAGGAGGCATTTCTTCTCTCGGAGAGTAGTGACTCTGAAATTATTTATCGCAAAGGACTGTCAAGGTTAGGTCAGTAAATATTTTCAAGTCTGAGACAGACAGATCTTTAGTTAGTAAAGGTTATGCGGAAAAACAGGAAAATGCTGTAGAGGATTGTCAGATCAACCTGATCTCATTGAATGATAGAGCAGATGCGATTGGCAGAACAGGCTACTGCAGCTCCTATATCCTATCACCTTATGACCACCCTACACTTGCTGGCTTGTATTGGTTTGCATTCCCACACCAACCCCATTAGGACATTCTCTTCTTCGTATTTCATTCTTTTTTCTGCTTTATCCCTGTCCATCCCTATAACTTACTGACTTCTAACTCTCTTGAGAAACTTGCTTTTATCCAATTCTCACCTCTTATCAATTTCTTATTTTTTTTTCATTCCAGCCTAGGTACCAAGTTCTGGGAATTCACTCCCAAATCCTCACTACATCCTTATTGTCCTTTTCCTCTTTAAATATCCACCTTTGAGCCTATCTTTTTGTAGCCAAGCTTTAGGCCCTGTTTCAGCACAATATCAGTTTTTGTCTGACCATGTTCTTCCAAATCAGTGGTGATTTGTGCATTTTACCGCGTTGAAGGTTGCATTGGAATGCAAATTGTTCTACCTGAGGTGTGCTGTTAAATGGCATAATTTGTTTTATTATCTTTTTTCTTCTTTTGCTTTGAAAGTGATGCTAACTGTAGATGACAACTGCAAGGGTCTTCTTGTCTTCGCTCTGTTTGCACAGACACAAGAGGATTAATGACCGTGATGTTCTGATTGCCGGCTTAGTGAGTAATGATGCTGAGGTAAATTGTAAGCATTCTCATTTTCAGTGGATATTACAAATGGAATCCTGTTCTGATAACACTTAACTATGCATGTACTGCCATCAAATGGCAAGTTCACACAATTGTCTGCTCATATTCCAACTGCTTTCAGATCAAAGGCACTCAGCTACTACGGCACAAAGCCATCTAAAGGGTGGAATTTAAACTATCAGTGAAAGTATTGTGAACTAACCCAATTTATTAATATAGAAGAAAGCAGCACACCTAAGATAGAAACTACAGCTGCCCAACAAAAAAATAGGAATTGGAAACAAATAATTATCAGGTCTGGGATCGGCAGTATCCGTGGAAAGAAAAACAGTTATAGTTTTGAAGAAACATTATGTCGGACTTAAAACGTCAACTCTGTTTCTTTTCCACTGTTAAATATTTCCAGCACTTCATGATTTTAATGCTGTATGTGGGAAGCTATAGTTCATAGAGGAACATACACAATTTAGACTGAAGCAATGGATAGCAATGGTAAAGGATCCATTTGCAATCCAGGAACCTTTCCAATTCCTACTGTCTGGGCTGTGCCTGTTGGACCATGCCTGGAATACTGTGTACAATTTTAGTCTACTCATCTAAGGAAAGAAATACTGGCATTGGAGTTAGTCCAGAGACAGTTCACTAGTGCTGTCTGCCTGTCTCTGTGACTGACTATGAAGGATTCAGAGGTCAAGCCCTTCTTGATCATCAAATCCTTGTGAGTAATGTGAACTTGGAGCTCCTGATTCAGAGGCAGAGACACTACACACTGTGCCACTTGACCTGCCCTTTTACCCAGTACTGAGAATTATTTTAGTATTTCCAATCAGCTCCTGCCTTGCTGTTGCTCAGGGATGTTTCAGAAAGCCCAGGAAATGTATAATCATTCTCATAGCATCATAGAATCCCTATAATGTGAAAGCAGGCAATTCAGCCCATCAAGTCCACACTACCCCAACAAAGAGCATCCCACCCCTCTAACCTAGCCCTGTAACTCTACATTCCCCATGGATAGTTCACCAGGACTACACACTACAGGGCAATTTAGCATGGCCAATCCATCTAACCTGCACCTCTTTGGACTATGGGAAGAAACCAGAACACCCAGAGGAAACCCATGCCAACACGGGGAGAATGTGTAAACTCCACACAGACAGCCACCTGACGCTGGAATGGAACCCAGGTCTGTGGTGCTGCAAGGCAACTTTAACCACAGTGCTACCCCAATTAAATTCAAAGGCATGTTGACATAAAAGGCAACCTGCCACTTCCACAGGGGCAGTGTGAAGAGCAGCTTATTGTGCCTCAGTTAAACTCAGATTACAACAGTATTCCAAGCATGGTCCAACAGGTACAGCCCAGGCAGTAAGATCTGCCACTGGATCTTTTACGATCACTATCCGTAGCTTCAGTCTCCAAAGTTCGGTGTTCCTGAATGATCTATAACACATGACGCACAGTAGTAAAATGCTGAATGAAACACAAGCTGCTGTGCTTGCATTTCTGTCAGACTTAACTCACTGCCAGCAGCAAAGTGCATGGACTTTATTGGTTCAAGTTCCAAATCCACCAAAATTTCTTCCAGCTGCCTGTTTTTAACCTTTTAAACAAACAATTTCCTTCTTGTTAATATGTTTTACTATTTGCGCAGAAACATACCCAATGTCTTAAGCCAAAGTAAGATACATAATAATCCACTATGAACCACTTTGCACATTAGACAACATTTGCAGGTGTTTACAGGATTAGATTGGATTCCCTACAGTGTGGAAACAGGCCTTTCGGCCCAACAAGTCCACACCGACCATCCATAGAGCAACCCACCCAGACCCATTCCCCTACACTCATCTCTGACTAATGCACCTAACATTACAGACAATTTAGAATGGCCAATTCACCTAACCTGCACATCTTTGGATTGTGGAAGGAAACCAGAGCACCCAGAGGAAATCCATACAGACACGGGGAGAATGTGCAAACTCCACACAGATAGTTGCTCAAAGCGGGATTTGAACCCCCCCCCGGCGCTGTGAGGCCCACAGCACAGTGGCTCAGTGGTTAGCACTGCTGCCTCAGTCTAAAGATGTGCAGGTTAGGTGAATTGGCCATGCTAAATTGCCCGTAGTGTTAGGTGCAGGGGTAAATGCAGGGGAACGGGTCTGGGTGGGTTGCGCTTCAGAGGGTGTCGATGTGGACTTGTTGGGCTGAAGGATAGGAGGTTTGAGATCCTGATGGAATGATGGTTCTTGTCCATTGGATGAACAGACCTAGATACAAACAAAGATCCCATGTTCATCATCTGAAAACTTGCTAACCATATCCCCTATGCTCACACCCAAATCATTTATATAAATGATGAAAAGCACTGATCCTTGTTTCATACTGCTGCTTATAGACTTCCAGTCTGAAAGGCAACCCTCCACTATCATCCTCTGTCTTCTGCCTTTGAGGCAGTTCTGTATCCAAGTGGCTGGTGGTCCCTATATTCCATGTGATCTAACCTTGCTAACCAGTCTACCATGAGGAACTTTGTTGAATGCCTCACTGAAATCCATTTGGATCACATCCACCGCTCTGCCCTCATCAATCCTCTTTGTTAATTCTTCAAATAACTCAATCAAGTTAGTTAGATACAATTTCCCATACATAATGTCATGTTGACTATCCCTAAGGTAAGAAATGTGGTAGAGTCACACATGAAGTCCACTGAGGCCTATCCCGACCTCGGGAACAACTCACTGCATCTGTTAACTAAGGTCCGAGTGTTGTGGTGAGATTCTCACCAAGCAGTAATGAGTTGTCTGTTACGAGGGATTATTGCTTGTTAAAGATCTTATTAACTACAGATCCCAAGCAATTTTCTATCATATCACCCTCCAGGAGCAAACTGGACTGAGGGAATTCATAGAATTCCTACAATGCTGAAAAATACCATCAAGTCCATACTGACCCTCTGTAGAGCATCCAATTCAGACCCAGACCCCCAGTCAATCCTTATAACCCTGTATTTACCATGCAAATCCACCGAGCCTGCACAATTTTGGGCAGTGGGAGGAAACCGGAGCACCTGCACCGATATGGGGAGAATATGCAAACTCCACACAGCCAATCACCCAAGCTGGAATCAAACCAAGGTCCCTGGTGCTGTGAGGCAACAGTGCTAACCACTGAACCACCATGGAATTCAGGGCAAGGCCTGTTGATTCCAACTTAACATTTCTTCAAAAGGACCTCCATATTGGATATGGGACACGAACAACATAGGGCCTGCTCCATGGATACTGGTCAGCACCACCTCATGGCCAAGCACATTGGCACAAAACACGTATCAGCTCTAAAGAACCTTCTTAGCAAATCTCAGAGCCACACTGAGTGGGGTTGGTGGTTAATGAGACATAGGCGAAAGTGAAGACTGCAGATGCTGGAGATTAGAGTGGTGCTGGAAAAGCACAGCAGGTCAGGCAGCATCCAAAGAGCAGGAAAATCGATGTTTCGGGCAAAAGCCCTCCATCAGGATAAGATGTAGGGGGGACATTCAGTTGGCCATGTGAAGACACGCCCTCCATGAAACTCAACAAACCTGACCCTTACTCACAACAAAAAACAAGATTCAGACTCTTGTGCTTCCTTTCAGGCAACAGGAAACTGTGTTCTTATCCATTGGTATACTCTTCATTGAATTTGGGAAGGTCCTGCAAGCAAGTAAAGAGCAAAACACCATCTCGGCAAGGCATGGGGGAAATGAGCAGTAAGCCTACCTTAAGCAGATCATTTCAGTAAAACCTCTCAAAAAATCCATTACAGGCCAATTCACAAAGGGACATTTATCACATATATATTGGAGGTGCGAGTGGTCCTTTTATTGTGATGCCAGATTCTCTATGTTGGAGAAGGAATCTATATTCCAGGTGCATAGCTACCAATGTTGGATAATCATTCAGAAAGGAATTGCATTATTCATATGTCAATATAGTTCCATCAAAAACATATTAAAAATAGATATCACTCAATTCAATAACTATCTCACACAATGCTTTCGGTTGGCATTCTATTTGGAGTCAGCTGACCACACACAGGAATCTGACAGCTGATCAACAACTTTATAAACGCAGGAAAGATACCTTTTGATCCGTTTTGAGTGGAAGGAGTTGATTGACAGCTTGATGCCCAGGCACAGATTGTATATTTTGGTTTCCTAATGTATTTTCAATTGTCAGCTGTGATGAGGTTACAGCCTGTGAAGAGATAGTCATGGAAACCTTGTGATCATTTGGTGAAGCCTCATGTACACTTTTTAAGGTACAAATACTGTTCCAAGTTTTGTATTTCACTGGGAAAAGTGCTCTTTAGAATCGTATCTGTGTTACTTTTGTGCCAATGTAATTCAATTTAAGCTTTCAATAAAGGAGAGTGATTTTTGTATATTGACCATTAGTCATTTTTCCTTTTACTGATCTGTGCCCTGCTGACAGTATTGCAACAAAGGTATTCAAAAACTGTTCATTTTCCAATTTTCACTTGATGATTGAGATCCATCATCTGCACTCTGTTTGGAAAGAACTTTTGAGACACAATAAGAGACATTTTGGGACAAGGATTCATCAATACCACAAATCAACATTTTTCCCAAAAACATATTTAGGACCACACCCAAAGGCAGTGAGGTTCTGCACTACTCTATCATCTTGAAGGAGTCACTAGGAGAAGCAGAGTGCTTAGTCATGACTGTGTTGTTTGGAGCTCCTTTTCGGGTTCCTTGAGGAATAGTAAGAAGATGAGAGTGCAGGTAGAGTGACAATAGTTGTTGATGGGCAGAGTAGCAGGAGTGAAGAGGGGTTCAGTAGGAAGTTTGGACCACTGGCACTTGATGTGGGCAATTTGAATGTTAACAAAGCCTTTGACAGTATCCAACATTGTAGACAGGTCAGAAATGATGAAGCCAATGGGTCTAGAGGAGATTGGCAATGTGGATCCAACTGAGCTCAATGGACAGAAGCGAAATATAATAGTTTAGTTAATACTTGGTCGTTTTATTAATGACATTTTACTTTCATGGTGTTTAGCAGGACCAATGCGAGTTTATTGTTTTTAGTGGTAAATAGCAATGATTAAGAATTTTAAAACCCATGAGATTTTAAGAATAATAAATAGGGATAGCAAAGTTTATGTTAAAATAATAAAATTCCTACAATATGGAAAGAGACTCATTTTCTGCTCCGAATTTCTGAAGAGTATCCCAGCCCCCCGACCTCCATTCTATTCCTGTTAACCCACATTTACTATGGCTAAGCCATCCAGCCTGGACATCCTTAGACACTATGGGCACTTTAGCATGGCCAATCCATCTGCCCTGCACATCTTTGGAATGTGGAAGGAAACCAGAGCACCCGAAGGAAACCCACATGGACACGGGGAGAATCACGCAGACAGTCACCCAAGGATGAAATCAAAGCCAAGTCCCTGGCACCGTGAGGCAATTGTGCTAACCACTGACCCACCATTTTTGTCTCTGTATCTTACTGGACACACGTCATTAACTGCCTCCCTCAACTGTATGTGTGATTTTAGTCCCATCTCATCACATGCCTTTCCAAGAACAACTCACCACTCACTGGATCACTGGCAAAGGACCAGCATCCCCTGCGCCTGCACCGTCTTTGAAAGGCTGCTGTGCACCCAGACAAATGTTGATAGTTTGGCATTGAACTGCAGCAACAATATGATGACAAATTGGCCACAAGGCCACATGATAGTCAGCATGGCTGCCACTCCCTCGCACACAGGACTCCAAGCTCTCACCCTGGTCACTGTTTAATCATCAGGCTACACAGTTTAGCTACGTCCTGTCTGTACACCCTCTTTAATTCACCACTATTCTGTCACCAATGTCCAAAGTAAGCTCACTATTTACCATGGTCCAGTAGGGGACCATCACACACAGGTAAGAAATGGGACAAATACAAATGTGGTCTTTTATGTACAAATGGCAAATTTTAACACAAACAAAACCAGGAGAGACTGAGGTCTGATCCCAGGATGCAATCCGAATGCTGGCATTGTGACCAATGACCATTCCATTCCATGATGGTTGGCTGCACTGAGCTCTTATCCTCCGGGAGTCGATTGTATGAGGTGCTGTCCAGCTTGTAGCATCAACACATCTGGGCTCTGTCAGGAACAAGGTCAGCTTTCTCCTCTCAATGTCCTCATCCTCATCCTCTACCCTTCGTTCCTCTGCATCTAATACAGATGCATAATCCTTTATCCGAAATGCTCGGGGCCAGCTGGGTTTTTGGAATTCAGTATCTATTGAATTTCAGAACAGGTGACAGTTTGATGGTAAAATTTTTAAAAATCTTACTGGAGGAACATGCTCACAAAGAAAAACAGGCCTTGAGACAGAATTAACGCCTGTCAGTACTGGGCCACACCCACCCATCTCATAGCTGAGTGACACGCATCAAGTGGGTGACGACTTGGGATAACTGTTTGCGTGTCAAACAACCTTGTTAATGAGAAAAAAAACTTCATCAAAAAATCTTTCGCACTTGAGCTTTTTGCGTATCGGGATTTCAGATAAAGAATTGTCTATCTGTCCATCATCTCATTGCATGCTGCACACCATCCTAGCTATACTGGAGGGCCTCCCAACCGATTCTTGTCCAAGATGTGGAACTGAATCTTCACTAATCCCACTATCTGCTCTGCCACTGCCCTGGGCGAAGGACGGGTAGCATTGTATTAGTGCTCTGTCAGGCAGGGGATAGAGTAATGGTATCATGAGCCATGCTCACAGTGGGTACACCTTGTCCTCAGCAAACAGCTTTGTAAGGCACCTGGACATTCAAATAGGTACATGAGGGTGCTCTAGGATGTAGGCATTCTGGCAGCTGCCAGGGGAGTGGGCACACACCCTCCAGGAAGTGGTAACGATGATCACAGATCACCTGAATATTAATGGAATGGAGCCTGTTCCTGTTGATGAATTCTACAGTGTTGTGGCACTGCCCTCTCAGTGCCACATGGACACAGTTGATGGCACCCTGCATCTGGGGGAACTGAGCTATGTTCCTGAATCCTCCTGCCCAGACTGCAGCACTGACCTCATTATGGGGGAATGAAATGCTTTGATGTGACCAGATGGCATTAGTCACTGTCTCGATGTATGTGTGGGTGCCCGTGTGAGAGATTCCAAGGAGTGATTGACAGATCTCAAAGGCTTCGTCAGTGGGATACCCTGCAGATGACGGCTGAATACACTGTACTCGACAGCGAAACATGCTGCACCTAATGACAGAGACGTAATCTCAGAATAACAGGTCACCCATTCAGGACAATGGTTTGGAGAAATTCACTCTCCCAGAGGATATTGCATCCAAAGAATTATTTACCACAAAGATTTGTTATAGAGTCGTACAGCACCAAAACAGGCCCTTTGATCCAACGCATCCATATCAACCAGGTTTCCCAAAGCTAGACAAGTCCCGTTTGCCTGCTTTTGGCCCATATCCCTCTAAACCCTTCCTATTCATGTACCTGCCCTAATGTCTTTAAAATGTTATAACTGTGTCCACTCTATCATTTCCTCTGGCAGTTCATTCCGCATACACACTGCCCTCTGTGTAAAACATTACCTCTCAGGTCCCTTTTAAATCTTTCCCTAAACCTGTGCCCTCTAACTTTGAACTCCCACCCCTTAGGGAAGAGAACTTTGTGTTTCATCTTATCTATGCCCCTGATGATTTTATAAAGTCTTGGGTTATTACGTATATTCAACATTGTGGGGGAAATGCAGGAAAGTGGAGTTGAGAATTTCACCAAAGATCCTTAGACAGCACTTTCCAAACCCGCAAACACTTTCATCTGGAGACTCAGGGCAGCAGATAAGTGGGAACACACCACTTTAAAGTTCCACTCCAAGCCATTCACCATCCTGACTTGGAAATATATTGCTGTTCCTTCACTGTTGCTGGGTCAAAATCCTGGAATTCTCTCTCTAATGGCATTGTGGATTGATCCATAGCAGGTGGACTGCAGTGGTTCAAGAAGACAGCTCACCATCACGTCTCAAGGCAACGAGGGACAGACAATAAAAGCTGGCCAGTCAGTGATGCCCATATCCCACAAGTGAATTAAAAGAAAAAGAAGAACCAAATCAGCCAAGATCTAGCTGGATGGCAGAGTGGAATTGATGATCCATAGGTCCTGCTTGTGCCCTTATGTCTTACGATATTCAATGAGAACGAATGTGGTCTTCAGAGAGGTACTCAGCAAGAAATCAGAGAAAATAGGTAAATTCATCTTTATTTAACTCACAGCAGTTTCAGGAGAAATGTTGTCCAGGATGAACTAAAGGGATAAAATTATTGGGTTGTGGTACAGTATACAGTAACTCTTCAGAAATCATTTGGTGTTTTATAGAATTTGAAACACTGTTCATGAAATCATTATTGCTTTCCAACACTGTGCACTTTCACATTATTTCCCATCATCTGAAATATTGCAATTGACATTAATTGCTGCAAATCTCATGATTATTAGTGTGAGAATACTGTTAAATAATTATTGTCTTTTTTATGAGATTATTTTGAAATACGAACAAAGATTATTAATGACAATAGTACTGAAAACGTATTGTTGAAAAGAACTAGACAATTAAATACAATTAACTTTGCATGCAGATGTATAAAGTTCTACTTTTGTTGAATAAGTTAATGCAGTTTTGTAAAAAGATTTTTTTCCAAATATCAAACATCAAGCTTCAAGTTACCAGCTCTTTTGTAATGCTCAACATAGTTTAAATAATAATTGTGTTTCAGCCCTCTTTTAGTAAGGTAGTTGCTTGCCATGAGTATTGTATTTCGGATTATGCTCCTGATCAAGAATGGATTAAACCCAAGAGGCTGAAAGGCCTGGTCCTGGACCTCAGAGTCCAAAGAGGCAGGATTTATGCAGTTCGAGGTATATAGTTTAGTCGTATCAAATCTAATCTCAAATTTGCCCAATGGGCCAGTATTGTTTTTTTGAAAACATATCACAATGTTTGTATTACATCAAGCTCAGAAAAAGAGATGGCTAGGCCAAATTTCAATGTCAACCGTGGTACTTTCTGAGCTGATCCTGCTGAAAACCATCTTTGTGGTTCTAATGCATGTTTACCTCTGGTTTTGCAATTAAATTCTGAAACATCACGAAGGCACTGAAGATGTAAGGAATAAAAAGTGAAATTTCTTGTGAAATTCAGTTTTCCCAGCACTTTCTGTTTTTATTTCATATCCTCAGTATCTACAGCACTTTGTTTTTAATTAAGGTGAAAGGGGCATTAAGAGTTTTCATAGTCTCAGTACCTAATTTGTCCACCCATTGCAGTGCAACTGTTTGCAAAGATTGCTGGGAAATTAGCTAAAAAAAAGGGGAAGGACAGGGCAAATGCTAATTGTGCTCTCAGACCAGATCTTGAAAACTGTATCTAGTTGTGTTGATATTTACATGCTGGAGGCAAAGTTTGACAACAGCAAGGACTCTGATCCCTGAGCTTCCACCAAATTATTTAATCATCAACACCTCAAAGAAATAATCAGCCATGGTTAAACAATAGCGCACGCAAAATTCTGAGCACTGCATCTTAAAAAAAAGTTTTTTTTACCTTGACAGCAAGCATAACATTGATTCATTGTCATAGGACTTTATAGACTAGATAGTCATGGAGTCTTCCAGGTTTACAGCATGGAAACAGGTGCTTCAACCCAAACTTGTCCATGCCACTCAGTTTCACAATTTAAACTAGTCCCATATCCCTCCATACCTATTCCATCCATGTACCTGGACAAATGTTCATTAAATGACAAAATTGTACACAACTCTACCACTACCTCTTTCATACTCACCACCCTCTGTGTGAAAAAAGTGCCCCTCTGGACCCTATTGCATCTCTCCCCTTTCACTTTAAATCTATATCCTCTATTTGTAGACTACCCTACCATGGGGAAAAGCTGCTGGCTATCTAACTTGTCTATTCCTCTCATGATTTTATAGACCTTAATAAGCTCATCCCTCATCAGCTACGCTCCAGGGAAAAATGCCCCAACTTTTCCTTGTAACTTAAACCTTCCACCCCAGGTAGCATCCTAGGAAATCTTTTCTGCACTCTTTCTAGTTTACTAATATCCTTTCTATAGTAGGGTGACCTGAACTGCACACAGTACTCCAAATGTGGCCTCATCGATACCTTGTTTAGCTGCAACAAAACTTACCAACTCCTACTGTCAATGTTGAGTGGAAGGTTAGACAAGAAGGCTTGTTCTTTTTGGGGTATTGAAGGTTAGGGGATATTTTATTTGAGATTTGTAGAACATTGAGAATAAATAAATATATTTTAAAAATTATATATATATACACACACACACACACACACACACACACACACACACCTTTTAGGGGTTGGAGGTGGTGAATGTAGGAGAGTCTAGGACAATGTGAGAGTCATTGAAAATCAGAACCAGGCTTTTGTGGAGAGAAATTAGGCAGCTCGTTTTCACACATAGTGGGTAAAAGGATGGAACTCTCCCCTCCCCAGAAGTCTCAGAGTTAACTAATCATTTCAATTTGAGAATGACAGATTCTTGCAATGCAAGGATCTGGAGCCAAACCTGGTAGATGGAAATAAGATACAGATCACACAGGATCCCAATGAATAGCAGAACAAGTTGAAGAGGCTTGTGCCATATCTTAGATGCCTGTGTTGCTTAAATTTTATTGCTCAAGGGAATCCAAGCCTAATTTGTACAACTTTGCCTAACAATTTAACCCTTTCAGTCTAAACATCATCTGATAAGCATAGGTCACAGTGAGAAGGATATCCTTCCTACAGTAAGATAATCACTGAACATATTAATCTGAATGGGGTCCTGCTGAAATGTAAATCTACCACATTGTATTCTAACCCTCTGGGCATAAAGACTATGCATTGAATCATCCTTTTTGGTTAGAATTGGAACCTCGACACTTGATTTTGGTACCGCAAATCTTTCAACTTTTCCATGGTGCTTAGCTTCTTTATTCTAGTGGTCTTGTCATCATTCAAGAACTTCAAAATTAGATTGTTGCTTTTTCTCCAGCTGGTCTGAGATTTCCTTAATACATTGCAAGTTGTGTTTCAATAAATATCCTGCCAACAACAAAGCAATGTTTATATTGAACTTCCAGTCCATCCTAAGAGAATATATTGCAACTTAAAGAAATGATGAAGGAAGTTGTGTTTATACTGCAGTCAGGTGTATTCATTTTATTTTGGGACAGCGGGAGGGAAGAGAGAAAGACACATGCATGCACAGCTATGTAGGTGTTAAACACATGGGGATTACACACCACTTCCCCATACAAACAGACACTTACACACACACACACACACACACACACACACACACACAGGTACACACACACAGGTACACACACACAAACACTGGCATACACACGAACACATATATACGCACACACTCACACACAGATACTCAAAAGGGAAGTAAAATAAAAATAGTGAGAAAGAGGCACATCAAGAGACACTCAAGCATTCAAAAATGCTTTTTTTAACTAAATCCAGTGTTATAACAAGAAGAAAACTGGCATATGGAGATTAATTAGCATTCTTGATAGGAATTCTGTGAATACACACTTTCAACATTTTCACATGGATATCCCCATCACCTACTCAAGATGTTCAGGCAGTCATTGCCATCAATAATAATACACATATCCTCATTTCCAAGTGAAAGGTTGAGTCTCTATTCCCATTGCTCTGTTTCTGAAATCCTGCCAACAGCAGCAGCAGCAGCAAAACCAATGTGTGTCTGCAGTGCTAACTCCATTCCTTTGGCAGGCGTTATCCTTGAGACAGTTTGGCTGTGCTAATCTGTGTTGGCATCCACACTCCAAATGCATCTTCTGTCAGAAGCATGGAGCACCATTACATCCAGAGATTTGAGGAGACACCTTGAGCCGCAGCTTTTAAACAACCTTGAAATAATTGGATTTTAGAATATACCCCTGGGTACTTGCAAAAAAGCCATCACTCCTGTCAGAATTCAAATAATTGAGACAACATGATTTCAAGTTTTGCTGCCGGACTTACAAAATAAAATTAAATAAAGTGAGTCCTCAGCGGAAACTTTGGATATCAACCAGGTGACCAATTGACAGAAGGAGTGAATCCAAATCATTACTGACATCTCTATTACATATGTGAACATGGAGCTGTTCATTCAATTCGTTTCTCCCTCTTTTCAGCTCCCACCACCATCTGTCATAACAGGGATGTGATCTTCATTGAAAAAGTGTTCAGAAGTATCAATTTGTTAAATTTGGGAGGGGTTTAGAAAAAAAGACGACTCAAGTGCTGAGCATGTTCTCAATTTATGCTCTGCTGCAGTCAGTAATTGATTACACTAATTACTTTGATTACAGTGCATTTCCAGAAACAGGATACAAATACTTCCACAAAACCAGCAATTGTTGCCTTGGGTTGAATCTTACACAAGTCTCATTTCCATTGAGTTTCATGGAGGGTTTCTTGCCTTGAGGCCAGAAAAGAGTTTTCTCACACTGTCATCTCAATCTCACCTCATTAACTACCTACCCTGCTCCTATGGAGGGCGGCAAGGTGGTTCAGTGGTGAGCACTGTTGCCTCACAGCGCCAGGGACCCAGATTGGATTCCAGCCTTGTGTGACTGTCTGTGTGGAGTTTGCATGTTCTCCCCATGTCAGCGTGGGTTTTCTCTGGGTGCTCAGGTTTCCTCTTACAATCCCAAGATGTGTAGGTTAGGTTAGGTGGATTTCCTATGCTAAATTGCCCATAGTATTTAGGGATGTGTAGGTTAGGTGCATTAGTCAGGGGTAAATGTAATTAGGGTAAGGAAAACAGTTTGGATGGGCTACTCTTTGGTGGGTCAGTATGGACTTTTTTTTAGATTAGATTATTTAGTGTGGAAACAGGTCCTTCAGCCCAACAAGTCCACACCGACCCGCGAAGCGCAACCCACCCATACCCCTACATTTACCCCTTACCTAACACTACGGGCAATTTAGCACAACCAATTCACCTGACCTGCACATCTTTGGACTGTGGGAGGAAACTGGAGCACCCAGAGGAAACTCACACTGACACGGGGAGAACGTGCAAACTCCACACGGTCAATCGCCTGAGGCTGTGAGGCAGCAGTGCTAACCACTGTGCCACCGTGCCACCCGTGCTTTTGTTGGGCCGAAGGGACTGTTTCCACACTGTAGGGATTCTATGATTCTATGATTCTATGCGATACCGCCCCTCTCGTGTTTGATACTAGCCTGATACTATCGCTCTCCATACCCTGAGGAGCTCATTGTTGCCTGGCTTCGCCCCACATGCTTTATAAAATTTGCCTTGGACTTAGCAGAGAAGGGGAAACCAGTGCCTCACTTTGAGAGCAGGGACCTGGAAGTGTTGGTAAACAAGTGATCCAGAGGGAAGGATGCTTTTGAGACCACCAGAGGAGCTTATGACACCAGATTCTACTGGCCTGCTCCAAGGTTCCCATCCAGGTCAGTGCATTCTCAGCCATCTGGCAGAATGTAGACAGAAGGTCCCCAGCCACTAGCACTGGCCTGCCACCTCACACTCTCTCTATCTCTGCTCCTGCACTCACCTCCCATTAACTTCGATGCTCTCCCACTCTCACTGTTGCATGCTACATTTTGCCTCATTAGCTCTTACCCATGCAGCCACTCCTCTTCCCCCAACACTATTACCTCTCGATGGCTTTTGCATTTCTACCCACTCACTTGGGTCACCTCGCCATCTTGCCCTCACCTGCACCATCACTTTCACCTCACCCAGTCCTTCTCTTTCTCCCAGTCCAGAAGAAAATGACCTAGGATAGGGCAAAAAGAGTCAAGACAAGTCTTGGGTGCCCAATGCCAGGGTTCGTCACTCCCAGGGAACTTTTAAAGCGTGATTTGGTTAAAATGCGATTCTGACCCCATTAGTTAAATGGTGCTGCTATTACATGACTTTCTTCTAACACGGAGTTGCACGAGAGCGGAACTATCATCTTATAGCAGGATTGACCGTACAATCTGGAGAAAAGAAGATTGTGCATGGCTGTCAGAATGGGACTAGATGAATTGTTCTGTGGGAGTGTGGTCAAGTGGGCCCAAAATTGGTCATTCTAAATTGATCCACAGCCAGAAAAATCAGGGCTGACAGAAAATTGGCCAAACTAAATGAAACAGCAGCCAGCAGCTATCAGCTGCAGAGATTAGTGGAAAACCAAGGTCTCAAAAGGTCCAAGGGAACCAGTTACAGTCTAATGGTTGTGTGTTGGAGAAGTATCAATCAGACCTTGACCTTGACCTCCAGCCAGTGCCTGAGGATGTGCACTTTACACCTCCCCAGCATGGCAACAGCAAAAGGTATTGGTGTGACCCCACTGTACCCATTGGCCAAGGGCCACAGATTATTCTGGAAGCTCAAGGGCAAGCGGGATAAAAATACACACCAGGAAGCCACCCCCTCAGTGAAGACTTTTAGCAAGATTCATGGTGGAAGATCATACAGCAACCCAGGAGACCTGCAAGTCCCACCATTGTGGAAGAGAGCCAGTCCAACATCAGAGAAGGAGGATATTCCAATGGCCCAACTCAAACACACAAATCGTTACAGGTAATATCCTTTCTCAGACAGGTAGAGCTAGATAGAGAGTAAATATTGTGGGAATTTGTGAAATGCTCACATGATGTTTTTGAAAAGGAATATTTTGTTTATAAAATTGAGTCAAAATTGATTTCTGTGTCCCTTTGTCTGTCTCACTGACAAGAGCACTTGCATAAAGTATTTTCAGTACATAAACTACTCAAAATGTCTTTAGCATGGATAACAGACTGACAAAATTAGCAAAGAAAGTCTGAACAAGGGTGAATTACTGTCAATAACTTAAATCTCAAATTAGGCACAGCAATACAGAGAAGGATGTCAACAGTATTATAGTTTCATCAGTAGACTAGTCAAACCCAAAACTAATGACCTGGAGATGTGAAGTCATAGCCCAGAATGGCAGCTGCAGCATTTAAATTCAGTTAATTAAATAAAAATCTGGAATTAAAGACTCTTATCAGTAATATTGTCCATAAAGTTACAACATTGCTGTAAAATTTCATCTGATCTTTTATGGATTTTAGGGAAAGAATGGGGAAATTAGCCATCCTTCCACAGACTGGGCTCCACCCCCACAGTAATGTGATTGGTTTTGTAACTGTTCTCTGAAGTGACCTAGTAAGACATTTTGTTGTGCAGAAAAGAACATTAAATACAGGCTTGCCGCTGACACTCTGACAGTATCAATGAGTGAAGACAACAAAGAAACAGAAGGAAGGAAAAGTAAATAAATTAAGAGAAAGAGAAGCAACAATTTCTCATCGAAATTAGGAGAAGGTTTGGCCCTTTGGGACTGCTCCACCATTCAATATGGCTGATCGTCTACCTCAATGGCCTTTCCTGCTTTCTTTCCTTACCACTTCTGCCTTTCGTACCTAAAAATGTAGCAATTTTCTTTTTGAATAGACTTAGTTACTGTGCCTCCACACCCTTCTGTAGTCGCAAATATCACAGGTGGCCCATTGGCTGTATGGAGGAATGTCTTCCTCATTTCAGTCCTAAATGGCCTTATCCATATTCCTGAAACTGCACCATAGTTCTCGACTCTTCCCTGCATGTAATCCGTATAACCTTGTTAGAATGTCATTCATTTCAATTAGATCATCTCTCATTCTTCTAAATTCTACTGAATGCAGGGGCCCAACTGAAAAACATCGAGTTCCAAAGCAAAGAATCCTCACTAGACTCTAACCTTCTCGTGTCTGACAATCATTTATATTAATATTTATACTTTTGATGTTAATATGCAGAGGTGTAAAACTTGTCTCCTTTTCTGCTTCATTCTCGCATGTTTTTATACCAGTTGGAATCAAGACAATTACCTTGGCCTTGAATGTGAATAAGTAATATTCTTAATTTAACCCCAAGATCTACTGTGCAATTTTAAAACTGGCTTCACGAAAGAGGTGGAGGTGTGCTGGGAAATATGTAAAAAATTAAACCATTCTGCTTAAGGACAGAAGGCAAGGAGGGTACAGTGTCTTCACCCTGTCTGAAACTATATGGTGTCTCAATGGGGAAGATTCTGATTTAATCAGGGTTGTGCTGGAGAAAGTGTTCTTTAAGATGAGCATTACCAAAGGGTGTGGGGACATAACTAGATACAGTGCTTCTATCGGCTGTTAGCTTAGTCTTGTTTATAATTCTATAGCAGATTGTAATAATACAGTAATGGAGGCAAATCCTTTCGTTTTCAGTAGATGTATTTCAGTGTGGAGCGTAACTTTCACCATCAATTGTTGACAAGCATATTGAAAAGGTCAATCATTGACTCTTCCTCTCGTTTTCAAGGACCTTGCTGTGTGAAAATGTACCATTTTTTTTACAATTCAACAATGAACATAGTTCAGAAATACTTTGTTGACTACAAGGCACTTGGGATGCCCTGAAGTTGTGAAAAGATTCTATACAATTGCAAATCTCTTGTTTCTTTCCTCCTTTACAGGTTATTACATTAAAGGCAAAATTTAAGTCTTCTCTCTTTAAATTGTGCATGAAGGTGAGAGTGAAAAATTTGTTCTAAAATCCACTAGGCTTAGTTTAATAAAAGCACATTTAAAATTCACTCAGAAAGTTAAGATAACTTCAAGAATCAATCTTCAATTGCAACTTAATGGCTATAACCCGACTGCAATGAAATTTCAAAAGGAACTTAGATGTTTTCACATGTATCAATACTGAGCCTCCTGGAGTTGTTTTTCATCCAGAATGAATCATTATTTTCTTTTCATCATCTTTGATGAAATACTTAAAGGATGGTTCCCCGCTGAAGGGGAGCAAATCGCTAGTCCTTCTAGTTTATTTAAAAGCTTGAAATCAGAAGAATTCATTCAAATCAACAAAGTAAACATTGTTTTTCAGACAATTAAATAATTTGTGTCCTTGAAGGTAAATTTGCACAAAGATTTTCGTCCAAGGTAGCAAAATCCTACAATCCGGTTTTCCAACTCTGGTAAAAGAATATAACTATCTAAATTCAGCATTCTACGTCCTGGAGGATATGTCAGTCAGACAGTATTATTTCTATACAGGGTCCCCACTGTTTTATTCTGTTCAAACAATTCCGCACAATCTACACCAAATCTGAAGTTAATTAAATGTATCTGCGCAATAATAATCCTATGTGGTTTAAGATTGCCTTACATGATTTGCATTTGTGGATAATTCTTTTTAAAAAGCAAAACAATACCGAATTGATAATTGCAATTTTTCATCTGCTGATCCACTGTCACCAGTTCTGTCACTTTATATGAATAAACATTTTCTGTATTGATAGGAATATAATCCTTGCTTCCTAGTAGAGTTTGTGTCATTTGAAATGAAGCTTTATTTTATTATTTATTCATGTGAGGTAGATGTCACTGTCTGGACCATCACTGATTGTCTATCTTTAATTGCCCAGAGGATCAGCCATATTGCTGTGGGTCTAGAATCACACGTAGGACAAAACAGATAAGGATGGCAGCTATCTTCCCTATTGGATATTAGTGAACCAGATGGGTTTTTTGTCAATGGACAATGATTTCAGAGTCATCATTAAACCCTTAACTCCTGATTTTTATTGAATTCAAATATCTGCAATAGCTGGATTTAAACCCAGATCCCCAGATCATGAGCAGGGTCTTCGGATTAATAGTCTAGTGACAATAGCACAGGCCATTGCCTTTCCTTTCAGGAAAGAATGAACTGCACTAATTTAGAGTCAGGATTGTGGTGCTCGAAAAGTAGAGCAGATCAGGCAGCATCCGAGGAGTAGGAGAATCGATGTTTCAGGCATAAGCACTTCATCAGGAATTGATGAAGGGCTTATACCTGAAACATCGATTCTCCTGCTCCTCGGATGCTGCTTGACCTCCTGTGCTTTTCCAGCACCGTACTCTCAACTTTGCTCTCCAGCATCTACAGTCCTCACTTTCTCCTATACTCATTTAGAGATTATCCGAAATCACTCAGTATGTGGTGATAAAGTAGACAGCTAGTTTGATCTGGTCTGAGCTCTGTTAATCAAATGGAAACAGTTGTAGGCGTAACAAACTCAGATTTTGTGATATTGACAAACCGCATTTATGCCTTTGCTTTTGCCTCATCAGTAGACCTCTCAATATCTCAGAGAACACATTGTCCTTACTATGTCATTATCAGCATGTGCTCTACAAATTCCAATTTGCTAATGTCTGGGCACTTGTTCCAAATTTGAGACAATGGTCACACTGACTACTCAAGCATAATCATACTCTACAAATTAAGCCTTTGATCTATGATAACTGCTTATTTGGTGTGTGACTTTAAAACCTTTATTACAAAGGGAAAGAACTACTTTTAAAACCCTAAATTGTTGTGATGGCTGAATAATTTCACAGCAAGGAATCTGATATCAATTGAGAAATCAGTTTTTTGTAATGACTGTTTCCTGCCATGTGAAGGTAAACAGGATTCAAGAAACTGTTTGTAAGTGATTCTCAGCCAATTGAACAAGTTAGAACTGGAATCAGGTTAGAGGTGCAGACATACAGTGAGAAAAAGGCATAGAAGGGTAATGCTAGCGTTCTCAGCAGAATCTGCCTGTTCTCTGCAGTAAAATAACTAGTTACCAGTTACCTAGTTTAGAATTGATTCATCAGCAACGTTTCCCTAGTAAATCAGTCACTCTATACTTCTTGCAAATCTACAGATATTTTTGAAAAAGGCAACTGAACATGAAAGTTCAGGGAACTGAACGTGGTGGGTGACACGAATGCACAACACACAGCACACAAAAGACAACAGCACAACACACACTCAGCAATACACCAATGTTTTCGCTAGGATTCATATACTAATTTCCTGGAGTCCAACTCAAACCCACAACATTCTGCCTCAGAGGCAAAGGTGGCTACGACTGAGCCAGGGCTCAAAACCTCTTCTTATAACCCAATCCATTTCAGGACAAAGTTAAAAAAATCACACAACACCAGGTTATAGTCCAACAGGTTTATTTGGAAGCACTGCTCCTTCGTCAGGTGGTTGTGGAGAATAAGATCATAAAACACAGAATTTATAGCAAAAGTTTACAGTGTGCTGTAACTAAAATGATATATTGAAAAAGACCTGGAATGCTTGTCTCTGATCCTTTAGATCTTTTAGAATGAACATGGTGGTTTCAGTTCTTTCATATGTAAATCGCAGACCCTTTTTTAAAGTTGCATTCTCAATTGAACATTAACAATAGGTGCCATGTCGGCCCAGATAATGCATTGAAGGTGTGAGGTGTCCTGTGTAAGGCTGTCTGTGACCTTAGAATGTTCAGACTAATTCTAATCTAAAAAATGGATGTACACAATCTTACATGGATTTATGTAGTTTTTGAGCAAAGCGAAATGTAATTCTGCAAGTACAAATTCGTCCCACAAACTTATGTGGGGGGGCATTATGAGTATTTGTGAGTGTGTGTGTGTGTGTGTGTGTGTGTGTGTGTGTGTAAAGAGGTGTAAGTCTGTGAGAGGGTGCGTGTGTGCGTGAGTGTGTACGTGTGAGTGTATGAGAGAGAGCTTGTGTATGAGAGAGGGTCTGTGTGAGTGTATGGTCTGTAGGAGTGTGAGTGTGAGTGTGAGTGTGTGTGTCGATGAGCCTGCATCTGTCTGTGTGTGCGCATCTGGGTCTGTGTGTGTCTGTGCGTGTGTGTAGTGCAGTGAGGTCACTTGTAGTGTGACATGAACCCAAGGTCCCGGTTGAGGCTATCCACATGGGTACCAAACTTGGCTATCAGCCTCTGCTCGGCCACTTTGCATTGTTGCCTGAACTGAAGTCTGCCTTGGAGGATGGTCACCCGAAGATCCAAGGTTGAATGTTCTCCTGAAGTGTTCTTTGCTGGGAAGGGAACACTCCTGCCTGTTGATTGTTGTGCAATGTCCATTCATCCATTGCCGTAGCCTCTGCTCGGTCTAGTCAATGTACCATGCCTCAGGGCATCCTACAACCAACTGATGAAGGAACAGCGCTCCAAAAGCTAGTGCTTCTAAATAAATCTGTTGGACTATAACATGGCATTGAGTGATTTTTAACTTTGCACACACCAGTCCAACACTGTCATCTCCAAATCATTTCAGTACAGGTGTCATTCTGGGGAAAGATTCCAAGATCTTAACATTTTGCCAGTTTGGGTATCAATGTCACAAGATTCAGAGAAGTAAGCAAAGATGAGGAGAATTAATTCATAGAGTCACTGTCATAAATCAGGTCAATCAGGTGTTTTTGGTAGCATCAATATCAGTGTTGTGAAAGTTGTAAATCACAACGCCAGGTTATAGTCCAATAGGTTTATTTGGAAGCACTAGCTTTCGGAGCGCCACTGCCTCGTCAGGACAACTAACTGATGAAGAAGTGATGCTCTGAAAGCTTGTACTTCCAAATACACCTCTTGGACTATAACCTGGTGTTGTGTGATTTTTAACTTTGTCAACCCCAGTCCAACACCGGCATCTCCAAGTCACAGTGTTGTGAAATGGATAGAGACTTAATGGGAGAAATATTTACCAGCAGTTACAGGTGATTTTTTTTTATTCACAGATACATTCACATGACGTACTGGTGTAAAATTATTTTAGGCTAGTTGTTCTCACTAAGTTTAGGACAATTGCTAAAAAATTTAAATCCTTTTTTGATCACCTTGCAAGCTTTGAAATTAACAGTTCAAAGTAAAGCTTTATAATTCAAATGAAAACATTGATGTTGTGCTGTATTGATACTTCAAAGCCATGCGTAATTGAATAGAATTTTGCTTCTTTTGGCCTCTGCTCTGGATGTCTATATATTGGACATCAACAGGATCAGAGGGAAAGAAAAATTCTTTCGATTTTGGTATTGATCTGTTGTGCTGAAAAAGTTTCTGTAAAAATCAAGGAGAATTGCAATTTTTCCAAACTTCTTAAGGAGCTAATTTATCTTTGAAATTATTAAATTTTTAAACCTGTCTCAACTTTAGAACCATGAAAATGAGTGATGCTAGTCCAAAGTGATCTCTGCTCTCTTTCCTCAAAGACCTTGCTTTACATAGTGCCTTTCAAAACTTTAGAATATCCAGAAGCACTTCACATGCAATGAAGCAATTTTGGAGTTTAATATTGTTGAAAGCAAAGAAGTGCCCAGCCAATTACTTTAAGCAGACTTCCATGAAAGGCAGTAAGATAAAGGGACAGACAATCTGACTTGATAACATAGCCAGGACACCAGAATCACCAAATCATTCTTGGAATTATACAGTCAAATGTTTCATACCTTCCCAAGAAAGAAAATTGTGCATCTCATCTAAGAGACAGCCCCCCCAACAAGCCTCAGTTCTGTTCTAAAGGTGTCAGCCCAGATTAGATGTTTCAGTCTCTGCAATGCAATGTGAAGCCACAGATGTTTGACTCACAGGTGAAAATGGTTGAACTGAACCCTGAACTGAGAGCTAAGTCCAAAATATCAGGATCAAGATTTCCCATGTCAATAAACAGCTCTTGCCATTTGAACTGGTGGAATATATGTAGTAGGGATTGCCACAGGTTGGTTGGACCATTGCATTTCAAGGTATGTTTGACTGTACATAGTGTCAAAATTTTCAGATGGCACAAAGTGCAGTGAATGATAAGGAGGATAATGATAGACTATTCAAGAGGACCCAAACTGGCTGGTGGGATGAGTAGACACCTCACAGATAAAATTTATGACAAAGCAATGTGAAATTGATACTTGTTGGGAGGGAGGCCAAGACAAAGACATTACAAAATAACCTGTGCAATGATATGGAGCATGCAGGACACCAGGTGCCAACATCTCAGGGAAGACTCCATGGGCAGTGACCACCTGCACCCCAATCCACAGACCTTGGCATCCGACATGTACCACTTCATTCTGTCATCATGGCACATGCCTGGATCCACATACAGTATGATTCTGTGCATCGATGTGGCACTCTGGAGAACCACCAGTCCCTCTCGTTGAAATGCAAGGACGCTTTCTGTGCAGGGTCAGGCATCATATTGTGAACTGCCATATATCTCAGTAATCTTCACTTGCTCCCTTAGCACTCAGTCATTTTGTTCCCACTTCAATACTCAACATTCTTGCCTTGCAGGGCTATAGGAAAAATGCAGGGTAGTGGAATTCATTGGATATTTCCTTCTAGGGGAGAGTAAAGACAAGCTGGACTGAATGGGCAGCCTCTAAACTTATGCATTTGAAATGTTAAGGCCACAAATGCTGTTAACAGAAAAAACAAAGCTCGTATTGTAAAATTGTGTCAATTATCCCATTTCTTCACATGAGTATTTGTATACTTAAGTTTAAATCTAAAAAGAAATTTGAGATTTGGGGGCAGAATTTTATGTAATCCAAGTTGTGACGTGTTCCGGTGCATTCATTCCCATTGTGTGCATGTGCTTCATAAAAGGTTTGCTAATTTTTTCACCTATTTACTCAGTGTATCTAGCCAAGTGTCCAACAATTCACCACAAGTCAGTATTTCACCAATTACTCTTTGGTTACAGCTGTCCTAGGCATTAGATTTGGCCACACAATTGGGACTTTGGAATAATCAGAAGCAGAAAGTTGCTGCCAAACACTGAAGAGATTATATTGATCAGACCTCTTTTCAAATTTGCAGGCATCTTCCAATTAATTAATCTTCGACTTGACAAATCAAATCTGCACGATGACTAGAAAGATGATTCACATGGTACTCATGAAGAAATGAATACCATCTGCAATTGAGGCCAAGATCTATGAACAATAGAATAATCCATTCAATTTTCTTCAGTAAGTAATCAAGTGTTTTCTAGTACATGACAAAAATCAGCGTTACATATCATGGGCCACAATTCCAGTCAGACTCAATCTAAAGAAATTGTTTTATTGTTCAATTCTGGTCTCCTGGCTACAGGAAAGATGTTTTGAAACTTGAAAGGGTTCAGAAAAGATTTACAAGGCTGTTGCCAGGGTTGAAGGGGTTGAGTTATAGGGAGAGGCTGAATAGACTGGGGCTGTTTTCCATGGAGCATTAGTGGCTGAGGAGAGACCTTTTGGAGGTTTATATAGTCATGAGGGGCATGGATAGGGTGAATAGTCAAGGTCTTTTCTCCAGAGTTCAAAAACAGAGGACATAGATTTAAAGTGAGAGGGGAAAGATTTAAAAGGGACCTAAGGGACAACGTTTTCATGAAAAGGGTGGTCCATGTATGGAATGAACTGCCAGGGGAAGTCATGGAGGCTGGTAAAATTACAATTTTTAAAAGACATCTGGATGGGTATATATGAATAAGAAGGATTTAGAGAGATATGGGCCAAATGCTGGCAAATGGAACTAGATTAATTTAGAATATCTGGTCAGCGTGAACGATTTGGAGGCAAGGGTCCGTTTCCATGCTGTACATCTCTATGACTCTATGATTCTATATGCAGGCCTTGCCCCATACAAGTGGAATGAACATATCCACAATGCAGTTTTTTGGATTAAACAAAAGTATAGGAGTCAATGGTTTCCCTGATCCATTGTCCTTGGCAACACCTTGATCTATTGGAGTCAACATACTGCTCAATCTACATCCTATTGAGTAGTGATGGTAGTAGCATAGTCCCAGAGTACCATAGGACTGCTCTCTCCTCAGGTAAGACTGGCAATGTCTTATCCTGAGGTTCACCATGCCTCAGGCAAGGGGCGAGGTCAGAAAGGCAGGTCTGTCATGGTGACCTTAGGCAGCCTGGAAATAAACCCATACCAGTGGCATCAGATTGCATTGTAAAATGGATGTCCAGCCAACTGAACTAATCAATCCCCATCACCCTGGTTATAAATTGCTGCTGCCTTTGAAATGTGGCATTCTTGCACCTAGTCTGATGAAACACAAAGATAGGACATTCAACAGCGTATCTCTTTTTTTCAGCAATACACAAGTGCTATACGACCAAGCAGCCAAAGGTTTTATACCATAAAACAATGGCTTCTTTTCCTGGAGCACAGTCAGAATCCACTTACCGTGGAGTCAGAAGGTAATGAGTTTGACTTTCCCTCTTAGTAGCGGAGCATAAAAGATAAATTATCAGCCCTAATAATACTGAGGGTCCATTACAATGTCAAATCTGACATTCTTCAGATAGGCCACTCAATTGGATGAGGTTCCACGGGTCCATCTCAGCAGCTGTGAAATATCCCAAGGCATTTTCTTTAAGAAAAGTAGAGGATTTTCCCTTGGTGGCCTGGCTCTGCTATAAGATATTTTCCTCTAAAGCACAAAAACAGAATAGGAAAAAACTGAGTCAACTGTGGTTAACAAAGGAAGTTAAAAGTTATATTAGATCAATGCAGGAGGCTTCAAACGAAGCCATAAAAATATTAATAAGCTCGAGGATTGGGAGCATTTTCAAGTTCAGCAAAGGAGATAAGAAACTGATAAAGAAAGGGAGACTCGAGTACAAATGTGAAAGAGCAGGAAACATAATGAGGGATTATTGGTACAAAAAGGGATAACATTGGCAAAGACAAATGTGGATCACTTACAGGAAGACAGAGCAGAATTCATAATGGGAAATGAGCAAATGGTAGAGAGGCTAAATAACAACTTTCTGGCTGTCTTCATGGGAGAAGGTATAATATATCTTGCAGAAACAATAGAGATCCAAGGGATTTGTGAGAATAAGGATCTGAAATGCATTGTTATCATCCAATAAATAGTATTGAAGAAATTAATAGGGCTACAAGTTGACAAATCCCCAGTTCACGCTGATTTATAAACTAGATATTAAAAGAGATGATTAAGGATGTAACAGATGTGTTGCTGCCATGGACAGTCACACGTGTAGGAAATGGTTCCTGTTGTAAAAACCTGAATTCCAGCTGGAGTCACTATGGAACAGTACTAATGGCAGGCAGTTCAACAGTTAGGGGAACAGACTGGCACTTCTGTGGTCATAGTTGTGACTTCAGGATAGTATGCAGCTTCACTGGTTCTCAGGATAAAAACTAAAAACTAGAGGGCATATGTTTAAGGTAAAATGGGAAAGATTTAAAAGGGACGTAACGGGCAACCTTATCACGCAGAAGGTATATGTGTATGGAATAACCAGAGGAAGTGGTGGAGATCGGTACGATTACAACATTTAGAAGGCATCTCGATGGGTATATGAAGAGGAAGGGTTTAGAGGGATATGGGCCAGGTTCTAGCAAATGGGACTAGATTAGTTTCAGATAAAGCTCAGCATGGACGAGTTGGACCAAAGGGTCTGTTTCCATGTTGTACATCTCTATGACTCCATGACCACCCCCTGCAGGTGCCCCTCTAAGCTACTCACCATCCTGACTTGGAAATAGATTGCCGTTCCTTCAGTGTCACTGGGTCAAAATCATGGAACTCACCCAGTAATAGCAATGTGTGGCCCTAAACCCCAAGAGCTAAAGTGATTCAAGAAGGCAACTCACTCACCAAGATGGGAGTTGCTAGTTTTGCCCTTGTTGCCAACATCAAGAATGGATAAGAAACACCTGCTAACTGAATTCGGACAGCCTGACAGAAGGTGTCTCACGCTGACTGATTCAACCTTGCATTTTGATTCACAAGGTAACATCATGAGAAAAGTAATTTACTTCGGCCACCTGAGGATGATCTTGCATTGATCCACTTGTGGGGATTGGCAAATTCTTCCAAACATGGCCAAGGGGGAAGGATGGAGGTTTTCATACAGTGAATAAAACTGTAGAATTCAGTCATCAAAAACTTAATACCACCTCGAATAAAAAGATAACCTGAGTTTTTGAGCTGCAACCTTGAGTATGTCTGCACTCACAGTGTGCAGGGAGAGAGACTGAGGGCACATGCAATGATTAGTTGAGTAGCCTCAACAACACTGCTGTGTTTAACTGGCCTGGCAATGGGATCACAGTGCAGCATAACTGTGATGTATAACTCAGCGCCACAGCCAGCCTGCAAACTGCTTCCATTCCTGAATCTGTTCCCAAGTCGATACACAATACAGAACAATATAAAGCAGCAGTTTGTAAGTACAGAAAACATTCGTAGGCCAGATATTTAAATTAGCACCCCTGTTTGCGATCATATTCATATGTATGGAGCATTTGAAAATTAGGGGCCCCTTTTATAAGAAACATTGAATCAGTGGAAACAGAGCAACTGCCAGACATTCTTTCATGGGGAAGGTGAAGAGCCAAGGATGGTGATTTACATTGACACCATTGACATAGTTAGAAAGAAAGATGAGGTTCTGAGTGTAACATTTAGGATTGAGGCAAGTGACTGAATATCACACAGCTAAGGCAATAATTGCAGGAATAATCCCAGTGCTAAGGACTACTGAGAATAGAAAAAGGAAGATTGGGCAATTTATAATATAATGTGATTGGAAAAATGGTGTATGAGGTAGAGCTTTAGATTTCTGGGCCATTAGGACCATTTCCAAGGCAAGTGTAAGAACTGGTGTTAGCTAGACAATATGTTGAAGGTGTTAGCCCCCTGTGTGCTCTGTCTATGCCATGATGTTTAGATTGAGACAACAGTGAGACAACAGTGTTTTACATGAATTCATGCAGTTTTTGAGGAAAGTACAATGTAACTCTGCAAGTACAAATTCACCCCACAAAATGTGTGTGCGCTTGTGGGTCTTTGTCTGTGTGTGTGTCTGTCTGGGTTGGGGGTTGTGAGTGTGAGAGAATGTGTATATGTGTGTGTAGTGAGTGGAGAGTGTCTTAAGTCTGTGAGGTGGTGTACGTGTGACTGTGGGAGTGTGTGTGTGTGTCTAGGTGGGGGTTGTGAGTGTCTGAGAGAGAGTGTATGTGTGTGCATGAATGTAGAGTGGTCTAAGTCTCAGACACACACACAGACAAAGACCCACAAGCGCACACACATTTTGTGGGGTGAATTTGTACTTGCAGAGTTACATTGTACTTTCCTCAAAAACTGCATGAATTCATGTAAAACACTGTTGTCTCAATCTAAACATCATGGCATAGACAGAGAACACAGGGGGCTAACACCTTCAACATATTGTCTAGCTAACACCAATTCTTACACTTGCCTTGGAAATGGTCCTAATGGCCCAGAAATCTAAAGCTCTTCCTCATACACCATTTTTCCAATCACATTATATTATAAATTGCCCAATCTTCTGAGAGGATGCATGTGGGAGTGTGTGTGTCTGTAAGGATGTGTGTGAGTGTCTGTGTACGTGTCTGTATATGTGTGTCCATTTGTATGTATGTGTGTGCATGTGTGTGTGCAGGAGTGTCTGTGTGTGTATAGTGCAATGGTGGTCACCTGTAGTGTGATATGAACCCAAGGTCCGGGTTGACGTCCTCCCTATGGGTATGGAACCTGGCTATCAGCCTCTGCTCGACCACTTTTTGCTGCTGCCTGTCCCAAAGTCCAGAGTGCCCTGAACTGCTGAAGTGCTCCCTGACTGGGAGGGAACATTTCTGTCTGTTGATTGTTGTGCGGTGCCCATTCATCCGTTGCTTTAGCCTTTGCTCGGTTTCCCCAATGTACCATGCCTCCGGGCATCCTTGTCTGCAACGTATAAGATAGACAACATTGGCTGAGTCACATGAGTACCTGCCATGTACACCTCCCACTCAAGGACAAAGGACGAAAGATATGCATGGAATCAGAGAAAATGGGCAAGATTCTGAATGAGTACTGTGCATTGGTATTCACCAAGAAGAGGGACATGGCGGATGTTGGGTTAGAGATACGTCTTTAATTACTTTAGGTCAAGTTAGTATGAGGATGGAGGAAGTGCTGTGTATTTTTAAAGGCATTAAAGGTGGACAAGTCCCCGGAACTGGAAGGGATCTATCCCAGGTTACTGAGTGAAGCGAGAGGGGAAATAGGTGGGGCTTTAACAGATGTCTTTGCAGCATCTTTAAACATGGGGGAGGTCCCAGAGGATTGGAGAATTGCTAATGTTGTCCCTTGTTTAAGAAGGGTAGCAAGAACAATCCAGGCAATTAAAAGATCTGTGAGGCTGACGTCAGTGGTAGGGAAACTAGTGGAGAAGATACTAAGGGATAGGATATATACCTTTTTGGAAGAAAATGGACTTATCAGTTAAAGGCAGTATGGTTTGTGCAGGGAAGGTCATGACTTACAAACCTAATAGAATTCCTTGAAGAGGTGACAAAATTGATTGATGAGTGAAGGGATGTAGATGTCATATACATGGCCTTTAGTAAGGTGTTTGATAAGGTTTCCCATGGAAGACTGATGGAGAAGGTAGGGTCCAGGATGTTCTAACTAGATGGATAGAGAACTGGTTGGGCAACAAGACAGAGTAGTAGTGGAAGGGAGCTTCTCAAAATGGAGACCTGTGACCAGTGGTGTCCCACAGGGATCCGTGCTAGGACCACTCTTGTTTGTAATATACATTAGGAAGGAAGGTGTTAGTTTGCAGATGACACTAACATTGGTGGAGTAGCAGATAGTTGAAGGGAACTGTCAGGGAATACAGCAGAAGTGAGATAAATTGGAGAGTTGGGCAGAAAAATGGAATTCAATCCAGATAAAGGCAAGGTGATGCATTTTGGAAGATGCAATTCCACAGTGAATTATACAGTGAATGGAAAAGTCCTGGGTAGAATTGATGTACAGAGAAATCTGGGTGTTTAAGTCTGTTGTCCCTGAAGGTGGCAATGCGGATCAGTCGAGTGGTCAAGAGGACATATAGCATGCTTTCCTTCATCAGATGGGGTATTGACTACAAGCGTTGGCAGGTCATGTTACAATTGTATAAGACTTTGGTTCAGCCACATTTGGAATACTGCATCGCCACATTACCAAAGGGATGTGGATGCTCTGGAGAGGGTGCAGAGGAGGTTCACCAGGATGTTGCCTGGTATGAGGGTGCTAGCTATGAGGAAAGGTTGAGTAAATTAGGATTATTTTTATCGGAAGAAGGTGATTGAGGGGGTCTTGACTGAGGCCTACAAAATCATGAGAGGTGTAGATAGGGTGAAGTACTTAATTACTAGGGATCACGATCAAATTGAGTGGGGAAAAGTTTAGGGGAGATATATATGGAAAACTTAGGGTGTAGGTTTGCTCGCTGAGCTGTAGGTTTGATATCCAGACGTTTCATTACCTGGCTAGGTAACATCATCAGTGGCGACCTCCAAGTGAAATGAAGCTGTTGTCTCCTGCTTTCTATTTATATGTTTGTCCTAGATGGGGTTCCTGGGGTTTGTGGTGATGTCATTTCCTGTTCAGAGATGGTGGTGGGTGGAATGCATTGCCAGCAGAGATTGTAGAGGCAGGAACGATAGCATAATTCAAGATATATCTAGGCAAATACATGAATGGGCAGGGAGACAGATCCTTAGAAAATAGATGGCAGGTTTAGATAGAGGATCTTGATTGGCGCAGACTTGGAGAGCAGCAGGCCCTGTTCCTGTGCTGTAATGTTCTTCATTCTTTCTTTCTACTTGAATTGTTTTATTCTTAAACTGTCCATAATTTCCTTGAATAATTTTGAAATGATGTTTGACACTTGATCTGATTGTATCTATATCTAGTGAAACATTTGAGTAACTCCTCTACAATCCTTCTAGCTGTGATATTGTGAAAATCCAGTGGACACATCCATTATTATTAACAAATACTGATTCCCACTTTTTGTTTGAGGTCGGGGCCCTATGCAATCAATTAAGACTCTTGTAAAAGGTTCCTCAAGTACAGGGATAGGTATTAAGGGTATGGGGTTTATTACTGCCTATGGTTTTCCAATTAACTGACATGTATGACATGTCTGGCAAAATTTCATTACATCCTTTTGCAGTCCAGGTAGTAAAAATGTTTTGTATTTTAGCTTGAGTTCTTCTTACCCCTAAATGATCCCCCCAATGGTAGTCCAAGTGCTACCCACAACACCTCCTTTCTGTAACCCACTGGCAATACAACTTGATGAACATCTGCCCATTTCTCATTTGCCTGAATATGTGATGGCCTCTATTTCCTCATCAAGACATCATTTTTAAGGTAGTAGTATTCAGGGATACATTCAGATTCTCCCTCCGTGTATGCCTTTTGACATAATTGCTTTAAATTTTCATCTTTCTGCTGTCAGTCAGCTAATTTATCTGAGCTAAAGATTTCTACTTTGTCAGCCATTTGCTCCTGTTTTGTGTCAACCATTTGATCAAACAGGGTCTCTGCTAACACCACGTCAGCATTCTTAAATGTACACTTTGATCTCTCCTTTTTCAACTGGCGACTTTTTGACTTCATCACCACACAGTCAGAAAATCCTAGGATATGCGTCTTTTAATAGTTCAGTTAGCTAAATTTCCACTGACTTTTCAACCACAGTAGGCAGCACTCCTACCTATGAACAAGCTATATCGTTGAAAAGGACAAATTGTATTCCTGGAGCTGAGGGTTTGTCCAGTACTCCTACCACCTTCTCCATTCTTCACTGGACACTCTAGCCTCACTCTACATAACTGAGCTCTTCTTGCATCACCAATTCCCATTACTAACATCTTTTCTGGCAATATTCCTTCAAAAGGTACATATCTCCTTATTTTTCAACATCCAAAATTGAGAGGATCCTGTATCTCTTATTATTGTAACCTCTTCACCTGCTACTCCTGGCCTATATGAGTAAACTTTACCTTTGCAGGTATATGGTTTAAGAAGATCCGACACCTCCTCCTTTACCAACCTCTGACCAGATGTACATTCTGGTGCAGCTTTTTAACTTACACTGTGCCTTCTGTTGCCAATCCAACAAAATTCACTGACTTATCCTGTTTTCCTACATCTGGCTTCCCAGTGCTTCTCCTAACCCACTGTGATTTCACGTGGCCTTCTTTATTGCAGTGAAAACACCAGAGGTTTTTAACTTCTGTTTTCCCTTCAAGGATTTCCTTTTTACCCTGTGGTAAGTTATCCTTATGATCTTCACCGAGACCTACCTTTCCCTTACCACATGAGGGTTTTTCTTTTGCCCAGTTTCGATCCCTCACGGATTGAAATTGATGTTGGAAGCCAAACTTTGATTCACTAATCAATGCATAACCATCAGCCATTTCTGCTGCTAATCTTGCTGTTTAATTTTCTGCTCTTCCACGAGAGTTCTCACGATCTCAGGAAGTGAATTTTTGAACTCTTGCAAAATAATTATCTCTCTAAGAACATCATAGGTTTGCTCTATTTATAATGCCCTTATGCACCTTCAAAATTAGAACATAGACCAATACAGCGCAGTACAGGCCTTTCAGCTCTCGATGTTGCAGACCTGTGAAACCAATCTGAAGCCCATCTAACTGCACTATTCCAGTAGCAATCATGGTGCCTATCCAATGACCATTTAAAAGCCCTTAAAGTTGGCGAGTCCACTACTGTTGCAGGCAGAGCGTTCGACACCCTTACTACTCTGAGTAAAGAACCTACCTCTGACATCTGTCCTATTTCTATTAGCCCTCAATTTAAAACTATGTCCCCTCATGCTAGTCATCACCATCTGAGGTAAAAGGCTTTCACTGTCCACCCTATCTAATCCTCTGATCATCATATAGGTCTCACTTAAGTCACCTCTTAACCTTTTTGTCTCTAATGAAAACAGCCTCAAATCTCTCAGCATTTCCTTATAGGTCATTCCCTCCAAACCAGGCGACACCCTGGTAAATCTTCTTTGCACCCTTTCCAATGCTACCACATCCTTCCTGTAATGTGATGACCAAAACTGTACACAATACTCAAGTGTGGCCACACCAGGGTTTTGTACAGCTGCAACATGACCTCACGGTTCCAAAACTCAATCCCTCTACCAATAAAAGCTCATGCCTTCTTAACAAGTCTAGCAACCTGGTTGGCAACTTTCAGGGATCTTTATACGTGAACACTGAGACCTTTCTGGCCAGCCCAGCAGCTTATCTGTGTCCCTCTATAACCTGCAATATCCTTGCTCACTATCTACAACTCCACCGACTTGAGTGTCGTCCAGAAGTTTACTAACCCGTCCTTCTATGCCCTCATCCAGTCATTTATAAAAATGACAAACAGCATGAGTCCCAAAACAGATCCTTGCCATACACCACTAATAAATGAACTCCAGGATGAATGTTTCTGATCAAATCACTACCCTCTGTCTTCTTTCAGCTGGCCAATTTCTGATCCAAACCACTAAATCACCCTCAATCCCATGCCTTCATATTTTCTACCATGAAGAATCTTATAAAACACTTTACTGAAATGTATGTATGCTACATCAACTGCTTTACCCTCATCCACCTGTTTGGTCATCTTCACAAAACCATGTTGACTATCCCTAATCAAATTATTACTTTCTAGATTATTATAAATCCTATCTCTTATAATCCTTTCCAAAACTTTACCCAAAACCGAAGTAAGGCTCATTGATCTATAATTACCAGGCTAGTTTGATCCTTTCAAACTCAATGTAAGTTTGACCATGGTTCCCCCTGAGATTCCTGAAATGCTGTCTGTAGGCTTCTGGCACAAGGTCATGTGCACTTATAACAGCGTTTTTCACCTCCTCATACACCCCAGACACCTTCTCTGGTAGTAATCTACCTCCAAGTTTTGGTTGGATCAACAAAACCCACATGGTCTCTGGCCACTGTATTTGTTTAGCCACCTTTTAAAATGAGATGAAAAAGGCTTCTACGTCCTTATCAAATGTAGGCAATGCCTGAATATATTTAAGAAGATCTCCACCAGGCCTATGGCTGCCATGGGTTTGCTCATCCTCACTCTCTTCCTCACTCAGCTCACCTTCAGCTTTCATCTCCATCCTTTTAAGCTGACATTCCAGTCTAAGTGCCAATTTCAGAAGTTCAAACTCTCTTTCTTCCTGCCCTCTCTCTCCTTTTCTCTTTCTCTTTCTCTCTCTTCTCCTTTCTGTTCTGCTAAAGCAAATTTGTCCTTTTCATTTTGTTCTACTGGGACCTTTCATTTTTATTTTCTTTCCTCTGCTTTTAAATCATAATCCAAAGTTTCATTTCTCTTTCTTTGTTTTTTCTTTTGCCTCCAACTCAGGCTGTTTCATTCTCAACTGAAGTTTAGCCATCTCCAAAGATTCTGACTGTGTTTCCAGCAAATTTAAATGCTGAGCTACTGCTGTAATCATCTCTCCTTTCCTCACAGGAGGAGGCAGCTCCAAATCCAGCCTGTCTGCCTATTCCAGCAGCTTTTCCTTGTTCACCTTCTGAAAAGCCCTCAAAACTCCACCCTCAGAAAACTCTTAGTGACTGAAAGAGCCATTACTACACCAAACACTATTTAAACCAACTAAATCCAACACCTGGAACGAAAGACACTCACACATACCCTCGCTGCTTTTGAGAACAGAAATCCCAATCCCAAACCGGAACTATAGAACGCATCCCACAAAGAGCCTCCGATCTGTCACAAACCAGGCCAGATCCTCTCAAAACATTTCAGGAAAGCAGCTCAATCCTAACTTTAAGCAGATGTAAACTGGATATTCCAGGAGTGATGTAAGCATTCAGTTTTAAACAAAACAGAATTTATTTAGAGGCTACTGAATGAAACATGAACATAAGAGAATCTAATTTAGAATAACTTAACCTAACTGAAAACCCAATTCACTCTATCGCAGCTTAATAATGCTGTTCCAAATACTTGCAACATCCCCATAAACACCCACTTGGCTAAAAAAAAGTAAAGTTGAAAATGTGTTGCTGGTTAAAGCACAGCAGGTCAGGCAGCATCCAAGGAATAGGAAATTCGACGTTTCGGGCATAAGCCCTTCATCAGGAATGAGGAGAGGGTGCCAGGCAGGCTAAGATAAAAGGTAGGGAGGAGGGACTTGGGGGAGGGGCGATGGAGATGTGATAGGTGGAAGGAGGTCAAGGTGAGGGTGATAGGCCGGAGTGGGGTGGGGGCGGAGAGGTTAGGAAGAAGATTGCAGGTTAGGAGGGCGGTGCTGAGTTGAGGGAACCGACTGAGACAAGGTGGGGGGAGGGGAAATGAGGAAACTGGAGAAATCTGAGTTCATCCCTTGTGGTTGGAGGGTTCCCAGGCGGAAGATGAGCCGCTCCTCCTCCAGCCGTCGTGTTGTTATGTTCTGCCGGTGGAGGAGTCCAAGGACCTGCATGTCCTCGGTGGAGTGGGAGGGAGAGTTAAAGTGTTGAGCCACGAGGTGGTTGGGTTGGTTGGTCCGGGCGTCCCTGAGGTGTTCTCTGAAGCGTTCCGCAAGTAAGCGGCCTGTCCCCCCAATGTAGAGGAGGCCACAACGGGGACTTCTTGGACTAAAGGGGACAGAACCGTGTCCCACTGGTTCTCACCTACCACCCCACCAACCTCCGTATACAACGTATCATCCGCCGTCATTTCCGCCACCAGGGATATATTTCCCTCCCCTCCCCTATCAGCGTTCCGCAAAGACCACTCCCTTCGTGACTCCCTCGTCAGGTCCACACCCCCCACCAACCCAACCTGCACTCCCGGCACCTTACCCTGCAACCGCAGGAAATGTAAAACTTGCACCCACACCTCCTCCCTCACTTCCCTCCAAGGCCCCAAGGGATCCTTCCATATCCGCCACAAGTTCACCTGTACCTCCACACACATCATCTATTGCATCCGCTGCACTCGATGTGGCCTCCTCTACATTGGGGAGACGGGCCGCTTACTTGCGGAACGCTTCAGAGAACACCTCAGGGACGCCCGGACCAACCAACCCAACCACCCCGTGGCTCAACACTTTAACTCTCCCTCCCACTCCACTGAGGACATGCAGGTCCTTGGACTCCTCCACCGGCAGAACATAACAACACGACGGCTGGAGGAGGAGCGCCTCATCTTCCTCCTGGGAACCCTCCAACCACAAGGGATGCACTCGGATTTCTCCAGTTTCCTCATTTCCCCTTCCCCCACCTTGTCTCAGTCGGTTCCCTCAACTCAGCACCACCCTCCTAACCTGCAATCCTCTTCCTAACCTCTCCGCCCCCACCCCACTCCGGCCTATCACCCTCACCTTGACCTCCTTCCACCTATCACATCTCCATCGTCCCTCCCCCAAGTCCCTCCTCCCTACCTTTTATCTTAGCCTGCCTGGCACACTCTTCTCATTCCTGATCAAGGGCTTATGCCCAAAACGTCGAATTTCCTATTCCTTGGATGCTGCCTAACCTGCTGTGCTTTAACCAGCAACACATTTTCAGCTGTGATCTCCAGCATCTGCAGGCCTCACTTTTTACCCTAAAAAAAAGTCATCTCAAACACAGGTTCGTACAGGAGAGATGTCAGAGAGAGAGACAGAGAGAGAGCATGGAACTGCTTCTTTGGATTCCCAGCTAAAAAACTTGACCAGCAGCTACAAAAGAAAAGCTTGCTAAAACCAAACCAAACTGAGCCCTGCATTGGGAGAACTGACCATTGCCCTTTCATTGCACAAGTGCTTTAAAGAATAAACATTTAAAAGCCTTTTCAAGTTGATATCTCCAGCATCTCTGAAAAAAAGCCAAGGACAACATAACCTTGTTAAAGGAGCAGCAGCATCGTCACACATGGCTAACAAAGGAAGTTAAAAGGTAGTACTAGTTGAAAGGAGGAGAGTTATAAAGTTGGCAATGTATTGTAAGCCTGAGCATTTGTAGGATTTTAGAATTCAACAAAGGAAAGCCAAAGGTAAAGAGAGAAGAGAATAAGAATGCAATGGAACAAGAAACATAAAACACACATTGTAAATGCTTATGTAAATATCTAACAGAGAAAGATTAGCAACCGCAAATGTGGGTCCATTACAATAATAGGTGGTATTATTTAGATCAGGAAATGGAATTGGATAGAAACAATGTGCTAGGCTCCAGGGTAAAACAAGAGATTGGCACCTGATAATGAAGCTCATTTAAAGAGCCAATGCTGGCACAATCGGCCAAATGGTCTTCTTTTGTACAGTAATAATTTATGTCATTCTGTGTAATAGAGGGATGTCAGAAAGGCTAAATACTATCTTTCTGTCTTAAAAGCAGAAGACACAATAACTCTCCCAAAATAACAATCTAAGGGCCCAGTACATAGAACATATACATGCCCTTCAGCCCTCAATGTTGTGCTAACCTGTGAAACCAATCTGAAGTCCATTTAACCTACACTATTCCATAATCATCTATACATTTATCCAATGACCATCTGAATGCCTTTAAAGTTGGCAAATCTACTACTGTTGCAGCAGGGTGTGCCACACCCTTACTACTCACTGAGTAAAGAAACTACTCTTGACATTTGTCCTATATCTATCACCCCTCAATTTAGAGTTATGTCCCCTTGCGGGAGCCAAGTCCATCCGAGGAAAAAGGTTCTCACTGTCCACCCTATCTCATTCTCTGATTATCTTACGTCTCTTTTGAGTGATTTCTCAACCTTCTTCTCTGTAATGAAGAGTTTTGTACAACTGCAACATGGCTCTGAAACTTAATCCCTCTGCCAATAAAATCGAACACACCGTACGCCTTCTTAACAACCTTATCAACCTGGGTGACAACTTTCAGGGATCTATGTATTTGGACACCAAGATCTCTCTGCACATCCACACTGCGAAGAATCTTACCATTAGCCCAATACTCTGTACTCCTGTTATTCCTTCCAAAGGTGAATCACCTCACACTTTTCTGCATTAAACTTCATTTGCCACCTCTCAGCCCAGCTCTGCAGCTCAACTATGTCCCTCCGTATCCTGCAACATCCTTCGGCACAGTCCACAACTCCACTGACCTTAGTGTCATCTGCGAATTTACTAACCCATCCTTCTACACGCACATCCAGGTCATTTATAAAAATGGCCAACAGCATGGTTCCAAAAAAGATCCTTGTGGTACACCACGAGTAACTGAACATTTGTGCAATAGCCTAATATGGGGAACCTTATAAAATACTTTATTGAAATCCATGTACACCACAATAAACCTCTTTACCCTCATCCACCTGTTTCATCAACTTTTCAAAGAACGTAATAAGGTTTGTGAGGCATGACCTACCCTTCACAAAACCATGTTGACTATCCCGAATTATATTATTCCTTTTGAGATTACAAATCTTATCTCTTATAACCCTTTCCAACACTTCACCCATAACTGAAATAAGGCTCACTGGTCTATAATTACCAGGGTCATCTCTACTCCCCTCCTTGAACAAGTGGACAACATTTGCTATCTTCCAGTCCTCTGGCACTATTCCTGTAGACAATGATGGCATAAAGATCAAAGCCAAAGGCGCTGCAATCTTCTCCCTAGCTTCCCAGAGAATCCTAGGATAAATCTCATCCGGCCCAGGGAACTTATCTATTTTCACACTCTCCAGAATTGCTAACACCTCCTCCTGATGAATCTCAATCTTGTCTAGACTAATAGCCTGTATCTCAGCGTTCTCCTTGACAACATTGTCTTTTTCCAGTGTGAATACTGACGGAAAATATTCATTTAGTGCCTCTCCTATCTCTTCAGACTCTATGCATAACTTCACACCATTGTCCTTGACTGACTCTAATCTTACTCTCATCATTCTTTTATTCCTGATATATCGATTGAAAGCCTTTGGATTCTCCTTGATCCTACCTACCAAAGAAATCTCATGTCCCCTCCTGGCTCTTTTTAACTCTATCTTCAGGTCCTTTCTGACTATCTTGTAACTCTCAAGCATCCTAACTGAGCCTTTACGTGTCATCCTCATATAAGCCTCCTTCTTTCTCTTGACAAGAGATTCAAATTCTTTAGTAAACTACAGTAAGTGTAAAACTGAAAGCGATTAGTTCTCTTTGAAAAAAAAGGTAGTATCAGAGAAATTAATAGAATTCAATTTAACAAAAATCTGGGGCCCAAAGACCTTTAACTGAGACTGTTGAAAAAGATAGCTATGAAGATAACAAATCTCTCAAAATTCTTTTCATCCAAAAATGGGAACTATGAATTGGAAGATTCTGAATTTAAACACAATGTTTAAGAAAGCAGAGTAACTATAGATCTGTTCACCTGACTGTATTAGTAGGGGGAAAAAAGGTAGAATATATTTTAACGGATGTGAATACTGGATATTTAGAAAATAATTGTCTGATTGGATTGCATCCACATGGATCCATGAAGGGAAATCCCTTTTGGTAAACCTGATCATGATTTGAAGGTGTTACTAGCAAAGTCAGTAAGGGGAACCAATATTGTATGTGTATTGTAATTTGATAAGCTTCCACACAGGAGCTTGGTAAACAAATAAACATATCATACATTTGGTGAGATCACAGCAACCTGGACTGAGGATTGGTAAACAGGGAGAAAGCAGAAAGTTGGACAAAATGAGTCATTAGTCAAAAGGTGTGGTGCTGAAGAAGTACAGAATGTCAGGCAGCATCCGAGGAGTTTGAGTACAAGCCCTTCATCAGGAATGTGGGGGCAGGGGGACTGGGCACAAGGGGGCTGAGAGATAAACTTCATCTACTGTATCCATTGCTCTCTACATTGTGGAGACAGGACACCAATCTGTGGAATGTTTTAGAGAACATCTCTGGGACACGCACACTAAACAATCCCACCGCCCTGTGGCCAAGCACTTCAACTACCCCTCCCATCCCACCAAGTATATGCGAGTCCTGGGCCTCCTCCACCATCAGATTCTAGCCACCAGACGCCTGAAGGAACAAACCCTCATCTTCTACCTTGGGACCCTCCAACCACACAGGATCAATGCTGATTTCACCAGTTTCCTCATCTCCCCCCCACCTTATCTCAGATCCAACTCTCCAATTCAGCACCACCCTCCTGAACTGTCCTATCTGTCCATCTTCCTTCCCACCTACTGCTTCACCCACCGTTCTGACCTATCTCCTTCACCCCCACCTCCATCTACCCATCGCATTCCCAGATACCTTGCTCTCCAGTCTCACCCTCTTTCCATTTATCTTTCAGCCCCCTTGACCACCTTCCCCCCCCCGCTTCCCCAAACCCCACTCCTGCCCCCACAACACCCACATCCCTTATGAAGGGTTTATGCCCGAAATGTTGATTTTCCTGCTCCTCGGATGCTGTCTGACCGGCTGTGCTTCTCCAGCACCACACGCCTTGTCTCTGATCTCCAGCATCTGTTGTCCTCACTTTCTCCAAGATGAGTCATTAACAGATTGACAAGCTGTGACCAGTGGGATACTACAAGGGCCAGTACTCGAGCCCCAGTTATTCACATTATATAGCTCAATGATTTGCAAGGAGCATCCAATTGTAATAATCTCAAGTTTGCAAATGATACAAATCACATTTCCACCAAGTTTTGTGAGGTGGACGCAAAAAGGTTTCATAAGGAATTACTCTCATGGAATAAGTGAACAAGAGCAAGGCAAATGAAATGCCAAGTGAATAAGTGAGAGATTAACCATTTTGGTTAAAGGAAATGGGGTGCTTTTTTTTAAAAATGTGAAATTAGGAAGTGTTGATATCCAAATGCACCTGAAAGCTAAAATGCAAGTACAACAAATAATTTGGAAAGCAAAGTCTATGTCAGCCTTTGCTGTAAAAGGATTTCAATGCAAGAGCAAAGTCTTACTTCAATTGTATGTAACACTGGTGAGATAGTACCTGGAATATTAAGTATTGCCCTGGTCCCTTTGTCAATGGAAGGATGTATTTACCATAGAGAGAATGCAGTGATAGTTCACCAGACCCACCCCTAAAATGGTGGACCATCCTATGAGGAGAGATCGGGGGCTATACAATATTGAAAGCCAATCTCAGATAATTATACAAAACTCTTAAAGAAATAGGCAAAGCAGAAGCAGTAAGTATTATGCCCCCAGGTTCTTGGGTTGACAATGAGGGGAAACAATCTCAGGATAAAAGGTATGCCATTTCGGACTGCGATGAGAGGGAGGACCTCTTTATCCATAGGGTGGTGAATCTTCGGAATTCCATACACCAGATGATGGCATGGTGGAACAAGCTGAATGGTCTACTCCTGTTGCTGGGATGAACATCTTCCAAGCATCCATTGATTCTGGAATGGTGTCTGAAGATTGGATGGTTGCAAGTCTAATCCCATTATTTCCGTATGAAAAATAGGAGAAGTTGGGGAATTAGAGACCTGTTAACCAAATGTTAGTTGCATGGATAATATTCGGATATATTTTAAGGCTACAATAACAGGATGCTGAGATTCGAGACATATAAAGAGTCAATCTTGGTTGCCAATACTGCTAGTAAAAAGTGAGGTCTGCAGATGCTGGAGATCAGAGCTGAAAATGTGTTGCTGGTTAAAGCACAGCAGGTCAGGCAGCATCCAAGGAACAGGAAATTCGACGTTTCGGGCAGGAGCCCTTCATCAGGAAATGGATGCCAATACTGCTAGAGGAGATTTCTACCAAAGTAGATAAAGACATAGAGCATTTGAATTATCTGAAGGGTTCAGGAGATTGTGAACAAAGTTAGAACACATTTAGCAGGGATAATGTGCCAGGGATAAATGTATCAAAGGAGAGACAACAAATAGTAGGAATAAATTAGTCAGTCAGTCAGTCATTCCCAGGTTGGCAGGTTGTGACCACTTAGTACTGCAAGGATAAGTTCATATGCTGCATCAAAAATTTTATGTGAGGACCAAATGAAATATTTCCAAGTTTGTAGATGACACCTATCTGGGATGTGTATGCTGAAGATTATGCAAAAAGCTTTCAAGATGATATAAAACAAAAACAAAAACAAAAATTGCTGGTGAAACTCAGCAGGTCTGGCAGCATTTGTGGTGAGAAGCAGAGTGGGTGTTTTGAGTCCGGTGACTCTTCATCAAAACTGATAGCAGCTCAGAAAAAGTGGTGTTCATCTTGAAGAGGGGATTGTTGCCAGGACAGAATAGAAGCTGAAACAGTGGTAATGAGAGATGAGAGTAGGAGAGATTGGGTAGGCTGTACTGAAACATGATAGGACTTGGTTTGGGAGTGGGTTAAAACCATTCAGGGATGGAATGAGACTCTAAAGTGATTGATGTCGATGATGAATCCTCGAAACCAACAAGGTCTTCAAACAGAAAGTGAGGTGTTGTCCTTCTAACTTGCGCTGAGCTTCGCTGCAGCACTGAAGCAGACCTGAGACAGAGATGTTGGCCAGGGAACAGAGTGATGTGTTGATGTGGCAGGCAACTGGAAGTTCAGGGTCACTTTGGGAGACAAGATGTGCTGCAAAACAGCCGCCCAGTGTATGTTCCTCTCCCCACATAGAGTAGGCCACACTGTGAGAGGCGAATATAAGAGACGAGATTGAATGAAGTACAGGTAAAGCACTACTTCGCTTGGAAGTATGTCTGGAGTCTTGGATAATGAGGAGGCAGGAGGTAAAAGGACAAGTATTACACCTTCTGGCCCATTCCTGACCTTGTGTTTTATTACTGATGTGTGTAATGTCTTCTTTCAAACACACAGGCTTTCTTGCATAACAACAGTGATAACAATTCAATAGTACTTTGGGACAAGTTGACTCAGGTTTAAGACTGTACATGGAAGAAGTCAAGCTGAAGCATGATAAAAACTGAGGTGCAATAGAAAGGAAAGATGCTTGAGATGCAAAGCCAGAAGAGAGCAAGGGCACAAACTTGTTGTCAGAGCTGGGAGACAGTTCTGAGCAAACAGTGAATGGTGATTCGGTGGTTCTGGGGAGGGAAGAAGAGGAGCTGTTTTATGGCTAGTCCTTTTGTTTTTGGCTAAATTTCCATTTGCAACGCATTGCCTGTTCCTCGGCATTGTGAGGGAATTGATCATTCAAGAAAGGGAAGCCATGCTGCAGTGGTAATGCCACTGATCAAGTCGTCCAAAACCCAGGTTGATATCGTGCCAACCTAAGCTCAAATTCCAACCAATAGATGTTAAAATTTGAGTTTAATACAAATCTGGAATTGAAAGTGAGTCTAAAGGCAGCCATCTAACCATTTCTGATTGTCATTAAAACTTATCTGGTTTATAAATGCACTTCAGGAAGGAAATTTTCTGGTCTGCACGTGACTCCAGCCCAATAGCATTGCAGATGACTTTGAAACACCCTCTGAAATGGCCCAGCAAGCCAGTCAGTTCAAAATGAATTATTGACGGGCAATAAACTTTGGTTCTACCAATAACACCCGCATCCCATGACCAAATAAATACATCCTTATAATACTTGCTACTTCATTGATAAAACTCTTCCAAAAAAAAGTGTTGGCAGCAGACCTGAAACACCGAGTCCAACAACGCCTTGTGAAAGTCAGATTTCTACAAATTCATTCAGTATAATGAATTAACCTTCCCCTATTGGAAAAAGATGTGAAAGCCAAATAACTGCTCTGTATTCACCTCGTGATAAATGTACAGTTTTCCCCACAGCATCTCTTACCTTTCTATTACACTCTCTGAAGGCTTCTCTCAAGAAATGCACCGTAGATGTCAAAACGGGGAGACCCTCATTTATGAGAAACTAATTTAGAGAAAGCTCCAGTATGAATGGAAATAATTCTTTGATAATGTTGGTTGGTAAGAGGAAGAGTAACTGGAGAAGGGAATACCAACTATTTCAAAGACAAAGACCAACTCTACCACCTGGAAACACCTGCCAAAGGAACAGTTGGAGACGCGTTTCAAGAATTAGATTCATAGAATCCCTCCAGTGTGGAAGCCGGCCATTCAGCCCATCGAGTCCACACCCACCTTCAGAAAAACATCCTACCCAAACCCAATCCCTTACCTTATCCTTGTACGTCCCATAGCTAGCCCAGCTGTGGAGCAATTTAGCACAGCCAATCCACATAACTTACGCATCGTCAGACTGTGGGAGGAAACCCACACAAACATGGGGTGACTGTGTGTACATTCTCCGCTAAGGGTGGAATCAAACCCAGGTCCCTGGCTCTGAGACAGCAGTGCTAACCACTGAGCCACCAGGTCAATGTTAGTCACACAAGGACCCACAGAACCAATGACCAGTGACACACTACTTCCTAGATGGGCAATCATATTCATTAGTGAGTGATCACTATCAATGACGCTTGGCAGTCCTCTGGTCTGGGAACACTCACTCTCTCAATGTTAGCCTTGATAGGAAGCTACATTGAGCTCTCAGCAGTCCTTGTTTTCCCTGCTGGGACAGGGGCATGATGGGTAATCACCGGGTGAAAGAGAGCTTCAATTGACATTGGGAATTGCTTCGGCAAGTGATGCTCTGGCAAAGGAATGTTGAAGAGATTACTCTGCAATTACCTAGAAAACAGATGACCCTAGCCTAGTGCAGAAACACTGTGCAGATCACAGATGTCAAACAGAAATTCCCAGTGGCATTGGCAATAGAATTTCATGCATTTCTCAAGAAAAATTATATTTTGAGGTTGTGAATAATACAGGTGAGTAAATGAGTGCACCAGGAACCTTAGACATGCAGTAAGAGAAATCTAATTAGACAGCCCATCAATTTTTTTTTCCAGAGGAAATTAGGTCAAAGTGCAACTAGCTGAAGTTTCAACAGTCAGCAGCAATAGCACACAGAAAAACCCCTCCGAGATTTACATTTCAATGGCACGAGTTCGTAATAGGTCATTTTTCTTTCAGAGTTACAGATACAATTTCATAATCTCCATCCTCACATTTATTTATCCAATGACAGGCCAAACCCTCAGTGGCATGTGGATAATTCAGAGTGAGACTCACCATTACTACACATTAAAGGTTCTCCAGGAGAAGGAGCTAATTACATTCTGCCACAATAAGATTCCTGGCCCCTTAGAAATTTGTCTTTTTGACATTAATTAATATAATGAATTACTTTCACTCTTCAAAGAAATAGGATGTAATTTCTGCATGGGTAAAGTGATAGCTGCTTTTGGTTCATATTTAAAGTTGGATGCTTTCTTCCTGCCCCTGCGATGCCAGGACTGAGGTATAAAGAGAGACTGGATCAGTTGGAACTATGTCCATTGCAGCTGAGAAGAATAAATGTGGGATCTCACAGAAACCTATCAAATTTTAACATGGCTATACTTGATAAATGCGGCAATGATGGTGGAGACCAAAACTAGAGGGCATAGGTTTAAGGTGAGAGGGAAAAGATATGAAAATTACCTAAAGGGCAGCTTTTTCGTGCATAGGGTGGTGTGTGCATGGAATGAGCTGCCAGAGGAAGTTGTGGAGGCTGGTACAATTCCAACATTTGAAAGGCATCAGTAAGGGCACATGGTTATGAAGGATTTAGAGGGATATGGGCTAAATGCTTGCAAATGGGACTTGATTAATTGAGGATAAGTGGTCAGCAGGAATGAGTTGGACGGAGGGGTCTGTTTCCATACAGTACAGCTCTATAACTCGATGTTCTCAATAACCAGGGAGGCGAGAACCAGGGAGTAAAGTCAAAGGATATGGATTAGGTCTGGGACAAGGAGGAATTTGTGAGCCCATGGAACTCTACCACAGAAAGCAGTTGACATCAAAGCATTGAATATTTTCAAGAAGGAGCGAGATATAATTCTGAGAATTAAAATGCTAAGAGGGTCTGTGGAAAAAGCAGGAACAGGTTACTGAATTGGATTATTAGCCATGATTAGATTCAAATGGCCGAATGGTTGCTGATATCTTCAATGATTCCATGTCTTTGCTGAAATTATCATGCCAGAAAAAAAATCACTATCAATATGGCTATCGTCCCGTACACAAAATCTGCCAGTTGCCTCGCAATCTCAATGATTAGTCGATGTATAAGTGAACACACAGGCTCAATAGTTCTAGTGGCATTGGAACTGCTGCTGTCAACACTGACCAGGCAAAAAGACTACCCACTTACCTGCAAATTACTTTTCTGTCCAAACTTCCAGCCCAGAATCCAGAAAAATGTCCTCAGTACAGAAAACCTCAGAGGGAGCAGCAATGTGAATTTGCACAAGTGCCACACCACCTTTTTATATAAAGCAGGGGCTAATAGTTGGTAAAGAGTTGTGAGGTGTAGATGTGGGGATGGGTTGGAAGTGTGTGGGTGGTAGTGGTGGGGTTCGGGACTGTAGTTGATTTACAGGAAAATGGACCTGAGATGGCAAATCATGTCAACCATGTTCTGATTGAATGACAAAGCAGGTTTGAAGGGTCAAAGAGTCCACAGCTGCTCTTAAGCCCTATATTCCTCTGTTAAAGATCCCAAAAGGTCTTAGTCTGTTGGTGCATGAGTATATAAATAAATGGGTGATTGAATATGTAGGTAGGTTAGGATGAGATGGGTATGGTGGTTGAGGGCTAGTCAAGTCAAACTAGACTGAGGGGAGGGTCTCAGTTATATGGCCTCCCAGAAATTAAACCTAGGATTTTTCTGTGGAACATTTTCTGAGTAACTATCTTGTCAGTGAGGCTCCATCTCAGTCTCAGAGAACTTTTAGGAAGTTTCTCGAGACTTGGTGAACTTGGAATCCTACTGCCTGAACAATTCCCATGGAGTCAGCACATTGGGGCCTTTATGGGATCCTGTTGTGCATCTTCAGTTAGTCCCTGATATTTTGGAAACCAGAAAATCCAGGCCAAAGTTATGGAGAAGATGCAAGGATTAATTGGTCACTTGGTGAGGGATTCTTCAGTTACCTCATTTACTGACAGCCTTGTCCCTGCTCCCTTTCTTGTCTCTTTCTATGTTATTCTCATCACTTTGGTCAAATAGCAATGTATAACTTGGCGCACGTTGAAATCAAGGGAATCAATCAGCCAATTTATTTTTAAATGACGATTTTGATATAGTTGTATCAAAAGCTGAATATTAAGGAAGTGAAAAGGTGACTAGGCCTTTGAATCTTATAGATTTTAATGATACCATCTTGAGAATTAAGGGTGTCACAGACTGTATAAGCATGATGCTAATTACCCACCAGGATTTTTTAATAGCTGATTTGAAGACTCTGTCAAAAAGGGCTTGCAGATGAGAATGAGTCCTGATTAGATTTCTGAAATCTGGTTTGGTGTGGCACAGAGATACAAATCAACTTAATTGCAGGCTTTCCTAATCTATCATCATCCTATCACAGGGCTGGCTATTACATACAATAGAAATGAATATCTAACTCAATCAACATTTCCTTTCACAGGCACCATCTGTAGTTGAACGAGTCATAAATAGCCCATTACAATATACTGTAGTGTTCACATTTACATGCTGTTGGTTTACATTTTAATATTGCGAACGGCATACTGTGAGGTAATTTAGTCCTTCAGGCCTGTTTGCTTATTCAAGTACACCATGGTTGATCTGCCGTCCCCCTCCATCTTCAAATCATATTATCTCTTGATCCAGATGTCCAACAAAAATCAAAGTCCCTGTGTCTTAAGTTGCTGCATCAATTTTAATCCTTGATTTTTACCTATTATTGTGACATGTGTTTTTTACAGAAAGCAGGTACAAAGGGCTGCATTTTCCAGACTCATTGGCAGCAGGCCAGAGGTTCGAGCATTGGCAAAATAATGTTAGTGAGAAGGGAGTCCTCAAGATCTCTCCATTACCATCCATCTTACCGGTGGCAGAAAACATGACAACTCCATCACTTTCCAAGTGACCAGTTGAGAAACTTAAGTAACAACCACTTTTGCCTATTTTTTCACAGCGAGGTCCTACAGGGGGCATTAGCCACCCTCATGGCTAACTGTGTGAAGGACAGCTCTCCGAAAGCTTGTGATTTCAAATAGACGCGTTGGACTATAACCGGATGTTGTGTGACTTCTGATTTTGTCCACCCACTGGCACCTACACATCATTTTTTTTCCTGAACTGTAGTGATTGTCGAGAGAGCACCAGGTAAATTCTGGCAGCAGCCACTCCATCAGCAGGTTCCCAGAGCAGGTGCTCACTGATGGATACTCTGTGGCCCACAGTGAGGTCCTACAGGTTACATTAGTCACCATCGTGGCATCAGTGCCAACTGTGCTGCATGACCTTATGCAACCACACCCCCAACTCTTTGATCACCAGGGCCCAGTCAGTCATCTTCAGGTGCACTGCCCACACTACCACAAGTAATATGCATAGAGGCATGCACTTCCAAAACCACTCTTGGCATTTCACTGGCTCGAACTGCCTTCGGTCTGATAAAATCCCAGCTATGGAGTCTGTAGTGTAACACCAATTCCAGGATATAAATAATACTCATGACGAGACTGGAGGAGTGCTGCATCACCAAGTGGTGTTTATTCTGAGGTGATGCTAAGTCAAGACTCCCTTCTCTTACAAAAGACACCAAAGATTTCACTGTTTTCATCAAGGTACTGCTGCAGACAATCCCTGAACAGTTTTTCTTTTAAGAGAACATTGTAATGTTTTCCTGGACGAAAGCACAGATTTCAATAACTGGCAACAAATCAAATTGGGCATACGAAAGCTGATATCTTGGCATTTGGAGTGAAAATGCTTTCAGTTTTGGAGGGAAAAAAAACAAATGGCCAAATATCCTTTATGAAATGTAATTTTAAACTGACTTTCAAACATCCTGTTCAATTCAAGAGGATTTTAAGATCTCCATTTCAGTGTAGAGTATTACCAGCACTTCCAAATAGTTAATTGCGTTGCTGCAAAATTACTGCACATTTCCAAACATCACTTGGACTGTGAACTGTTATTTTTGCACCTAATTAAATAAGCAGAGCTTGCTAATTTGATTCTGGTGGACTTACCAGCTGGAGATAAGGTTTTAAATCACTTTTTCTGATTTCCGATCATGGCCCTTCAGGTACATTTCTTTGAATGATCGTTTGTGAGGGTTAAATAGCCCTTTGGAAGGGTAAGCATGCATTTTGGTTTAGCTGGGATGGTTTGACTTTTAACCTCTGTATCTGGGAGCCTGGATATTTTGCAGCAGATGGTGAGACCCCTGGGGTTTCAGTTACACTCAATTTCCAACGCTTTAACCTGCTCTGTGTCTTCAATTAAGAATGTGTTTATTTTTTCTAATGCAGCATTTATTGTCAATGTCTGAGGGAATAAGACCACTGCATTGTTTTCAGCACAGCAGTATACTTGGCTACTTTGCTTGTAACATGCTTCTCAAATATTTCTTTGTTAAAAAATGTTCTCTTCCTCATCATGAATCTTAATTTTTTTCCTCACATTTTCTGTCCCAGAATGGCTATACCTACTCGGCATATTCAGTCAAATTCATAAGCAAGGTGACCAAGGAGAGAAAACGTGTGCATTGGCATCAAACATCCAATCTTCAAGGCTTTTGGTACAAACACGCATTTCCGCCTCCTGTATGGAGGATGGATCTCTTCGAAGACATGTCCAAGGTTGAAGTTGCTTTGTCTTGTGTGCCAATATACCTTAAGAGGGAGGGTGTGCAGCCAGAAGTCATGGTGCACATTGACACCAATGACATAGGTAGGAAGAGGGGTGGGGAGGTCATTCAGGAGCTCAGGGAGTTAGGCTGGAAGCTAAAAGCTAGGACGGACAGAGTCGTCATCCCTGGGTTGTTGCCGGTGCCACGGGACAGTGAGGCAAGGAATAGGGAGAGAGTGCAGTTGAACACGTGGCTGCAAGGATGGTGTAGGAGGGAGGGCTTCAGGTATTTGGACAATTGGACTGCATTCTGGGGAAGGTGGGAACTGCAGGACAGGTTGCACCTGAATCAGAAGGGCACCAATATCCTGGGAGGTAGGCTTGCTAGCACTCTTTGGGGGGGGGGGGGGGGCGGTTAAACTAATTTGGCAGGGGGGTGGGATCCGGACTTGTAGTCCAGCAAGTAAGTTAGCTGTTTTTCAGGATGCCCAAGAATATAGGGAGGCTGTGGAGAAGGTAGCACTGACAGGGAATACTTGCGGACACAGATGGGTTCACGTGTGTATACTTCAATGCAAGGAGTATCAGAAATAAGGTGGGTGAACTTAAGATGTGGATCGGTACTTGGGACTACGATGTTGTGGCCATCATGGAAATGTGGATAGAAGGGGGACAGGAATGGTTGTTGGAGGTTCCTGGTTACAGATGTTTCAGTAAGATTAGGGAGGGTGGTAAAAAAAGGAGGAGGTGTAGCATTCCTAATTAGAAATGGTATAATGGCTGCAGAAAGGCAGTTCGAGCGGGATCTGCCTTTGGAAGTAGTATGGGCTGAAGTCAGAAATAGGAAAGGAGCAGTCACCTTGTTGGTTGTTTATTATAGGGCCCCCAATAGCAGCAGAGATGTGGAGAAACAGATTTTGGAAAGGTGCAGAAGCCACAGGGTAGTAGTCATGGGCAATTTCAACTTCCCAAATATTGATTGGAAGCTCTTTAGATCAAGTAGATTGGATGGGGCGATGTTTGTGCAGTGTGTCCAGGAAGCTTTTCTAACTTGTATGTAGATTGTCTGACCAGAGGGGAGGCCATATTGGATTTGGTATTTGGTAACAAACCGGGACAAGTGATGGGCTTGTTAGTGGGTGAGCATTTTGGTGATGGTGACCACAATTCTGTGACTTTCACCTTGGTTATGGAGAGAGATAGGTGCATGCAACATGGTAGGTTTTACAACTGGGGGAAGGGTAAATACGATGCTGCAAGACAAGATCTGAGGAGCATAAATTAGGAGCATAGGCTGTCAGGGAAGGACGTCGTTGAAATGTGGAACTTTTTCAAGGAACAGATATGACGTGTCCTTGATATGTATGTACCTATCAGGCAGGAAAGAGATGGTCGTGTGAGGGAACCTTGGTTGACGAGGGAGGTTGAATGTCTAGTAAAGAGGAAGAAGGAGGCTTACATAAGGTTGAGGAAACAAGGTTCAGACAGAGCATTGGAGGGATACAGGATAGCAAGGAGAGAGCTGAAGAAAGGGATTAGGAAAGCTAAAAGATGGCATGAAAATTCTTTGGCAGGTAGGATCAAGGATAACCCCAAGACCTTTTATGCGTATGTGAGAAACATGAGAATGACAAGAACGAGGGTAGGTCCGATCAAGGACAGTAGTGGGAGACTGTGTATTGAGTCGGAAGAGATAGGAGAGGTCTTGAATGAGTACTTTTCTTCAGTATTTCCAAATGAGAGGGACCGTATTGTTGAAGAGGAGAGTATGAAACGGACTGGTAAGCTAGAGGAGATACTTGTTAGGAAGGAAGATGTGTTGGGCATTCTGAAAAACTTGAGGATAGACAAGTCCCCCAGGCCTGACGGGATTTATCCTAGGATTATGTGGGAAGCAAGAGAGGAAATTGCAGAGCCGTTGGCAATGATCTTTTCGTCTTCACTGTCAATGGGGGTGGTACCAGGGTAACTGGAGAGTGGTGAATTTTGTGCCCCGTTCAAAAAAGGGAACAGGGATAACCCCGGAAATTATAGGCCAGTTAATCTTACTTCGGTGGTAGGCAAAGTAATGGAAAGGCTACTGAGGGATAGGATTTATGAGTATCTGGAAAGACACTGCTTGATTAGGGAGAGCCAGCAGGGATTTGAGAGGGGTAAATCTTGCCTTACAAGTCTTATTGAATTCTTTGAGGAGGTGACCAAGCATGTGGATGAGGGTAGAGCAGTGGATGTAGTGTACATGGATTTTAGTAAGGCATTTGATAACGTTCACCATTGTAGGTTTATGCGGAAAGTCAGGAGGCATGGGATAGTGGGAAATTTGGCCAGTTGGATAGAGAATTGGCTAACCGGTCGAAGTCAGAGACTGGTGGTAGATGGTAAACATTCAGCCTGGAGCCCAGTTAAAAGTGGAGTTCCCCAGGGACCAGTTTTGGGTCCTCTGCTGTTTGTAATTTTTATTAATGACTTGGAAGAGGGAGTCGAAGGGTGAGTCAGTAAATTTGCAGACGATACGATGATTGGTGGAGTTGTGGATAGTGAGGAGGGCTGTTGTCGGCTGCAAAGGGACTTAGATATGATGTAGACCTGGGCTGAGGAGTGGCAGATGGAGTTCAACCCTGTCAAGTGTGAGGTTGTCCATTTTGGAAGGACAAATAAGAATGCGGAATACAGGGTTAACGGTAGGGTTCTTAGTAAGGTGGAGGAGCAAAGGGATCTTGGGGTCTATGTTCATAGCTCTTTGAAAGTTGCCACTCAGGTGGATAGAGCTTGTAAGAAGGCCTATGGTGTATTAGCGTTCATTAGCAGAGGGATTGAATTCAAGAGTCGTGAAGTGATGTTGTAGCTGTACAGCATCTTGGTTAGGCCACATTTGGAGTACTGTGTACAGTTCTGGTCGCCTCACTTTAGGAAAGATGTGGAAGCTTTGGAGAGGGTGCAGAGGAGATTTACCAGGATGTTGCCTGGAATGGAGAATAGGTTGTACGAGGATAGGTTGAGAGTGCTAGACCTTTTCTCATTGGAACAGCAAATGATGAGGGGTGACTTGATGGAGGTTATAAGATGATCAGGGGAATAAACAGAGTAGACAGTCAGGACTTTTTCTCTGTGTACAACAGTGTGTTACAAGGTGACATAAATTTAAGGTGAAGGGTAGAAAGTATGGGGGGGATGTCAGGGATAGGTTCTTTACCCAGAGAGTGGTGGGGGCATGGAATGCGCTGCCTGTGGGAGTGGCAGAGTCAGAATCATTGGTGACCTTTAAGAGGCAATTGGATAGGTACATGGATAGGTGCTTAAACTAGGATAAATGTTCGGCACAACATTGTGGGCCGAAGGGCCTGTTCTGTGCTGTATTTTTCTATGTTCTATGTTCTATGTTCTATACCTCTCAGTCCTCCAGAAGATTCAGCCTGGTAACCTGGGCCATGAGATGGGTTAGAATCTTTACATTTTACAATACAACTGTACCAGCTTCCAAAAGAGTTAGCCAGCTAGTTCCATTCTCCAGCCCTCTTGCCATAGCCCTCGAACTTCATCACTTTCAAATACATATCCAGCTGTCTGCTGAAACCTCCTTTGGAATTGCCCTCTACCACTTTCACAGACAGCACATTCCAAATCCTAACAACTCTCCGACTGAAGAAGATTCTCCTCATCTCACTCTTAGCTCTCTTGCTGACAATCTTGAAATGGTCACCCCCTAGTTACTGACATACTGACTTTCTTTACTCTTGTCGAAATTGCTCATAATCTTGAGCACCTCAATAAGATCACCAATTAATTTTTCGGCTGCAGGTAGAATGGGCCCAGTTTCTCAATTCATCCTCCTATGCAAAAGTGCAAGATTGTGAAAAGCATTGTTAGAGATGTTAATCCCTTCACACCCTGCCACCACCACTTTAAGGCCCTGGTAAGATCGGTTCGGTCACAGTGGCAGCAGATGGCAAAGGTGATGGCCTCTGCCATCGTGAAGCAGGGCTCTGTTGAAGCCTCCAGCTATGATGATATATAAACCATCGTACGTGGCATTCTCAGGCAGTCTCCCATCCAGGTACGAGCCTGACCTGAGTCTGCGTACATTCTAAGATCAGATGTGGCGGGGTATTTTCAACCTACCCATTGGTACAGAGAGCGTATGTGTATTTTGTAATGATCTGACCTCATGGAATGATGGAAGGAAAGGATTCTGCTCACTAGGTATTTGGAGACTGCGGGAATGTACCCAGCTCCAAGTTGGACACACATGCCTATCCTTTCAGTCTGGGCAGTGGCTGGAGAAGTCCTCATTCTCCCAGCATCCTCCCTCCTGATCACCCCCACTCACAGATACTGAAAACCCAACAGCTGGATGTAAAATAGAAGCTTTCAAAGGACTGTAGAAAGTGAGTGTGACCTGGAAGGGCCTGTTTGCCTATGGATTTGAGCACAATGAAATGGAATTGGAGGATGAGGTAGCCTCACCTGATTGGAGCATGGAAAATTAGGTGGACAGCAAAATCTGATCAACCCTGGAGCCAGCTTCAACCACAGCAACTTGTCAGGGATTTCTTGCTGTGGTTGTAGGGGTTGGGGTGTGTAGAAAACTGGTAAGCACGGGCAATGACGCTGCTCTTTCTCCTGGTCCACAAGCACGGCTGTAAAGGCACTTCCCTTTGCCCTGAGGCTGCACTCACCTCCCAGAGCCATTTTGTTTCCCAAGGCTCAGCAGGCGGGAAGGTTACACGTGACGGTTCTTCCCTTACAATAGCATCTAATAACAACATTGGAAGGACCAGCCAACTGTGAGTGGCTCGGATTGACTGCCTACTACTCTACATCTGTTCGACTTTCCCCAGGCAGGTTGAAGATGAGCCAGATTTGGGTTTGAGATTTAACTGTGTTTTCACCTCACCTGATCCCTTTAAAACTACCCATTATGTAAGGTTCAGATTTGTACAAATAAGTGCTGTAAAATATGCCACAATTTCAAATTAGCAAATTGAGGAATTACTGCAGGAAGCTCTGCTTCACACGTACAAATGCTGTAAATACTCAGAGAAACTCTGACTGGAAAGGAACATCGTAAATTGCTGAACACTAAAATAGAACCACTACTCATGGCATATATAGGTTAGCCCCAGCCCCAGTTCAGGCAGTTCTGCAGACACATCTTGGGTTTGGAATTATTTTTTTCCTATCGCCAAATCACAAGGTTTTTTTCATCTATTAACCACGACCAGTAAATCACCGGTGTTTCCAATTGAATTGGGTCTACTTTATTTTTTGTTATTCAGAAATGTTATCGCACACGACTTATTTTGATTTCCTTCTCCAAAGCAACATAGTCTTTTTCTCCATCCAGTCATCATCACCAGTAAATCACTTGCGCTTCCAATTCAACACTTATGTGCATAGCTCATGGTAGCTCAGTGGTTGGCCCTACTGCCTCACAGCACCAGGTTCAATTTCACCCTTGGGTGACTGTTTGTGTGGAGTTTGCATATTCTGCATGGGTCTCCTCCCACGGTCCAAAGATGTGCAGGTCAGGTGAATTGGCCATACTCAATTGCCCCTAGTGCTAGGTGTGTTAGTCAGAGGGAAATGGGTCTGCGTGGGTTCCTCTTTGGGAGGGTCAATATGGACTGGTTGGTCTGAAGGGCCAGTTTCTGCACTGTAGGGAATCTGATCTCATTAAGGGTGTTGCAAATCATTAAAAAAGTGAGGGAGAGCAAGAAGGGGTTAAATCAAAATAGATTAGATCTGCTTTTTTAAAAAAAAATTATTATCTAGAAGAGTTGTCACACACAACTGAATGTTTTAGATTAGATTACTTACAGTGTGGAAACAGGCCCTTTGGCCCAACAAGTCCACACCGACCCGCCGAAGAGCAACCCACCCATACCCCTACATTTACCCCTTACCTAACACTATGGGCAATTTAGCATGGCCAAGTCACCTGACCTGCACATCTTTGGACTGTGGGAGGAAACCGGAGCACCCGGAGGAAACCCACGCAGACACGGGGAGAACGTGCAAACTCCACACAGTCAGTCGCCTGAGTCGGGAATTGAACCCAGGTCTCAGGCGCTGTGAGGCAGCAGTGCTAACCACTGTGCCACCGTGCCGCCCTATCTCCAGCAACAAAACACCATGACATTTTTTTTCCCTCCATCTATTAACCCCCAGCAATAAATCACTAACAGCTAATTGGATATTTACATGCAAAGCCATTAAGGCAATGCTAGTGATCAAAAGATGAGGGAGAGTGGACGATAAATCAAAATGTTCGGGTAAAAAATGAGGTCTGCAGATGCTGGAGATCACAGCTGCAAATGTGTTGCTGGTCAAAGCACAGCAGGCCAGGCAGCATCTCAGGAATAGAGAATTCGACGTTTCGAGCATAAGCCCTTCATCAGGAATAAGAGAGAGAGACCTATCCCACCTCCATCGCCCCTCCCCCTAGTCCCTCCTCCCTACCTTTTATCTTAGCCTGCTTGGCTCTCTCTCTCTTATTCCTGATGAAGGGCTTATGCTCGAAACGTCGAATTCTCTATTCCTGAGATGCTGCCTGGCCTGCTGTGCTTTGACCAGCAACACATTTGCAGATAAATCAAAATGGATTAGTTCCCCTTTCTCTTTCTTTTTATATCCGGAAGTTCTATCACATACAACCAAACCTTTTTTTTCAACCATATCATTGTTGTTTTTAACTACTAACCACAACCATTTAATTACCTATCTAACCAATTGGATATTTAGATAATAACAAAAGAACTGTGGAAGCTATAAATCAGAAACAAAAACAGAAGCTGCTGGTAAAGCTCAGCAGGTCTGGCAGCATTTGTGAAGGTAAATCAAAGTTAATGTCACAGATCGAGCGACCCTTCCTCAGAACGTCAGTGAACTTTATTTTCTCTTCACAGATGCTGCCAGACCTGTTGAGCTTACCCTGCGACCTCCGTTTTTGTTTTTCTGTTTTTCGATATTTGCATGTCTGTTACAGGCAATGCAAACCATCAAAAAAGTGAGGGGGAGGTAGGGAAAGGGGTTGGGTCTGCTTTGTTTATGTTTTCTAATGTAATGGTATGGACATCCAAGGCCCATTTTTTTTCTCAATGAAAAGCATATTTCAGTTCATTCCTTTCTTTGATCAGAGATGGATGACCTCAATTCCTTCACCTGAACCTTATCCATCATATGCTTTCACCATTGGAATTTGCTGAATGTCAGGCAAATCAGTGATAAATCTTTCCTTTTTCAGGAGCATTGCAGCTAGTGCAGTTATTGCCATCTCCTAATTGCTCAGGGGCCACTTAAGAGTTAGTCACATTACTGTGTACAAATGCATATCAGACCAGGTAAGGATGAAGATTTTCTTCCCTGAATGATATTAGTGAACCAAATGGGGCTTTTCAACAATTGAGACCAGGTGGCACATTAAGGTGAGAGGAGAGAGATTTTGATTTTACACAGAGGGTGGTAAATAAAGGACAATTACAACATTTAAATAGAAAATATTTGGAGGAATATGGGCCAGGTGCTGGCAATTGGGATTATAGTCAGCATGGACTCGTCAGACCAAAGGGTCTGTGTCCATGCTATATGACTCTTTCAGTGATTAGATGGTTACTATTAAGCCAGCTCTCTCTTCCAGATGTTATTGAATTCGATTTCACTATCTGCCATGTTGGGATTTGTTCCCACAACCCCTGAACCTGGGACTCTGAAAACTTAAGGGTAAAAAATGAGGTCTGCAGATGCTGGAGATCACAGCTGAAAGTGTGTTGCTGGTTAAAGCACAGCAGGTTAGGCAGCATCCAAGGAACAGGAAATTCGACGTTTCGGGCATAAGCCCTTCATCAGGAAACGTCGAATTTCCTGTTCCTTGGATGCTGCCTAACCTGCTGTGCTTTAACCAGCAACACATTTTCAACTCTGAAAACTTAATCCAGTGATATTACCACCATGCAAATGCCTCACTGGATCTGCTGCTTTCTAAATCAGCCTGTTCAGAGATGGTATCACACACCGTTGGAGGAGGTGAGACTCGATCACAGGCCTCCACAGCCCAGAGGTAGGGACACTACAACTGTGCCCTATTTGGGTCTGCTTGAGCTTTTTAACCTTTGAATCAACCTGTTCAAAAACATTATCTCAGTTTCAGGAGTGGATGGGTCTGGAACCCATGCCTCCTGGCTTAGAAATAGGAACACTACCACTGCACCACAAGAACCCTTGGCTCTGTTTTTTTTAAATATCTGGAAGCATTATCACACACAACAGAATGGCTTTCCTATCACCAAATAAAACACTGTATCCCCTGTACTGCCCACCTCTCTCTAATAGGCATCAAGAGCATTAATGGACACCATTGAGTCTGCTTTATAAAGGGCTCAGGTGATGCGCTCCACCTGGGCAGGCCATTGTCTGTGACCATGGGAATTCATTCTCAATGAGCTCCACAAGGAGGTTAATTAGTGAATTGTCATGGGCCTTGTTGGGGTTATCACATAGGCCCAGAGAAAAAATCTCTAGAGATCATCAGAGGAAGCAACGTCCAAGAATCATTTTAGAAACAATTGGATTCATTGAGTGGAAACAATATAATCTTCCTGAGTGAGTAAGTGAGGTCCGGTCATTTTACCTGACCTACAGTTGCAGGATCCATTTTATAATATGTAGCCCCTCTGGAAATTCTTTGTTTATCTCTTTTATGAAGATAAATCTCCTGACAGAATGGTAAGTTCTTGGAGATTCACGAGCACTGCATAACATTACTACTTGACAGTAGAGTGTCATTTCCAAAGACAAAGTTACACTGACATTGTCTGAACTAAGAGGTAATTCTCTGAGACACTAAGACTTTACTCCGAGAAAGGAAAAGAGCCACAGGGTATAATGAACTAGGTGACTGAAATGTGCAAAAGAATCAAGCAGCAAATAAAGAGACAACAAACAAGTTAATGAGCATGACTATTTATTACAAAAGTGGGCCTATAACAAAATGCTCAAATTAAAATTAAAGACATGCATTACGTGTTTTTCAACAGCTTGGAGTCACACCATCAGATTACATTTCCACATCTAGCAAAATATTCTAGAAGTTCTCGATTTCTGATGACAAGTTAAGGAAATGAAACAAAAGAATTGATTTGTTTTAGTCTCATATGAAGCTGATCATATTGTTGAAATTGCTCAAAAATCATTTGTATTCTTGGAGTGCAATAATTGTTGCAATGTAGGAAACATGGCAGCCATTTTGCACTGAGAAGCTCTGATAAGCAATAATGAGATTAGAGATAAATTGGTTTGCTTCTAACCACATTTGTCGAGCAAGAAATTCTGACAAGAAGACCCAGACTATCCCACCACTTTTTTAAAAAAATGCCGGCAAAATGAAATCTTACATCTCTACCCAGACAGAAAACAAAGGTTTCTTATGAGGGACATCTCTTCCTGTACAATGTTCCTTCAGCATTGCACTGAAACTTAAACCTAGGTTACAAGCTAACATCCAGGTGTGAAGTTCAGGACCCACAACACACTCTCCCTGTAGCAGCTGTAGAGAGATACTGGCTTGCACAAACCAAATCTGTATGTGTACTTTGGCAAATAACCCTCCGTGTGCACAGCAGTTGGGAAATGTCTTAGCACAAACCAGATGGAGGCTGACTCAAACTCAAGACACGAAATAAAACTGCATGGTGTAGGTGATTGCTAAGTGGCCATCAATCCTGTTGAGCTGATAATAGTTGTGATAAGTGAAGAAAATCAACTGTCCATGTATAACAAGTGGGGTGGCACAGTGGTAAGCACTGCTGTCTCACTGCACCAGGGACCCAGTTTCAATTCCAACCTCAGGGGACTGTCTGTGTGAAGTTTGCACATTCTCCCTGCACGTGCATGGGTCTCCTCCTACAGTCCAAAGATGTGTACATTAGGTGGATTGGCAAGCTAAGTTGCCCATAGTGTCCAGGGATGTGCAGGCTACATGGATCAGCCATGGACAATGCAGGATTATAAGATCTGATGATGAGATGTTCTTTGAAGGGCTATTGTGGGCTGAATGGCCTGCTTCCACACTGTAGGCATTCTATGAACTTTTGAGTCGTGCAAACTAGGATGATCCAAAATCCCCATTACTGCTGCTCTTACCCAGGATTGTGAACATTTTATGTGCGTCAGCTCTCTGGAGTAAGGGACCTGCACTGCTGATCTGTTTATTCTTCTTCTCTTTTTGAATTGTTAGCATATAATATTAGTAGACAGGCAGGAGGCTGGAGGAACACAGCAAGCCAGGCAGCAACAGGAGGTGGAGAAGTCACTGTTCTTCAGCACTGGGGTTGGGTGTAGGGAGAGTTGCAGATAAAGGGGGTAGTTTGGTAAACTGGGATAAGTGAAGACAGGTAGAGGGTACGACCTGGTTGGTCAATGGTAGGAAATTGCTGGCAGGGAACAGTGAAGAGTTACACACGAAATGTTGACTTCTCCACATCCTGATGCTGTCTGCCTTGCTGTGTTCTTCTAGCCTCCTGCCTGTCCACTTTGGATTCCAGCACCTGCAGTTTTCTTTTTGTCTCTAAACATGTGACATTAGGGAAAGTCTGGACCCAAGCCATTTGAGACTCCTCCCAGGGTTGAAGTTTTCTAGCACCGATGACAAAAGCTCCAAAATGAATGGTGTCCACATGGGTAAAAGACAAATGAAGATCAACATCCATAGATACATAGCCAGGCAGTCAAGCAACAATTAATGTCATAACAGAACATTGTACTCAGGGGAATCTGAAACTAAGCAATGGAAAGTGTTGAAAATGGTCAACAGATCAGAAAACAATTGTGGGGAGTGAAACACTGTTAAGGTTTCAGATTAATAGAAGCTCAATGTTATAGGATCTTTTTATCAATCTTCTTGTGAAGTGAAAATCAAATGATTTTGACCAGACCTTAGCTGGTGGACACATAAATGTTCTGAAGATCAATATTTTTGTGCATTAGAACAATATGTGCCACATCAATAAATAGATGGAAAGTTTGTGTGGAGTTCATGCTGTTGCTTTACCAACTCCACTTACCTCTGGTATGGAACACCTGTTACTGCCAACCCACAGGGCACAGCAGTTTAAGTTTGGCAGTCAGATAAATCAAGTTTGGCATTTATGGCTAACTTCAAACAAATTGTGGGAGCTGTCACACTGAGCCTGTCCAATTGCACTTATGATGTTGTGGGCCTGAAGAGCACAAAGTGGAAGCTATGGTTGTTGCAAAAGGTAATGGTTCTGAACGGGATCCTTTTCAGTAACTGCACTAAGCTCCACCCAATGTGATAATCTCATAATGTCTTAGGTGGGAAAAAGAGGAGCTTGATCCAGTCCGTTAGGTTCCCTGGTTCCTGAAAGTTTCATATCGGGAGATCAATCCTCGACCCACAATCCTACCCATTAGATGCTATCATCACATCAGGAGGAGGAATAACCACACACCCCCCTCCTTCCTTCTCTCCATTCTAATTTGGTAGTCTTCCTCATCTCCTCTCCCTCTCCTCTCCTCTCCCTCTCCTCTCCTCTCCCTCTCCTCTCCTCTCCCTCTCCTCTCCTCTCCCTCTCATCTCCCTCTCCCTCTCCCTCTCCTCTCCCTCTCATCTCCTCTCCCTCTCCCTCTCCTCTCCCTCTCCTCTCCTCTCCCTCTCCTCTCCTCTCCTCTCCCTCTCATCTCCTCTCCCTCTCCTCTCCTCCCCCTCTCCTCTCCTCTCCCTCTCATCTCCTCTCCCTCTCCTCTCCTCTCCTCTCATCTCCTCTCCCTCTCCTCTCCTCTCCCTCTCCTCTCCTCTCCCTCTCATCTCCTCTCCCTCTCCTCTCCTCTCCCTCTCATCTCCTCTCCCTCTCCTCTCCTCTCCCTCTCCTCTCCCTCTCCTCTCCTCTCCCTCTCATCTCCTCTCCCTCTCCCTCTCCTCTCCTCTCCCTCTCCTCTCCTCTCCCTCTCCCTCTCCTCTCCTCTCCCTCTCCTCTCCCTCTCCCTCTCCTCTCCTCTCCCTCTCCTCTCCTCTCCCTCTCCTCTCCTCTCCCTCTCCTCTCCCTCTCCTCTCCTCTCCCTCTCCTCCCCTCTCCCTCTCCTCTCCTCTCCCTCTCCTCTCCTCTCCCTCTCCTCTCCTCTCCCTCTCCTCTCCTCTCCCTCTCCTCTCCTCTCCCTCTCCTCTCCTCTCCCTCTCCTCTCCTCTCCCTCTCCTCTCCTCTCCCTCTCCTCTCCTCTCCCTCTCCTCTCCTCTCCCTCTCCTCTCCTCTCCCTCTCCTCTCCTCTCCCTCTCCTCTCCTCTCCCTCTCCTCTCCTCTCCCTCTCCTCTCCTCTCCCTCTCCTCTCCTCTCCCTCTCCTCTCCTCTCCCTCTCCTCTCCCTCTCCTCTCCTCTCCCTCTCCTCTCCTCTCCCTCTCCTCTCCTCTCCCTCTCCTCTCCCTCTCCTCTCCTCTCCCTCTCCTCTCCTCTCCCTCTCCTCTCCTCTCCCTCTCCTCTCCTCTCCCTCTCCTCTCCTCTCCCTCTCCTCTCCTCTCCTCTCCCTCTCCTCTCCCTCTCCTCTCCTCTCCCTCTCATCTCCTCTCCCTCTCCTCTCCTCTCCCTCTCCTCTCCTCTCCCTCTCCTCTCCTCTCCCTCTCCTCTCCTCTCCCTCTCCTCTCCTCTCCCTCTCCTCTCCTCTCCCTCTCCTCTCCTCTCCCTCTCCTCTCCTCTCCCTCTCATCTCCTCTCCCTCTCATCTCCTCTCCCTCTCCTCTCCTCTCCCTCTCCTCTCCTCTCCCTCTCCTCTCCTCTCCCTCTCATCTCCTCTCCCTCTCCTCTCCTCTCCCTCTCCTCTCCTCTCCCTCTCCTCTCCCTCTCCCTCTCCTCTCCTCTCCCTCTCATCTCCTCTCCCTCTCCTCTCCTCTCCCTCTCCTCTCCTCTCCTCTCCCTCTCATCTCCTCTCCCTCTCCTCTCCTCTCCCTCTCCTCTCCTCTCCCTCTCCTCTCCTCTCCCTCTCTAAAACTATTGATGACAGTTTGTATCACCATCATTTTGTCTTCTCTCATTTACTTCAATTCTGCTTGTCATTTTTGTTAAATTTAACCTGAAATCAATGGCAGTGACTTGACACCACAATCACCAGCCCAACCATCTACAGTTGTTTCAGTACCCTTGCTGTTGCACTGAAGCCAGCCATGTCTCAACTTATTACAAAGAGCCATGGGGTAAAGACCTGAGAACAGAGTCTTGCAAAATAGCTTTGGCTGATGAGATCAACTCGTGTACTTTTAAGATGAATGGGAAGTTTGTTCTGTTTGTTCACTCAGGGGTATCATTGGCTGAGCCAGTATATACTGCCCACCACTTGAGAAGGTGGAGGTGAACTTCCTTCTTGAACCACTGCAGTCAACATGCTGGAGGTAGAAGCACAATGCATGAGGGAAGGAATTCCAGGATTTCTGACACAATGAAAAAGAAGCAATAGCGTCATTTTTTTTTCCATTCTGAGGAAGGGTCGCAAAGACAGAAACGTTAACTCTGATTTCTCTTCCCTGATGCCGCCAGACATGTTGAGCTTTTTGTGCAATATGTGTTTTAGTTTGTGATTGACAACATCCGTAGTCCTTTGGGGTTTTCTTGTCATTTCTTTGAAGGCGGGATGGTGAGTGGCTAGGAAGGGAACTTGCAGGTGGTGATGCCCCATGTATCTGCTGCCCTTATTCTTCTGGATGGAAGTGGTTGTGGATTTGGAAGGTAAATTTTTGCAATGCATCCTCTAGGTAGTACATACTGCTACCACTGATTGTTGGTGGTGGAGGGAGTGGATGTTTGTGGGTGTGGTGCATATCATGTGGGCTGCTGTGTCCTGAATGGTGTCAAGCTTCTTGAGTGCTGTTGGAGCTCCACTCATCCAAGCAAGTGGGGAGTATTCCATTACACTCCTGACTTATACTTGTGGTCTGTCTGTACCTGACTCTAGAGAAGGTGCTCCCCATGGATGAGACTTCCCTGCCAATAAAACCTCAAGTTGTAAATGGTGGTCTTATTGAGCATCATTCCATTTGTGTTCATCCTGACCAACCTTCCTCTACTAGGGAGGGTGTTGTTGGCTGATATTCCATTTCAGTGGGTCCAAGGAAAACCAAGGGTCACGATGATTACTCTTCCATAACCTGGTGTTTTTTAGTCTTGTCCAGGAGGACATGTTTCTGGGGTAGCATTCACCATAATACACAAGATGGTCACATACTAGGCTTCTGGGTGGCAGGTAGTGTTCACTGCCATGCATGCAAGGCAGTCAGTGTAGGAGAATGGAATTGCCCAGCTCCAAAGCTGCCAAGGCATTCAGGAAGCCGGAGTTGGCACTGCAGCATCTCCCCCACCAACCATCAGGGAAACCACAAGGGGAGTCATTGAGAGAAAGCCAATGCTTCCACAGCTGCCAGGGGGAATTGCTGTTATGAGTGGGGGGAGAGATTAGGGAGTAGTGCTGAGTGTCAGTGCAAAAGCAAGGCCCTGAAGAAGGCAAAACATCTAGGGACTGACACCAGCCCCCAAACCCATCCCAAGGTGGGTCCATCCTTTGTCTAGTATGTTCTTGTGTGACCCTGAGTCCATTGTGGACCCCACTCGCCCACCCCTCTGCTCCCTCATGGCCCTAAATGAGCAATACCACCACACTGCAAGGGTAAAAAGGAGAGGGAGGTAGCAAGAGGCTTTTAAAGAGATGGAGGTCTCTATCGCCTCCTCCACCCCACCCCCAACCCTGACCCTGACCCCAGGCCCTCTGGAAAGGGGATCACCGAGAGATGGAAGAGGACAATTTAAAATCTGTCTCTCTGATGATATCTTCCCCCACCCTCATTGGTTCACCCAGCACCCTTGAAGTGGTTTTGCCCAAGCCCTCCACCAAAGTTAGCTCAGCTCAGAGGCTGAGGGACTGCACCCACAAATAACCAAACAGTGATAGTGGGGTTACACCTGGCCTGGATGAGTGTCAGTTGTGTGGTAAGGTAGTGGCTTCACCCTCTCCCAGGACCTTTGATCAGCTATATCACATTTCCTGGTGTTTTTCCCTGGTGATCCAGCATCAGGAACAAAGCATCCCCTGTTCCAGTAAAGAAGGCGATCGGGTTCCAGACCTGGGTGCCACCTCTGAAGTTTTTTATTGCATGTTGCTATCCATTACCGACACTGGGGTTCCTCAATATTTTCCAATGTGTTTCAGCCTGACAAAGGCACAGCTCAGGTTGCAATAGATATGCTTAGAAAATCGTTACTCTAACTTAGTTGTATTATTGTGTTGTCTGTATGTAAAATGAATGGAGTATATAGATTCCACGTCTTTGAAGATCTTATAAACAGCTAAACTAATGTGTACAGTACAACGTAATCTCCTGACAGAGCCAGTGCTCTGAGTGCTACAATACAGGGTATCTCTGGCCAGTGGTCATACGACAGCATCCAGGTACTTGGCTCATTTGCATGTGGCCTTCTTAAAAGGATATCACCCCAAAGGTGATAACATCCACAATCTGAGAGAGAGAACCAATCCAGTTAAGAGAATTAAACACAGTTAATTGACACTGAGTATTGAAATAGTAGAACATTGAAGCTAATAGTTTATTGATAGGACATTTAGATGTTGGGAACACTACCTGTTATCATTGCTAGCTTTCCTCAGTACTAGACATCATGCCAGTGAGGTGAGCTGGAGCCAATTTTTGTTACTTCAGAATGTGGCAAAAACATTCTTTCTCTCTGAAGAGAATTTTTCTTGATTCATGCTTAGAACTGTGCTTAATTCTTTGAATTTTGTCATGCAAACAGTTTGCCAGAGAGATTGATTATGAAATATCCAAACATAGATTGAGAATAACTGTGCCCATGAGTACAATGTGTAGACAGAACTAATCTTACGTGCCCTTTTTAACAATTGCAGAATAACTAGAGTCATCGAGTCCTACAGCACAGGGACCCACCCTTTGGCCCAAACTGCTCCATCCTAACCAACATGTCTGTCAACACTAACCCCATTTCTCTGCACTTGGGCCCATATCCTTCTAATCTTTTTTATCCATGTTTTTGTTCAAATGCCTTTTAAGTGTTGTTAATGTATCTGCTTCAACCACTTCTCCTGTCAGCTCATTCTATATGTGTACTACCCCCTATATAAAACAAGTTTTCCTTCAGGTTACATTTTATTCTTTCCCCTCTCACCTTAAACTGATGCTGGATTAGTGGTGCTAGAAGAGCACAGCAGTTCAGGCAGCATCCAAGGAGCAGCAAAATCAACGTTTCGGGCAAAAGCCCTTCATCAGGAATAAAGGCAGAGAGCCTGAAGTGTGGAGAGATAAGCTAGAGGAGGGTGGGGGTGGGGAGAAAGTAGCATAGAGTACAATGGGTGAGTGGGGGAGGGGATGAAGGTGATAGGTCAGGGAGGAGAGGGTGGAGTGGATAGGTGGGAAAGAAGATAGGCAGGTAGGACAAGTCCGGACAAGTCATGGGGACAGTGCTGAGCTGGAAGTTTGGAAGTAGGGTGAGGTGGGGGAAGGGGAAATGAGGAAGCTGTTGAAGTCCACATTGATGCCCTGGGGTTGAAGTGTTCCGAGGTGGAAGATGAGGTGTTCTTCCTCCAGGCATCTGGTGGTGAGGGAGCGGCGGTGAAGGAGGCCCAGGACCTCCATGTCCTCAGCAGAGTGAGAGGGGGAATTGAAATGTTGGGCCACGGGGTGGTGTGGTTGATTGGTGCGGGTGTCCCAGAGATGTTCCCTATAGCGCTCTGCTAGGAGGTGCCCAGTCTCCCCAATGTAGAGGAGACTGCACCGGGAACAACGGATACAATAAATGATATTCGTGGATGTGCAGGTAAAACTTTGATAGATGTGGAAGGCTCCTTTAGGGCCTTGGATAGAGGTGAGGGAGGAGGTGTGGGCACAGGTTTTACAGTTCCTGTGGTGGCAGGGGAAAGTGCCAGGATGGGAGGGTGGGTTGTAGGAGGGCGTGGACCAGGTAGTCATGGAGGGAATGGTCTTTTCGGAAGGCGGAAAGGTGTGGGGAGGGAAATATATCCTCTGTGGTGGGGGCTTTTTGGAGGTGGACCTTCTCCCCACCCCCACCCTCCTCTAGCTTATCTCTCCATGCTTCGGGCTCACTGTCTTTATTCCTGATGAAGGGCTTTTGCCCGAAATGTCAATTTCGCTGCACTTTGGATGCTGCCTGAACTCTTCCAGCACCACTAATCCAGAATCTGGTTTCCAGCATCCGCAGTCATTGTTTTTACCTAGTTAAACTGATGCTGTCTAGTCCTCGATTCCCCAGTTCTGGAAAAAAGACTGAGTGCATTTATTCTCTCCATGACTGTCATGATCTTATAGACTTATATAAGATTCCCCCCTCAGTATTTTATTCTCTGAAGGAAAATGTCCTAGCTTGTCCAACTTCTCCCTATAACTCAGACCTTTGAGACCCGGTAACACCCTCGTAAATTCCTTCTGCATGCTTTCTAGTTTAATAACATCCTTCCCATATCAAGGTGACCAAGACTGAACACAATACTCCAAGTACAGCCTCACCAAACCCTGTGCCACTGCAACATAACTTCCCAACTTCTATACTCAATGGCCTTAATGATGAAGGTCAATGTGCCAAATACCTTCTTCACTGCCCTGTCTACTTGTGACTCCACTTTCAGAGAACCGTGCACCTGATCTCCAAGATCCCTCTGTCCCACTATACTCCTTAAGGCCCTATCATTCACCATGAAACTCCTACCTTGATTTGACTTTCAAAATGCAAGACCTCACACTTATTTATTAACCTCTATTTGCCAATTCTCGGCCCACTTGTCCAGCTGATCAAGATCCTGCTGCAATTTCTGATAACCTTCCTCACTGTCCGTGATACCACCTATTTTAGTGTCATCTGCAATCATGCCTTGTAAATTCTCATCCAAATCATTGATATATATCCCTATTCAAAGAAAAAGAATGCTTCTACCACATTCTGAAGGAACAAAAATCAATGCGTGTAAACATTGGCACTTCACTTCAAACTGATAAGGCCTGAGGTCAATAGTGCTGATCAATTCCAGTCAGCATCCAGGCCCCAACAACAGAAACCATAGGAATGGACTACCATTTGCCTGATAATGCCACATCACAAGTGACTGATGTGCTGCTTGATTATAAGTACATCAACTTTGACACAGGACTACATCTCCAAGCTGGGAACCCAGGATGCTGAGTGAAAGGAAATGGGTTAGTAGTCAGCATTGAACATATAACATAGAACAGTACAGCACAAGTATGGGCCCTTTGGCCCACGATGCTCAACATAACGCCAAATTAAACTAATCCCTTCTGCCTGCGCTTGGTCTATATCCCTCCATTCCTCACATATTCATGTGCTTATCTAAATGTCCTTTAATGTTCCTATCATATCTGCCTCCACCACCAACTCTGGAAGCACATTCCAGACTCCAATCACTCTCCATGTAAAAAAACATACATCTCACATTTTGAACTCGACCCCTCTCACCTTAAATGCATGCCCCCTAGTTTAAGGTATTTCAACTCTGGGAAAAAGATTCTGACCTTCAACCCTATCTATGCATCCCATAATTTTACAGCAACTGCGGTACAATGATAAATTCCTTGAACACAGACAAAGTATGTAATAAGAAAAGAAAATGCTAGAAAATGTAACAAGTCAGGCAACATGCGTGGGGAGAAAACCTTTAATCAGAATGGAAGGCATGATATTTAAGAATGAAGATGAACCAGAAGAGGTAAACGGTTTTATAGTTGCTATTTTATAGTTATTAGTCCTAGAAAGACTCAGATGGAGGAGGCATCAGATGGCATGCTGTCTTATAGATTCACCAATTCAATTCCCAACAGCACTCTAATGTTCACTTGGGTACAATTCAGTATATAGGTGCCGGGCAAAAGCTGACACATTGCCTAGATAACTACTGTTCATGCTTTGGGTCTTAACTATGAGGATAAGAGACAACGCAATTGCAAGGGCCATCCTCAATTCTGCCCTTACGTCAATATAATTATGCACCATTTCACAGGCATGCTTACTGATCAATGAGTGGCATGTGCGTGGATCCTGCCCAGGCATGTTCCGAAGGCAGCAGGAGGAGATCAGAGATAGCAGCATCATCAGCAGCAGCAATGACACCGCAGTCTAATGTTGAAAACAAGCAGCTGAGGTCTCCTGTAGAGCGAGCTGAGCTAAGCTGAGGATTCATCCAAGAATGTTGAACTTTTAACTTATTCCTTTATTTTCTTAGTTCATATTAAGACAAACTTTAATGTTCACTGATACCCTGTTTTAATTATTTTTCTACTTAGTCTCTTAACTTTTAACTTTGTTTCTTTTACTACTTTGTAGCTAAGTTCTTTTTTACCTAGGCACCTTTGTACCTAAGATGATGCTATGTGTAGTGACATTAAATATTTTTCACCATACTCCTGTATCTCTGTACTTAAGTACATGTGATAATAAAATCTAAGTCTAAATCTAAGAATCACATTGCACAGAAGAGGCCCTTCAGCCCATCAGGTCTACACTGACCTATCTACTGTTATGGACTGAGCCAGACCCCTCAAACCCTTGGCCCATTTGAAGAAGATAGCCTCAACCCTAATTTTTTTCTATTTTAAAGATGTGAAGTGGATATCCCAGGCGTGTGCAGCTAGTCAAATGACTCGGCTTTAAGCAAAGCAATTTGTTTAAAAACTACAGTTGAAACACAAACAAAAGAAAACTGATTTGATACAGCAATTTAACTAAGGAGCTGTTCCAATTCTTACAGCACTCCATAAACACACCTCTTGGGAAAAGGTAAATTCAAATGCACATTTTTGCAGGTAGGAGAGATTTCAGAGAGAGAAGCCAGTCAAGAATCATCTGCTGAAGCATGGAATCTTTTTACACTGTAGCAACTTTAACTACAGCTACCAGCAGCTTCTCTGCTACAACTAAACCAAACTAGAAAAAAATTCGAGCTGAGGTAAGTGGCAAATTCCCCTGCTATTGTTAAAGTAGACATTTCCAGACATTTCAGCACCTTTGCCTTTATGACCTCTCTTTTAAAAGAAACATCCCAAGGACAAGATAATTGTGTTAAAGTGACAGCATCGTCCCACTACACTTATCCTATTTACCAGCACTTGGCCCATAATGTTGAATGATATTATGCTTCAAGTGCTCATCCACGTACTTCTTAAAGTGAAGGTTTCTGTCACTATTACCGTCCCAGGCAATGCATTCCAGATTCTGAGGGTGAGAGGAGTTTTACTCAAATTCCCTGTAAGCCTTCTGCCCTTCACAGTATAATTGTAACCACATGTTACTGACACTTCAACTAAGAGGAACAGCTGCTTCCCATCTAACTTATTCATGCCCTGTACACTCCTTTAAACCTTCTCTGCTCGAAAGTAAATAATCTGATGTTATCCAGCCTCTCTTCAAAGTCAGACTGCTCCATCCCAGGCAACATTCTGGTGAGATCTCCTCTGTACCCCCACCAATGCTATCTCACCCCTCCGAGACCTTGTCTGAATTTACCCCTCGGGTTGAAGAGGATTAGCTGTTCAAAGTTTGTGCGAAGATTTGTAGCTCGGGTGCTCGTTGTTGTGGTTCTGTTCGCCGAGCTGGAAGTTTTTGTTGCAAACATTTCGTCCCCTGGCTAGGTGACATCATCAATGCTCTGGAGCCTCCTGCGAAGCGCTTCTTTGATGTTTCTTCCGGCATTTATAGTGGTCTGTCCTTGCCGCTTCCGGGTGTCAGTTTCAGCTGTCCACTGTAGTGATTGGTATATTGGGTCCAGGTCGATGGTCTGTTGAACACACACTGGATCATCAACGCCACACTCACAAGCATCCGATTCACGAGAGAAGTAGAAAAGGATAGCCAACTCCCATTCCTAGACGTGATAGTACAGAGAACACCGAACGGAGAATTCACCACAAGGGTACACAGGAAAACAACACACACAGACCAAGTCCTAAACTATGAAAGTAACCACCCCAACACACACAAACGAAGCTGCATCAGGACACTATTCAAAAGAGCTACAACACACTGCAGTACACCAGAACTGCGAAAAGAGGAAGAGGAACACCTATACAAGGTATTCGCCAAAAACGGATACCCGCGCAACTTTATCAACAGATGCCTAAGAGATAGACCACGGAATGAGGACATGCCACAACCAAAAGGACTAGCCACACTACCATACATCAGGAGCGTTTCAGAACTGACAGCCAGACTACTGCGACCGCTAGGACTCATAACGGCACACAAACCAACAGCCACGCTCAGACAACAACTTACTAGAACAAAGGAGCCAATACCCAACATGAGCAAAACTAATGTAGTTTATAAAATACCATGCAAAGACTGCACAAAACACTATATAGGACAAACAGGAAGACAGCTAACAATCCACATACATGAACACCAACTAGCCACGAAACGACATGACCAGCTATCACTAGTATCCACACACTCAGACAACAAGCAACATGAATTCGACTGGGAAAACACTACTATCATAGGGCAAGCCAGACTGAGAACAGCCAGGGAATTCCTAGAGGCATGGCATTCATCCACAAACTCCATCAGCAGACACATCGACCTGGACCCAATATACCAATCACTACAGCGGACAGCTGAAACTGACACCCGGAAGCGGCAAGGACAGACCACTATAAATGCCGGAAGAAACATCAAAGAAGCGCTTCTCAGGAGGCTCCAGAGCACTGATGATGTCACCTAGCCAGGGGACGAAACGTTTGCAACAAAAACTTCCAGCTCGGCGAACAGAACCACAACAACGAGCACCCGAGCTACAAATCTTCGCACAAACTTTGAACACTTAGGGCGAGAGACGCTGAGACAAGCCAGGAAATGGGAATCCTGCGCTAACCGCCTAAGCGCAACATATGAACAACTCCGGTTTCTACACGAATGCCGAAAGAATCAAATCCTTCCACAATGTGTCAGGTACAGACCACCAGTCAATAATCCACAAGCCAGGGAAACAGCCAAGCAGAACGACTCAGGATGATCCAGGTAATGATCACAGACGCTCACAACCGACTGCACAAATACAAACAAGAAATTGCGCGCCAAAAGTCGTTAATTTCAAAGACCGCTAATCATGAATGGACCCGGACCATAGAACAGGCTGTCACTATAGGACAGAACAGGACAACACATCGCAAAAAAACGGCACTAAAAGAAAAACTGGCCAAGCTAACACACAAAAAAGAGGACACGACAACACACACCTGGGTTAAAAACCTCTCCCACAGACAGCTCACAGACATGGAAAGAACTTTACTGGCCAAGGGACTCAAATACAACTACAGGGATGCCAACACAGCAGACTTCCTAGCAGCACTAGAACGCACACTCAGGAACAATGGACTGACAGAAGAGACACAACAAACAGTGAGACAAACGGTCGTACTATGATGATAAGAAAAAGACAAACACATAACCTCAACACCAAGGAGAGGGAAGCACTGAAAGCACTAAGAAATGATAAGAACATAATCATACTACCAGCAGATAAAGGCAGAATGACTGTCATCCTGGATAAATCAGACTACATCAAAAAAGCACAACATCTACGAGCAGACACCAACACCTACCAAATGAAGAATTTGGACCCCACACCACAACTCACCAATAGAATAAATAACATTCTAAGGAATCTACAAAAAAACGGACAGATAACCAAAGCGGACCTACGAAGAATGAAACCGGAAAGCAACAACACCCCCAGATTCTATGGACTACCCAAAGTACACAAACCAGACATCCCACTCAGACCCATAGTATCACTACCAGGGACACCAGCATACAAACTGGCCAAAGAACTACAACAGAAACTGGAACACCTGGTCAGCGGATCCAAACACTCCATACAATCAACACAGGAATTCTTGGACGCCATCAGGAATACACACATAGACAAAGAAGAAACCATGATCTCATTCGACATGACGGCACTGTTCACTTCGATTGACAAAACCCTAGCCAGAGAAACAATAGCCAACCTACTGGACATACACAACAGAAAACAGGAGGTGGAACCTATCAACAAAGACGGCATACTTAAACTACTGGACTTATGCCTCACTACACACTTTACATTCAACAATCAGATATATGAACAAATCAACGGAACACCCATGGGATCACCAATCTCGGGACTCATAGCAGAGGCAGTTATGCAAAGGTTAGAACAAACAGCCCTACCACAAATTCAACCCAAACTCTGGGTCAGATATGTCGATGACACTTTCGTAATCATCAAAAACACGGAAATAGAAAAAACACACCGGATCATCAACGCCACACTCACAGGAATCCGATTCACAAGAGAAGTAGAAAAGGATAGCCAACTCCCATTCCTAGACGTGATAGTACAGAGAACACCGAACGGAGAATTCACCACAAGGGTACACAGGAAAACAACACACACAGACCAAGTCCTAGACTATGAAAGTAACCACCCCAACACACACAAACGAAGCTGCATCAGGACACTATTCAAAAGAGCTACAACACACTGCAGTACACCAGAACTGCGAAAAGAGGAAGAGGAACACCTATACAAGGTATTCGCCAAAAACGGATACCCGCGCAACTTTATCAACAGATGCCTAAGAGATAGACCACGGAACGAGGACATGCCACACCCAAAAGGACTAGCCACTCTACCATACATCAGGAGCGTTTCAGAACTGACAGCCAGACTACTGCGACCGCTAGGACTCATAACGGCACACAAACCAACAGCCACGCTCAGACAACAACTTACTAGAACAAAGGAGCCAATACCCAACATGAGCAAAACTAATGTAGTTTATAAAATACCATGCAAGGACTGCACAAAACACTATATAGGACAAACAGGAAGACAGCTAACAATCCACATACATGAACACCAACTAGCCACGAAACGACACGACCAGCTATCACTAGTATCCACACACTCAGACAACAAGCAACATGAATTCGACTGGGAAAACACTACTATCATAGGGCAAGCCAGACAGAGAACAGCCAGGGAATTCCTAGAGGCATGGCATTCATCCACAAACTCCATCAACAGACACATCGACCTGGACCCAATATACCAATCACTACAGCGGACAGCTGAAACTGACACCCGGAAGCGGCAAGGACAGACCACTATAAATGCCAGAAGAAACATCAAAGAAGCGCTTCGCAGGAGGCTCCAGAGCACTGATGATGTCTCCTAGCCAGGGGACAAAACGTTTGCAACAAAGACTTCCAGCTCGGCGAACAGAACCACAACAAGGATTAGCTGTGGTACCCTTATGATTGCAATCAACAATCTCCATTTAAAGAAATGAATTTGTGTCTACTCTCCAAGCAATTGGAATAACATCCAATAATGGTTTCTGATATTTTGGCAAAGAGTCACACAATCAGGAATCCTACAGAACTCTTGAAAGCCTATGTCAGTTTTTTGAAATTTGCATCCAAGTAGTTTATTTTGCCCCCGTCTTTCTTGACAAACCTCCAGATTTTGTTTTTTTTCAAATATATACCCAATCATTTTATTATTGAATTGCTTCTTTCACCCTTTAGGGCAGTATATTCCTGATTACAAAAAAAGAATTGCTGTAACATTTCTTGTCAGTGTCTCATGTTGTAAGAAATGCACATAGCTGGTACTCGGTTGTTACATGATTCTCTTCTGGTATATTTGCTGCCACCAGCCCTTCTAATGCCAACCTGGTCATACTGGTATCAAGTGGTGAAGGATTAACCATTAATAAGTCTTTGGTAGAAGAAGAATTAACTTGAGTTACAAGAAAGAGTTTATTACATTATCAGTAAGATAACTAGTTACATTTGCTTAAGACTGTTACGTTACATTTCAACATAAGTTATATCGTATCTCCTACACAAAGATGATTAGATCAATGCTACAAGACTAAGGACAGTGGAATTGATTAACTTAGATCTATAACTTAGAATTGACAAGTTCATCCCATGTTTATGTTTCAATGGGCAGAGCTGTAACAAAGCTTCTGAGTCAACTCTCTCAGGCCAACTGACTTGTACAAGTTATCATTTCAAGGAATTGAAGAGGATGGAAAAGGAAAGAGTGTAGGCACTATCAGAGGAGGGAAATACTAGATAGGTCATCCCAACAGTTCACTAAGCCGATCTGTTGACTTCGTCAGGATTTGCTGCTCCTGATCTCTCTTCTCCAGGAGGCACAGAATGATTGGTTTACAACTTAGAAAGTCTCTGACTTATTGGTTAAAAACAATCACTTACAGCAACAAGTGCATGGAAATAAATTGACTTTTTTCATGTTTTAGGTGTTGTTTACAGCAGTGTGTGTGAGAGAGAGGGAGAGAGAGAGAGAGAGAGAGAGAAAGACCCTCTGCCTGTTCCGAGGTTTAAAGGCTTCTCCATATCATTCACACATACAAGTTGTTCAGATGCCACAGAAACAATCACATAGTTGTTGGAGGCAGAAGGCTTTTGTCATTAACAACTGATCACCACTCCACAGATCAACCCTTCCTTTGTATTTAGCCCCGGTTCCAGCTCATGTGCAGTCACATTTCCCCAAAGCTTCAACAATCAACAATGTAAACAGCACTTACCATGCACATGGTAAACCTGCTTTTAAAAATTGCACCAATCCCTTGCAAAAAATTTGAGTTTAAAACAATCCTTCTCCTATTTCAATCTAAAATCAAAAACGTATAAAAATCCTACATCCTAACAAATGAGTATCATAACTTTCAGAATGAACTGGCCTCATTTGGTTGCACTTAAGAGAATACCTAGAAGTCCATAGAAAAACATCTTCACTGATATGCTTTACATCTGAACCCTTGACAGGAGAATCCTTAATGTCTCTCAACAAGCACCTTGGCATCATTTATTTAACTTCATGTGATCCACTCTTCAAAGCTGTGAGGTGAAGATTGCATTAAGGTGAACTCCTACTGGTTCACATAGCAAATAAAAGCAATGGGGTCCTTTTGTGATGAAGACTAAGCAGATTACATCAGTCATGATATTAAACAACAAATATAAAGCAACATATCCCCCCAAGCATCCATTACATTTGCCCACTTCAGGTTTTGCTTATTCCTCATTTACAATGCTGTCATGAAGGAAAAGCTGAACAACATCTTCCATACAACATTCTGGGAAATGGTCCACATTGTAATGATATAACCTGAAGTTATTTGTTATGATTCAAACAGAGGATTTATGCCAAGCAATAACTCAACGCCCTTGTATTTACTGTCCATCATTAATAATTTGTTCCTCATTATTCCAGATTCACATATGTCTACACCAAACATACATCAGGACCTCAGTGAAAATGGACGTGAGGGGACTGAAGTCAGATCATAACTCTATTAAACAATCATTAATTGAATAAACTACAGAAATATACAACACGTAATTTACTGCAAACGTGTTTGCAACAGAGGGACACTTGGTTGAAAAAAATGTTACATTGTATGCCACTTAGTTCAGTCTGAATTAGTCATCCATCTCATCACGCATAACGTAACTGCTGCATTTATCAACTTAATAAATGCTGCTGGATGTGAGAACATTTTGGGACAAAAACCATAAAATGCTCAATATATTCAGCAGGCTTTGCAAAACCAGGGGCAAGAGAAACAGAGCTAACAGGAAAACATTTTCCCAGCCCATGAATGATAAGGAATAAAGCAAGTCCATTGTGGAAACATGGGAAATTAGAAAAATGAGATCCTTGATGTTGTGAAAGAAAAGTCTGATTCTGCAGCCAGGTTGTGAGCTGTGAGATGAGAATCTTCCTGATGAGTGGCAAGAGGCCTACTTGCATATACTTGCATTTCATTAGATCTCGCTTCATTGATATGTTATTCTCCCATGCACTGCAGAGAAACTAGAGTGAGAACTCCTGATTTGACTGTCAAAGTGGATACTTGGTGGCCTGTTCCTCATCTTGGCCTCTACCTTCATCAGCAATCACCAACAACTTAAAGTACAGTTAGTGTACGGTGATCACCTGCAACCTCACTCACCCATCCACAGAAATTGGCATCAAACATACACCAGCTTGCCGCATCCCCATGACACTTCTCTGAATCACTTATAATGCTCCATTTCAATACTGTATTTTGGAGTGCATCGGCTCTTTTTACTGTAATGCTACAGTTGCATCATTTTGCAAGCAGGGACAATCACTCATCTCAAGCATCAGACCAGAATACATCTCAGAACTCTTTACTTGTTCCCTAGCGCTCATTCACTTTGCGCCTGCTTGGATACCCACTGCAACTCTGCCTTGCCTTACCTGTATTGCAACGTGCCACCTCCTTCAGAACTTAAAGGTTCAAAATATTACTTGCTATTTAGCACTGACACAAAGCCAGACAGATTGTCATGGTGTAGGCAGCAATCCATTAAAGTGATAGACATGTTGCGTCATACCACTTCATTTCATTTCCCTATTACAAAGCTGGTGCTGAAGCCTGGTATTAAGCTTTGACAACATAGCAAGATTTAACAGGAGAATTCAACATTCAGGACAATCAATACTCTCATTAACAATCTCAACAGATTAGTCAAAACCAGTAGCTTTGAAATTATAATTCATTTGAGAAAGAATTGTTGTTGGGATTATTGATGAATACATGTCAGATCTGATACAGTCCAAAGAAGATCTGACTTTGGAGAAAACTGTTAAAATTGTACTGATTTGATTTGATTTAATTTATTATAGTCACATGTACCTAAGTATGCTGAAAAGTTTTGTTTTGCGAGCAGTGCAGTGGAAAAGTGTGGCACTGGAAAAAGCACAACAGGTCAGGCAGCATGCAAGGAGCAGGAAGGTCAATGTTGGCAGATCATAGCAAACAAGGATTTACAGATCATAGAATGCTTAGAACAAAAACCAAGAAAACTCACAAGTAAATTCTGAGAGGAGGACAAATTTACCATAGAAGAGCAACAGGATCTTTGGAAGGGACAAACACCTCAAGACATATGTCATAATCCAGCACAAAGAGTAGGCCAAACAGCAGAAACCATGTTAGTGTTATTGTTGTGGAACTGCAAAGCCCAGCTATGACAATAGAGTGTAGATCTGTAAAACTATGGATCACTTTCAGAAAAGGTGTAGAAGTAAAATGCAATTTGAGAGCAGCAAAAAGTTGATACTCATACAAATTTACCTTCTGCTGGAGAAAGAAATAACTGAGGCACATTTAAAAGAAATTTAACTGGACAACAAACCTCTCTGTTGAACAAATTGATACATCAAAGTGGACTATGACTCAAGCTGATTGGCTTATGTAACATTTCAACCCTTCAAATTTTAAGAAAAATATTCAATTCTGGAGATAATATAATGTAAACAGAAATCTAGTGACATGATTAAGAGTATGAAAATGCTTAGTTTAGCACAAAGACATCAAAAAAGGCAAATGAAGATGTCTGACCTACTTGAAAGTTTAATACAAAGATCTTATGTATTTCAACATAGATGTACCAGTCAATTGAAAATCAAGGTTTGCTTGAACAAAATGGAAATGTGATACATGCAGCTTCATGGAAGAAAAATGTTTGTCACAGATTTGGGACATGATTAAAAACAAGATTTACCAGGTCTGAAAATTCAGGCTCTATAAAAAAAAGTACATTTCAATAGAGCAGCCATCATTTAATGATATTGAAAGTTCTTCAGGTGATGGGGCAACTACTTGAGTTAACAATGTTTTGCTTCAGAGGGAATTTATGAGATTAAAGGTCCTCCAGAATAGGTATTGACATCCCCTATGAATGATGTCCAAATAATAAATAAACTTCCAGCAGAGAAATGACCTATACCTACTCAGGATCAAGATTGAAATTCTTCAATCTAAACACCTCCCAATCTTCTAAATCAAAAGGCAATACTTCCTAGAAAAATTATTGAACATTCAGGCTGCCTAAACTTAGACTCTCAGGAGGAAATTTGGATAACGTCACTATAGTCCTGCTCTCTCCTTAGAGAGAGACAACTGGTGATGGTTTAATCTGACAGTCACACTGACAAGGGGAGAGGTTGAGAATGAGAGTCCTTTGTGGTTAATTCAGCCAGTATGAGAATTGAACCCATGCTATTGATATCACTCTGCATCACAAAACAGCCATCCAGACAAGCAAACTAACAGCCTGCCATGGATTAACGGCAAAGGAAAAGTAGCTATTTATTTGAATGCACAAATGTTAACCATCAGGGGAAGTCTTGGGTGGGGTCAAGGGATAAGCAATGTAATGGTTCTGGAATAGTTATCTTTGGAGATTAGGGAGCATCTAATGCCTCGTGACTATGTCACACAGTCCTGGATAAACAATACAGAGAGCAGCTCATGGTCTCAATGTTGTCAGATGTGTTATTTCTGGGTTCCTGATAATCTTTGTCATTCTGCCTTATGAGTCAATGTAACTTGTAACTGCTGCTTTCATACAATGAATTTCACCTTGTTGTTAAGTCAAGTGCTTCTTCTTATAAGTGGTCCATCTTCTACCTTTGAACAGGCCCCTAGACCCAGTACAGAAAATAGTATTAGTGGCATCTGACTAACCAAAGGTTGATTTGGCATGTATATGGGCGGCACAGGGGTTCAGAGGTTAACAGTGCTACCTCACAGTGCCAGGGAGCCAAGTTCAATTCCACTCCCGGGTGATTGTCTCTGTGGAGTTTACACATTCTCCCCGTGTCTGCATGGGTTTCTTCCAGGTGCTCCAGTTTCCCCTCAGTCCAAAGATGTGCAAGTTATGTAGATTGGCCATGGGAAATTGCACAGTGTCCATTGATGTGCAGGTCAGGTGGATTAACCATAGGAAATGCAGAGTTATAAGGTAGGGAGGCAGGTATGGATGGAATGCTCTTCAGAGGAATGATGTGGACTTGATGGGCTGAATGGCCTGCTTCCACATGGTTGGGTTTCTATGATTAGGCTCTATGATTAGAACATAAATGATCTATGGAGCAACAGAGTGAATGAAAAGGAAAAGAAACCAGACCATCCAAACCCTGGAAGGTGACACAATCAACACAGGAATTGCACAACTGTTCAAAATATCATAGAGAAGACATTAACAGAACCATTCACATGAGGAAAAGGATGGGAAATATGCTGACAACACTGAGCCCAAAGCAGCAACCTGATTCTGGATCAAAAGAAACACGATGGGATCTTCCCTGGAAATTTGAAAGTAAATGATGAATGAAGGGTACATATTCACTCACTCACTCACCAATAAATCATTGGCCCAACAATGATCACTATCATCCTCCACCAAAATACAGCAACCATACCATACTCCAGGAATACCAACCACCTCAGTAAGAAAGTACAAGGTAACTCCAGGTGAGATCTAACCAAAGCTGTGTAAGTTGAAAGTATGACTCCCACTCCTCCATATTATAGATCTCCAGATAGAAACACGAGTGTTCCATTAGTCACTGATTATTTTCTGTACCAACTCATGATACTTTAATGATCTCTGGACCTGAACTCCCAAGGCTGTTTGGAACGGTGTTGTTTCCTGATATTTCTTCAGTTCTGGATTCACACAATTTTGCACCAAAGTATTATTTTGGATAAGCACATGATTGGACTAACAATCTTCAAAATCAAAGGCAATATTTCTACCAGTTGAGCCAAGATGATGACTCTAAAGCTAATTAGGCACTGGAAATGTGATGACCTTTTAAAGACATTGATGCATTCAGAAATTTGTGAGAAATGTTAGCCTACCTTAGGCTGTACCTCTGGTAGTGAATAATACTATCTTGTGCACAATCCTCCAACTTGACCAGATGGTAGTGTAATTCCTTTGTTGATGGAGGTGATTGCTGAAAAGGAGATTGATAATGCTTATGTTGAAAGGGCATTTTATCCTGACTTTACCTGTGATCTCCTTCAGATAAATGTGGTCGAGATTAAAAATCTATTGGCTATTCTTTCTGTTTCACAGGAGGTTGCATAGCAATCAAAGATTTCTATTATACAATTGCATCACTTTTGACTTGAACATGATTAAAAAATGTTTCCAGTATAATTCAACAATTTGCCATTTGTCGAGCTGCATTTAACCTTTGACAATCATTTTTCATATGCTTAGCACAATTGAGGCAGAGTCATTGTCTGATCCCAAGTGAAATATAATGTGATATTATTCAAAGATATTTGAAAGAATGTGTTAAAAAGACCATCAATATATTCTCTGCTTATGGTACAAATAGCACCCTAGCTGCTTGATTTTTTTGCAATGCTTAAGTAAATATGACTACTTAAAGGCTTTTCACTCAGTCGATATACCTTTATGCTGCACTGTTTTGGCAAAGTACAGGTAAGGATGTCCACATTCAAGTTGTCCAACTTTTGTGATCATTCCTCTCCTAAACAAGTCATGATCGTACTGATTACACTCATGTATTTGTCAGTTCTGTCGATAGGGTGAAAAGTGGGACTTGAACAAAAAGCAGAGTGCTTAGAGCTAGTCATCCAGGTTGGATCAGGAAAAGACAATTGTGTTTCATACTGACATGAGAATATCTATGTTGGGTCTATGATTTAATAGAGGACTGCACAAAAATGTTGGTCTTCTGCTTTCAGAGTCCAAACAACATTCAACAAAAATGATTCTCAATTTAATCTAAAATTAAAAACTTTCCAGTTTAAATTCAGATGTTGATATTCCTCACAGCATTGATTTGTGAAATGTTTAATATGTTGCTAATACCATGGAGGCTATATCCAACAGAGATATTGTCCCAGTCAATATTATTATAATAACTTCTGTAGCAGGTGGGACTTGAACTCAGGACTATTAGTCCAGAGGCAGGGACACTACCAGAGCAGCTAAATATTACGTTGTCCATGGACTTCAATAAAGCATTCAACCTCCATTTCATAGCAAAAAAAATTTTCGTTTTACCAACCAGAGATTATTTGCTCCTCTTAAAACATTGTTAATTCTTATAGGTTTCATTTTATACCATAACCTACAACATTGATAAATACCTGACAATTGGGCCAACAAGTGGCAAGTACCCACAAATGCCAGGTTATGACCATCACCAATACGAGTCAATCGAATCAGTGCTCCTTGACATTCAATGATGTTACCATCACTGAATCCACAAACAAAGCTGCATTAGAACATTATTTCAATGAGCCAACACACACTGCAGCACAGAGGAACGACGCAGAGCAGAGGAAAATCACCTATACCGTGTATTCAAAAAGAATGGGTACCCAATGAACACAGTTCACCGATTTCTCAGCAACAAACCCAAACAAGCAGACAAAACACGTCCAGAAACCCGAGCCACTCTCCCCTGCAAGAAAGTCATCTCGGAAATGACTGCCACACTACACAGACCTCTTGGCATTATGGTAGCCCACAAACCCACCAACACACTAAAACAGCAGCTAATGAACTTGAAATACCCTACACAGACAACAAACAAAACTAATGTCATTGACAAAATACCTTGCAAGAACTGTACCAAACACTACATTGGACAAACAGGCAGACAACTAGCCACATGATACATGAACATCAACTAGCCATAAAATGACATGACCCACTCTCACTAATATCCTTACATACAGATGAGGAAGGACACCACTTCGACTGAGACAACACATTTATCCTAGGACAAGCCAAACAGAGACATGTATGAGAATTCCTAGAAGCATGGCATTCCAACCAGAACTCTATCAACAAACACATCGAGTTAGATCCCCATCTATCACTGTTGAAAATGTGTAGCTGGAAAAGCGCATCAGGTCAGGCAGCATCCAAGGAGCAGGAGAATCGACGTTTCGGGCATGAGCCCTTTGATCTCCAGCATCTGCAGTCCTCACTTTCCCCATCTATCACTCCCTGAGAAAAAGAACAGGACATGACAGCAGTACAGGAAATGACAGTACCACAGGAAATTATATCACCAACCCAAAGAAACCCAAACATATAAATAGAAAGCAGGACTTATCTGCAGTGCTTCGCCTGTGGCCCACCGAAGATGTTATCCAGTAGGGTGACGAAACATCTGGAAATGAACCTTCTAGCTCAGCAAGCAAACCTACATCCAGGTGGACATATTTTACTACCACCTAATCAAGGGTAACTAGAGATGAGCAATAAATGCTGGCCAGCCAGAAAAACCCATGTCCCACAAATGAATGTAAAAGAACTTGAAAATGACCCAACCCCAAAAAGCAGGAGAAATCCAACATGATATGGTACCCCCTCATATCAGTCTACTCTTGATTATCAGCAAAGAGATGGGAGGTGTGATCAACAGTGCTGTCAAGCAGCATTTACCCAACTATAATCGACTCTCAGATGCTCAATGTGGGCTTGCCAGGTCGGCTCAGCTTCAGAACTCATTAAAACCTTAGGTTGAATGTGGTTGAGAGGACTGAATTCCAGAGGAGATGTCCTGATGAGTGCACTTAATATCAAGGCATAACTTGACTAAAGGAGTAGTATCATGTTGTCCTAATGAATTTGAAGCTAATGAGGATTAGCTGGGGATTGAAACACTCACTACTAGTTGCGGTTGTATCTTTCGCAAAGGTAGAAGGTTGGAGGCTAATTATCTAAGTCCCAGGTCATGACTGCAGGAACTTTCTTCATGTTACTGTTATAGGTCCAAACAATACAATTGTTTTATCAATGTTTTCTTCTATCCGAAAGATTAAAAATGTTTTGGATTATTAGATTATTTCAAATAATTGCAAAGTGTTTAATATGCACCTGTTAATGAAACAATCTATTTTAGTAAGCAGCAAAAGCTGGAAAGTTCAAGCTTAAAAATAGGTAAAATTCACTCCACCAACATTTCCAACAAGACAGTCTAACCACCTTGGCTTGATAATAAATGTTATGATGCGGCTAGCACTCCTGAGATACTGACGTGGTCCATGTTCAAGTACAACAAGACCTGGACAATATCCAGGATTGGGCTAAGGAATGACAAGGAACATTCAGGCCACATGAATGTCAAGCAATGACTATCTCCTGGATGTAGGTTTGCTTGCTGAGCTGGAAGGTTTGTTTTCAGACATTTCTTCACCATATTAGGTAACATCATCAGTGAGCCTCCAGATGAAGCCTTCATCCAAAGGCTCACCGACGATGTTACCTATTACGGCGATGAAACATCTGGAAACAAACCTCCTAGCTCAGTGAGCAAACCTACATCCAGAAACTAAACCTAAGCTACAAATCTTCTCCAAACTTACTAATGACTGTCTCCAGTGAGAGACATTAAATTGTGTTATCACTGAATCCCCCACTAAAAACTTCTTTGGCATTACCATTGTCCAACTGGACTCAACACATAAACGCAATGGCTACAAGGGCAGAGCACTGTAGCGAGTAACTCACCTCCTGACTCCCAAAGTCTGTCCACCATCTACAAGACATAAGTAAAGGGTGTGATGGAATACTTCACACTTACCTGGATGGGTGCAGCTCCAACAACACTCAAGAAGATCTTGTTGTATTTGAACATGGACTGCTTCAGTATTTGAAGGGTTTTGGTGGGAGAAAGTATTCCATCAATAGAAGGTATGCTAGGGAAAGTTCATGTGTACTCGCCTGGGTTTAAATGTTGGTTTGCTGAGAAGATTACAGTTAAAGAAGATACCCTGTGTTGCACGTAAAAGTCTCTCTCTCACTCCAAATGCTGGAAGTCAACTAACCAGCAATGCTTGAGTGAATAAGCAAAACACACAAATCAGAGTCCTACTTAGCATTTAACCTTTTTTTTGTGTATTCCAGGAAGGACCAAAGATACAATTTCTGCAACAAGGGACAAGTGGGGAATTGGTGAAATCCTTGTTATCACTTTGTCCTACATTGCTCTTTGTCTGATGTTTCCCTGGCATTATGCAAGTGTGACATTCCATGTTTCCCACACAGGACATTACCAGAGAGCCACTGAATTTATATCTGTAGTCTTTCTTTCTTGTCTGTAGCAAACCCCTTTTAAAAAGCGCATCATAGAATTAAAAACTGTCTTTGATGCTTTGCAGTTCTGATCCATTTTCATGACAGGTAGCACCATCAAGATCCAGGGAGTCATCATTCACCCAAGCAGGAAAAGAGATTCCACAATAAGGTCTGTCAAGACCTTATCAAATAACAGAGCAAGCCTGATGAGCTGAGGAGCTGCTCCTGCTCTTCATTCATGTGCTTGTATGTATTTTAAACATTAACTGGACCAGTCTCTAATAGCTACAAGAGTTTGAGCTTAATTTATTTTACAAGACAAAGTGCATCATAGGAGCAGAACAGAGTACAACCTAGAATGTTACAGACACAGAGAAGGTGCAGGGAGTGTGTGAGAGAGAGAGACAGAGAGAGAGAGAGAGGTCAACATTAACATTTGAGAGGTCCATTTAAAAGCTTGATAACAATGGGGAAGAAACTGTTCTTAAATCTATTCACATGTATATTCAAACTTTTATAGCTTCTGCTCTTTAGTATTCATGCTCTAAATGTACCACACATATCAATAAAGCATTTATGCCAAAGTACAAATATATTGAGACAAAATTACAGGTCCATTAGGGGTGGTTGGGGAAAATAAATCCACGGGACTACAGGCTTAAGGAGAGCAATGTAGGTGAGAGGATTGTTATATCAAGAGCTGTCATAGATTCAATGGGCAGAATGGCCTCCTTCTGTGGACAGACATCTCTACACAAATACCATTTGTTTGAAGAGAACAAAGTTGTCCTATTCACTCAAATTCTTAGGTAAACCTTAAATGTATCATCCTTTTTTATTCTTCCAATGCCTCTTACTATGACTGAGTTGAACTGAGAATTCTGGCTTTCTCTCCAATCAAAATGTATTCTTCAACAAATTCTAAAACCGTGCAGTTCCTTATTTCAGTCTGATAGACAGTCCTGACCCTTAGTGTCCTTGAACCACTATTTGTCTCGTCATGTTTTCAACTTTCTTGTTGAGCTGCATGCATTTAAAAGTCATCATTGTCTACAAACTGACAAAATTGTCACAAATTTCTTTTCAAGTAATGGTGAAAGGACATCCACATTGAGTTCTGCCTTTCAGACAAACAAAACAACCATTTATTGTGGGGTGTCACGTGATGCCCACAGTCTGAAAGATACAGTAGAAATGTTTCTTATTTAATAAGTTGCTTGGTTTGATTTTTAAATTAAACTATTATTTAAGAAGGGATGGAGGTTTGTAAGGAATTAATGAGGAAAATGTAAACATCGGTGTGAGATAGAGATGTTTGAAACAGAAAGAATCAAACATGCAAATAAATAAAGAATGACCTCCATTCTTTACATTGATTTTCATGATCTCAAAATGTTCCATGTATATTACAAAAAACAAAGTATTTTTTAATCATTGTGTTCATTGTATCATGCAGGGAAACATTAATAAACTGACTATACTTAGAGTAATAGAGATGTACAGCACAGAAACAGACCGTTCGGTCCAACTTGTCCATGCTGACCAGATATGACAACCCAATCTAGTCCCACCTGCTAGCACCCAACCCTCTCCCTCTGAACCCTTCCTATTCATACACCCACCCAGATGCCTTTTAACTATTGCATTTGTACCAGCCTCCACCACTTCCTCTGGCAGCTCATTCCGTACAAGTATCACCCACTATGTGAAAAAGTTGTCCGTTAGGTCTCTGTTATATGTTACTCCTCTCACCCTAAACCTATGCCCTTCAAAAATACTTTGTTGGTTTTAAATTGAACCAGAACATGTTGGTTTGAATCTAAAAGAAGTTTGGTATTTGAATCCAGGATACCATATAATTGATGGCTATGTAATCAGTAGGTCTCACTTAAGATCAGTTCCAATAATAGTGTGGGGGAGCTGGAACTGTCCTGCTTGAAGAAGGTTGAGGAGAGATTTGATAGAAGCATAGGTTGTTCTGCTAATCTGCACGTTTCATCAACACAAATTCACTGTAACATGATTGACGAATAGAGGTTGTTGTTTCTAAAGTGCAAACTTTTAAAATATGTGTTGACTACAGTGTGACGGCATTGCAACTTTAAGTGTTATTTGTATTGCACGATTCTTGTATAGCATAGGGTCACACAGGAACGTGACAATTGCGCTATAGGAGAAATCACTGTGTTCAAAATCATGAGGAGTCTGGCCAGAGTAGTTGGTGAGAAACTGGTGGAAAGATTGAGAATCGGAGGATGTCACTTTAAGTAGATTACAAAAACAAGCAAAAGTGATGTAAGGGCAAACCCATTTAATATGATAATATTGATCATAATATAACCCTGTTTAATATTGATGATAATACAAGCTGTTTAATATGGTGATAGTTATGATAATACAAACCTTTTTAGATGGTGATGGTTATGGTAATAAAAACCTGTTTAATATGATGACAGTTATGATCATGCAAGCCTGTTTAATATGGTGATATTGATGATAATACAAACCTGTTTAGTATGGTGGTATTTGTGATAATACCATCCTTCAGTTCTGACACAGGATCACTGGACTTGAAACGTTAACTCAGTTTCTATTTGCAATGATGCTGCCAGACCTGCCGAGTTTCTCTAGCTCTTTCTGTTTTTGTATCAGATCTCCAACTTCTGCAGTTCTTAAGAAGGCATTTAGCATGTTTGCCTTCATTGCTTAGACTTCTGAATAAACAAATTGGGCCATCATATTGACGTTGTATAGGACATAGGTGAGGCCTCTTCTGGAGTACTGCATGCAGCTGTGGTCAACCTTCTATAGGAAGGATATCATTAGATTGGAGAGGGTTCAGAAAAGACTAAGCATAATGTTGCTGGTACTTGGAGATATGAGTTGCAAGGAGAGGTTGGATAGACCGGGACCTTTTACTCTGGAGTGTAGGAGTTTGAGGGGTGACCATATAGAAGTTCATAAAATCATGAAAGGAACAGCTAAGGTGGGTGGCAGGCATCTTTTCCTTAGGGTGGGGAACTGAAAAAACTAGGAGGACATATTTTTAAGATGAGAGGAGAAAGATTTTGAAAAAGAAATGAGGGACAACTTTTTTACACGGTGAGTGATTCACATACGGAATGAACTCCCTGAAGAAATAGTGGATGCGAATACAGTTAGAATGTTTAAAAGACAATTGGCTAAGTACATGAATAAGAAATACTTGGAGGAAGATGGGTCAGGAGCAGGCAAGTTTAGTTTGGGATTATAGTTGGTGTGGACTGCTGGATCGAAGGATCTGTTTCTGTGCTGTATGACTCTGTAGCTCTATATACCTTTCATGTGGTTAAGCACAGACAAGAATGGAATTGAATAATGAAGTCTGTGCATAAATAAAAATGATTTGTGCATAAAAAAATTTGCTTCCTTGCATTCGGCATTGTTTATTAATAGTAATTCCTGGATATAACCCTCTGGCACATGGTTGATTAAACGACAGTGTACTGAGACTCCTGTAGTCGATCATTCAAAATGGGAGGCAGAAAAAAAGCAAGCAACTTTGGTTAGTTAGCTTCAGATCTGTCATTGAGAAAAATGCATTATGAAGGGTATAACAGCAGAATATAATCAAACAAAGTCAGCAAAGCTTCATGAAGGGGAAATCACAACTGACAAACTTACTAGAATTTAATAAAGAGTACAGATGAAAGAGAAGCAGTAGATGTAATTTTGAAAAAAAAAAATGATCAATTTGGTGCTGCACATAAGGCTATTTAATGAGATGCATCCCTTGGTGCTAGAGGTAGTATATTAGCATGGACACAGGATGGCCAATTAATGGAAAGCAGGGAATTGGGAAAAGAGAGGCATATTCAGAATGGTAAGTTCTAACTAGTGGAATGTGACAGGGATCAGTGTTGGGACCTCAATCATTTACAATGTATATTAATAACATGGATGATCATATGAATCTGCTATTGCTAAGTGTGTAGATGACACAGAAATAGGTGGAAAGACAAGTCATGGGAAGTAATCATAGAATCCCTACAGTGTGGAAACAGGCCATTCAGCCCAACAAGTCCACACCAACCCTCTGAAGAGTAATCCAGACCCATTCCCCGACCCTATCGCAGGACACAAAGAGTCTCCAGAGGGATAACAGCAGGTTAAGAGAATGGGTAAATCATGAGAGATAGAATATAGTATGGAATAATGGAATATAATTACAATCAGAATTAACTTTATTAGGGTGTAGGTTTGCTCGCTGAGCTGTAGGTTTGATATCCAGACGTTTCATTACCTGGCTAGGTAATATCATCAGTGACGACCTCCAAGTGAAGCGAAGCTGTTGTCTCCTGCTTTCTATTTATATCTTTCTCCTGGATGGGGTTCCTGGGGTTTGTGGTGATGTCATTTCCTGTTTGTTTTCTGAGCGGTTGATAGATGGTATCTAGATCTATGTGTTTGTTTATGGCGTTGTGGTTGGAGTGCCAGGCCTCTAGGAATTCTCTGGCATGTCTTTGCTTAGCCTGTCCCAGGATAGATGTGTTGTCCCAGTCGAAATGGTGCTTTTTTTTCATCAGTGTGTAGGGAGAGAGGGTTGTGTCTTTTTGTGGCTTTTTGGTGTTCATGTATCCTGGTGGCTAACTTTCTTCCTGTTTGTCCTACGTAGTGTTTGTGGCAGTCCTTGCATGGAATTTTGTAGATGATGTTGGTTTTGTCCATAGGTTGTACTGGGTCTTTTAAGTTTGTTAGTTTTTGTTTGACGGTGTTGGTGGGTTAGTGTGCTATTAGGATTCCGAGGGGTCCAGACTACTAAGACCTACCGATAAAACAAACCATCATTTCAACAGGGACAATACATCTATCCTGGGACAGGCTAAGCAAAGATATGCCAGAGAATTCCTAGAGGCCTGGCACTCCAACCACAACACCATAAACAAACATATAGATCTAGATGCCATCTTTCAACCCCGCAGAAAACGAACAGGAAATGACATCACCACAAACCACAGGAACCCCATCCAGGAGGAAGATATAAACAGAAAGCAGGAGACAACAGCTTCGCTTCACTTGGAGGTCGCCACTGATGGTGTTACCTAGCCAGGTCATGAAACGTCTGGATATCAAACCTACAGCTCAGCGAGCAAACCTACACCCTAAACCTCAACCTGAGCTACAAATCTTCACAAACCTTGCGTTAACTTTATTGTAACACATACTGACATGAGTACAATGTAAATTTTACAAGTTGCCACTTAAGCCACAAATGTATCTAGTCGCGTATATGGTGCTGGAAAAGCACAGCAGGTCAGGCAGCATCCGAAGAGCAGGAGAATCAACATTTTGGGAATAAGCCCTTCATCATGAGTAAGGGTTGTGGGCTGGGGGACTGAGAATTCAATAGGTAGATGAAGGTGGGGGGGGGAAGGTTATAGGTCGGAGAGGAGGGTGGAGCAGGTAGATGGGAAAGGTGATGGACACGTCAAGAGGGCTGTGCTGAGTTGGAGGCTTAGGATTGGGATAATGTGAGGGATGGGGAAATGAGGAAACTGGTGAAATGCACATTAATTCCGTGTGGTTGCAGGGTCCCAAGGTGGAACATGAGGTGTTCTTCCTCCAGGTGTCATGTGGTAAGCTTTTGCCAATGGAGGAAGCCCAGGACCTGCATGTTCTTGGCAGGTGAGTTGAAGTGTTCAGCCACAGAGTGTTGGGGTTGGTTGGTGCGGATGTTCCAGAGATGTTCTCTGAAATAATCCACAAGTTGACGTCCTAGAGGAGCCCACATCGAGTACAATGGATACAATAGTTGATATTGGCGGAGGTACAGGTAGATTTCTGAAAGATGTGTAAGGATCCTTTGAGGCCTTCGACGGAGGTGAGGGGGCAAGTGTGGGCACAATTTTGCACTTCCTACGGTGACAGGGGAAAGTGCCTGGAGTGGGGTGTGGGCTGGTGGGGGAGGGTGTAGACCTGACAAGGGAATCGCGGAGGAAATGATCTCTCTGGAATGCTGATTGGGGTGGGGAGGGAAATGTGTCCCTGGTGCTGGAGTCTGTTTGTGGTTTGCGGAAGACACAGAGGATGGTGCAATGTATACGGAGGTTGGTGGAGTAGAAGGTCAGGACCGGGGGGGTTCGGTCCTTGTTGTGATGGGAGAGGTGGAGTTCAAGGGCAGAAGAGTGTGGGAACTGGAGGGGATGCACAGGAAAGGCATCATCGACCACATGAGAGGGGAAATTGCGATCTTTGAAGAAGGAGACCATCTGGGATTTTCTAAGGTAGAATTAGCCATCCTGAGAACAAATGCAGCGGAGGCGAAGGAATTGGGAATAAAGGATAGTGTTTTTACAGGAGGTCGGGTGGGAGGAGATGTAATCCAGGTAGCTGTGGGAGCTGGTGGGTACATAGGAGATGTCTGTGGTTAGTTGGTGGTCGGAGATGGAGATGGAGAGGTCCAGGAATGGGAGGGACGTGTAAATTTGAGGTCAGTGTGAAAGGTGTTAGTGAAGTTGATGATCTGTTCAACCTCCTTATGGGGCCACAAAGTAGCACCAATCCAGTCATCGATGTAGCGGGGAAAAAGGTGGGGGTTGGTGCCAGTGTAGGTGCGGAAGATGGACTGTTCCACGTACCCAACAAAGACATCAGGGTGACAGGATGCCAACTTGTAGATCATTTCAGGGAACATTTCTGGAATCCCCACACCAACCAAATCCTCAACTCTGTGGCTGAACACTTCAACTCTCCCTCCCACTCCACCAAGGACATGTAGGTCCTGAGCTTCCTCCATTGCCAAACGCTTACCACACAAAAACTGGAGGAAGAATGCCTCATGTTCCACCTTGGGACCTTGCAACCACACAGGATTAATGTGGATTTCACCAGTTTCCTCATTTCCCCACCCCTCACATTATCCCAGTCCTAAGCCTCCAACTTGGCACAGCCCTCTTGACCTGTCCATCGTCTTTCCATCTATCTGCTCCATCCTCCTCTCCAACCTATCACTTTCTCCCCCACCTTCATCTATCTATGGCACTCTCAGCCCCCTGGCCCACAAGCCTCATTCCTGAGAATAGGTATATGCCTGAAATGTCAATTCTCCTGCTCCTCGGATGCTGCCTTACCTGCTGTGCTTTCCCAGCAACACACTCTTCAACTCCGATCTCCAGCATCTGCAGTCCTCACCTTCTCCTACAAAGCTAGGTTCAGACTCTTAAATGCAAATTCATCAGGAAACGACATTAGAAAAGTAAAGAAATAAAATGTCCAGCAATAAATTAGAAAAAATATATAGAGAAAAAGAGTTCAGAATAATGGTCCATCCAACCCTGGCTTCACCCAAGGCCGGGAGTTCAAGTCCACTCTGAGACTGAAAGTTTGAGTCCACACTGAGACCCAAGAGTCTAACTTCACACTGAGGCTGGAGCTTGAGTCGATACTGAGGGTGGGAGTCAAGTCCATACTGAGACTGAGAGTTTGAGTCCACACTGGAGCTTGGAATCTCTGCTGCGTTTCACCTCGGACATCATAGATGCTGCCCAATGATGGGAAGTAAAAGAGAACGAAGAAAATGTGAAAAGGGAGAGAAAAAAAGTAAAGAAGCAGATGAGCTTCAGCTCCAGAGTCCCACTCCACCACCATCTTGGAGACTTGAGGGAAAATGTAAATGTGAGCGACTTTAACAAGCAGAATACAAAAGCTGAATATCATTTAAATGGAGACAAACTGCAGAAAGTTGCAGCACAGAACTTGAGAATACTGGTGGATAAATCATAGAAAGCCAACACATGAGTCTAGCAGGTCATAGGGAAGGCAAATAAAATGTTGACTTTTATTTCAAACAGTATGGAATATGACAACAGGGAAGTTTAGCTGAAATTATGCGAGGCATTTAGTCAGATGTAGCTGGAATACTTCGAATAGTTTTAGTCTCTTTATCAAAGGAAAGATACTCTGGCATTGTAGGCAGTTGGCAGAAAGTTCACTTGGCTGATCCTGGGTATGGAAGGACTGTGCTATGCAGAGAGGTTGAGTTGGTATTCATTGGCATTCGGAAGGCTGACCTTTCTAAGCATACAAGATTCTTAGGGGATTTTACTGGGTCAATTCTAAAAGATTGCTTTCCCTTGTGGGAGAGTCCAGGAGCCAAGGCCGTAATCTCGGAATAAGGGATTGTCCATTGGAAACAGGAGGAGAAAGTTCTTCTCCAAGAAGGAATTGGATCTGTGGAATTATTTACCACAGAAGGCTGTTGAGGTCGTGTCAATAAATATATAGGGCTGAGATTGAAAGGTGTGTAATCAGTTAGGGAATTAAGTGTGATGAGGATATGGCAGGAAAGTGCAGCTCGGGATTTTCAGGTCAGCCAGGCTCTCATTGAATGATGGGGCAGATGGGCTGAATAGCCTACTTCTGCTCCAATGTCTTATGGTCAAAGTGAACACATGATCAGGTGGGCCATTGAGCCGAGGAGTGGCAGGTGGAGTTTAATTTAGATAAATGTGAAGTGCTGCATTTTGGAAAGGCAAACCAGGGCAGGACTTATACTCTTAAATGTAAGGTCATGGGGATCGTTGTCAAACAAAGAGATCTTGGAGTGCAGGTTCATTGTTCCTTGAAAGTGGCATTGCAAGTAGACAGGATAGTGAAGAAGACATTAGGTATGCCTTTATTGGTCAGTGCATTGAGTAAAGAAGTTGGGAAGTCATGCTGCGGCTGTACAGGACATTGATGAGGCCACTTTTAGAATACTGTATTGCATTCTGGTCTCCCCCTGTTTTAGGAAAGATGTTGTTAAACTTGAAAGTGTCCAGTAAAGATTTATGAAGATGTTGCCAGGGTTTGAAGGATTTGACCTCGAGGGAGAGGCTGAAGAAAATGGTTTTTTGTTCCCTGGCGCATCAGAGGCTGAAGGGTGATTTTATAGAGGTTTATAAGATCATGAGGGGTATGGATAGGGTGAATATTCAGGATCTTTTTTCCCAGGATAGGCAAGTCCAAACCATGAGGACATAGGTTTAAGGTGAGAGAGGGAACTAAGGGACAACTTTTTCACACAGAGGGTGGTGCATGTATGGAATGAACTGCCAGAGAAAGTGGTAGAGGTGAGTGCAATTACAACATTTAAAAGCCATCTGGATGAGTGCATGAATAGGAAGGGTTTATAGGGATATGGGCCAAATGCTAGCAAATGGGACTAGATTATTTTAGGACAAGTTGGACCAAAGGGTCTGTTTCCATTTTGTACATCTCTATGACTCTAAGACCTGTCTTCAAGCTTGGATTTCAGAATAACACCAGTCATTGTACATTAATAGGAGAAAGTGAGGACTGCAGATGCTGGAGATCAGAGCTGAAAATGTGTTGCTGGGAAAGCGCAGCAGGTCAATGGAGAGGACATCTCTGACTGAATTAGGTTGAATTGGGAAGGTGCTGCATACCCTGCATACTCCCTTCATTCCCAGTTCCACTGCACAGGCCCCTAACAGCTCACCACCAACTCTATTTCATTGCCATCTGTCACCTTGAGGGAATCTGAAGTATTCAATGGAAGTTTCCTTTTATCCCATTCATACGAGATAAACTGAGGGAAAAAGTGCTGTATCAGGACTGTCAGTTCCTACTGTCCGTGAAGAGCACCAGAGAGAAGTGACCAAGGAGGATGCAGGGATAGTCAGTGCAGTCACCATAGGTAAAACCAATGACTGCAGATGCTGGAAACCAGATTCTGGATTAGTGGTGCTGGAAGAGCACAGCAGTTCAGGCAGCATCCGAGGAGCAGTAAAATCGACATTTCAGGCAAAAGCCCTTCATCAGAAATAAAGGCAGAGAACCTGAAGGGTGGAGAGGTAAGCTAGAGGAGGGTGGGGGTGGGGTGAAAGTAGCAGAGAGTACAATGGGTGAGTGGGGGAGGGGATGAAGGTGATAGGTCGGGGAGGAGGGTGGAGTGGATAGGTAGAAAAAAAGATAGGCAGGTAGGACAAGTCATGGGGACAGTGCTGAGCTGGAAGTTTGGAACTAGGGGGAGGTGGAGGAAGGGGAAGTGAGGAAACCGATGAAGTCCACATTGATGCCCTGGGTTGAAGTGTTCCGAGGCAGAAGATGAGGCGTTCTTGCTCCAGGCGTCTGGTGGTGAGGGAGCAACGGTGAAGGAGGCCCAGGACCTCCCTGTCCTTGGCAGAGTGGGAGGGGGAGTTGAAATGTTGGGCCACAGGGCGGTGTGGTTGATTGGTGCAGTTGTCCCGGAGATGTTCCTTAAAGTGCTCTGCTAGGAGGCGTCTAGTATCCCCAATGTAGAGGAGACCTCATGGGGAGCAACGGATACAATAAATGATATTACTGGATGTGCAGGTAAAACTTTGATGGATGTGGAAGGCTCCTTTAGGGCCTTGGATAGAGGTGAGGGAGGAGATGGGCGCAGGTTTTGCAGTTCCTGCGGTGGCAGTGAAAGGTGCCAGGATGGGAGGGTGGGTCGTAGGGGGGCGTGGACCTGACCAGGTAGTCACGGAGGGAACGGTCTTTGCAGAAGGTGGAAAGGGATGGGGAGGGAAATATATCCCTGGTGGTGGGGTCTTTTTGGAGGTGGCAGAAATGTCAGCGGATGATTTGGTTTATGCGAAGGTTGGTAGGGTGGAAGGTGAGCACCAGGGGCGTTCGGTCCTTGTTATGATTGGAGGGGTGGGGTCTGAGGGCGGAGGTGCGGGATGTGGACGAGATGAGTTGGAGGGCATCTTTAACCACGTGGGAAGGGAAATTGTGGTCTCTATAGAAGGAAGCCATCTGGTGTGTTTTGTGGTGGAACTGGTCCTCCTGAGAGCAGACATGGTAGAGGCGGAGGAATTGGGAATATGGGATGGCATTTTTGCAAGAGGTAGGGTGGGAAGAGGTGTAGGAAGGGGAGGGAGGTGTCAGTGATGGTCCAGGTAAATTTAAGGTCAGGGTGGAATGTGTTGGTGAAGTTGATGAATTGCTCAACCTCCTCACGGGAGCATGAAGTGGGGCCGATGCAGTCATCAATGTAGCGGAGGAAGAGGTGGGGAGTGGTGCCAGTGTAATTACGGAAGATCAACTGTTCTGCGTAGCTAATAAAGGGACAGGCATAGCTGGGGCCCATAAATGTGCCCATGGCTACCCCTTTGGTCTGGAGGAAGTGGGAGGATTCGAAGGAGAAATTGTTAAGGGTAAGGACCAGTTCAGCCAAACAAATGAGAGTGTCAGTGGAAGGGTACTGTTGGGGACGTCAGGAGAGGAAAAACAGAGGGCTTGGAGGCCCTGGTCATGGCGGATGGAGGTGTAGAGGGATTGGATATCCATGGTGAAGATGAGGCGTTGGGGGGCTGGTGAAACGGAAATCTTGGAGGAGGTGGAGGGCGTGGGTGGTGTCTCGAATGTATGTGGGGAGATAGGACAGTATCGAGGTAGGTAGAGATGAGTTCAGTGGGGCGGGAGCATGCTGAGACAATGGGTTGGCCAGGGTGGTCAGGCTTGTGGATCTTGGGAAGGAGGTGGAACCGGGCAGTGCGGGGTTTCCGGACCTGAACTGCTGTGCTCTTCCAGCACCACTAATTCAGCGCAGTCACCATGACTATTACTTTTGATCCATTAGACAAGTGTCGTGCACTTCGGTACATCACAAGTTCAAACGTTTTAGTCAGAAGGATTCCTGTTTGCGAAGGAGTGGTTAGGTGAGTTTTTTTTTTAATCATGCTTTCAATTTCAGCTAACCTTTTCGTACCCATAACATTTTAGATTTATGGGATTTTGGCTAATACTAGAGTAGCTCATTACTGAACTACTATTAGAGTGATACTTGACTGTTGTTTATTAAAAGTATCTTTTAGTGTGAATCTAACACTTGGTACCATCTATTTCACTATAAATTAATTTAATAGAAATTTTTGTCAAATTAAATAGTTGCAAGGGAGTGAAAATGGCAGTCACTGGGATATAAGCTTCTGTGGAATGTTGGAAATCAGAGACAGTTCAAACTTCCCTGACGACTAAAGCTGCAGGAAGTGTATCCAATTGTAGCTTCTGTCAGATCACAGGGATTGGTTGGAGAAACAGTTGGACACACTTAGGAACATGGAAAAGGCGGAAAGCTTCACAGAGAGGAGTTTTTGAGATGTGGTCACACCAAGGTTAAGGCAGATAGATGGGTGATTGCTAGGAGAGACTGGGAGAGAGTGCGAGTCCCCTGTGGCCAAACCCCTCTCTAAGTCTGCTGTTTGAGATACTGATGGGGGTAAATGCCGGGTGGGAATGGAATATCAGGGCATGATAGCAGCAGAAGCCAGAGCGTTGGCACCACAACTGGCTCTGTTGTATAGCAGGGAGGGACAAAGTACAGAAATGCTGTAGTAATAAGGGACTGTATCATCAGAGGCACACAGAGAGGTGTTTCTGTGGCTCGGAGTGAGACTCCAGGATGGTATGTTGCTTCCCTGGTGCCGTGGTCAAGGATGTCTCTGAGCAGGTACAGAAAATTCTTAAAAGAGGTAGTGGTATACATTAGAACCAATGGCCACAGGCAGGAAGAGTAACAAGGGCCCACAAAGGCAGTTAGGTGGTAAGTTGAAAAGCAGGACCTCAATTCAGATATTGCTCCCTGTTCTACATGACAGGAATAGGAAGATAGTGCAGTTAAATACATGACTAAAGAACTGGTGTAGGAGGCAGGACTTTAATATGGGGATCATTGGAATGTCTTTAAAAGCAGGTGGGACCTGTAAAAGAAGGATGGGTTGCAACTAAATTGGAGGGGCACCCATATCATGGCTGGGAGGGTGACTGTTGTTACTCATGTGGGTTTAAACCAGTGTGGCAGAGGGAGTTGGAGCCAGAGCTGTAGATCAGCAAGTGAAATGACCCAGGAGAAGTCTGAGACTAAGACCAGTAAGGCTAAAGGGAAGAACAGACAGGGAGAGGTTGGGTAAAGCCAAGACTAGATTAGATTACTTACAGTGTGGAAACAGGCCCTTCGGCCCAACAAGTCCACACCGACCCGCCGAAGCGCAACTCACCCATATCCCTACATTTACCCCTTACCTAACACTACGGGCAATTTAGCATGGGCAATTTAGCATGGCCAATTCACCTGACCCACACATCTTTGTGACTGTGGGAGGAAACCGGAGCACCCGGAGGAAACCCACGCAGACACAGGGAGAACGTGCAAACTCCACACAGTCAGTCGCCTGAGTCGGGAATTGAACCCAGGTCTCAGGCGCTGTGAGGCAGCAGTGCTAACCACTGTGCCACCGTGCCGCTCACTAGTTCTTTTGAAAGCAATAAATTGAGGGAAGGCTAACCTACAACATTATTAGGCAGGAACTGTGGAATGGAGATTATATTTGAGGATAAAGCTACACCTGGCATGTGGGAATTTCTGTCATATAATCTGATTATTAAATTTGTAGATGGCACAAAGATTATGGATAGTAAGGAGAATTGTCAGAGGATACAGCAGGATATATATTAAGCTGGAGACTTGGGCACAGAAACAGCAGATGGAATTTAATCTGGACAAATGCAAGGTGATGCATTTTGGAAGGTCTAATGCAGGAAGGAAGTATACAGTACATGGCAGAACCCTTAGAACCATTAACATACAAAGGGATCTCGGTATACAGTTCTATAGTACCCTGAAAGTCACAACACAAGTGGATAAGGTGATCAAGAGGCATATGGCAATCTTGCCTTCATTGGTACAAACATAGATTATGCAAACTGGCAAATCACGTTGCAGCTGCACAGAACTAAAGTTAAGCCACATTTGGAATATGAGTACAGTTCTGGTCAGCACAATCTAGGAACGACATGGAAATTTTTGAAGAGGGTATGGAAACACTTTATTGGAATGTTGCCTGGTTTGGAGAGTATTAGCTATGAGAGGAGACTGGACAAGCTTGGCTTGTTCCCACTTGAACATCAAAGGTTGGAGTTCACAATATTACAAGCAACATGGATGGAATGGATAGTCAGAGTCTTTTTTCTAGGGTAGAAATGTCAATTACTCTGAGACAAAGATTTGAGGGGATAAGGTTAAAGGAAATGTCAGAAACATGTTCTTTTTTACACAGAGGGTGATAAGTGCCTGGAATGTAGAAACATATGCAAAAGCAACATTTAAGAAGTATCTTGACAGGGTGGCATGGTGGCTCAGTGGTTAGCACTGATATCTCACAGAACCAGGTTCGATTCCTGCCTTGGAAGTTTGCACATTCTTCCCGTGTCTGCGTGGGTTTCCTCCGGGTGCTCCAGTTTCCTCCCACCATCACAAAGATGTGCAGGTCAGATGAATTGACCATGCTAAATTGCCCATCGTGTTAGGTGTATTAGTCAGAGGGGAAGTGGGTCTGTGTGGGTTACTCTTCGGAGGGTCGGTGTGGACTGGTTGGGCCAAAGGGCCTGTTTCCACGCTGTAGGGGATCTAATCTAAATGATTAGGCAAGGAATAGAGGGACAAAAGCATAATTTACTGGAAAAGATCAGAACGTCTGGCAGCATCGGTGGTGAGAAATCAGAGTTGATGTTGCAGGTGCTGTTACCCTTCTTCAGAACAGAGGGCCAGAGTGGTATGGACTGCATAAAGATAAAAGGTTTTTCATTTAGAAAGGTGTCATGTGTCAGCACTGTCTTTGTAGGGCCAAAGGGCCTGCTCCTGTCTATGTAGGGCCAAAGGGCTTGCTCCTGTCTTTGTAGGCCAAAGGGCCTGCTCCTGTCTTTGTAGGCCAAAGGCTTGTTCCTGTGTTGTACCGTTCCTGGTTCTTTATAACAAATATGCAGCTTATTATATTTCATAATTAAATTCATTGTGCAGTTTCTGTAGAAAAATTCTTTGCAGAAGAGTGACAAACTTGAGGTTTGAGTTAGGCATGGCTTACTGTTGCAAAGAGCCAAAGCAGATTTCTTGAATGATTTGCAATATTTCCATTGAAGCAGCATGCTGCCGACACTATCTTCCAGGCAATCAGTGACAATTCTATTGAATGTGCCTGAATAACATTAATACATGAGAGGTGCTTACGATCTTGAATATTTATTTTTCTTGTCAAAAAAAGAACAATGAATTCTGACACCATTCAAGCTCAGTGGTTAGGTTGCTGTCATTTTGTGTCTCTCTGGACAAATGCTGTGGCAAATGTTGCAGTCCATTAAAGACATGTTTATTCAACACAAAGCACTCAGTATTGAATAAATTGCTGACTCCCATTCAATTGCTGATGATGTGAATGTTTCATTTTTAAATTATTGAATTTAAAAGTCTTTATGCTAGGCTCATTTATATGTGAAGAGTAAAGGATGAAGGAACATAGAACAGTCCTCATACTCTTTGAGCCCTTGCAGTATCCCAAGAAATAACCAGTGAATTACTTCGACAGTTAGCTGTCAGATGCATTGATTTGGTAACAGAAAACAAAGAACTGAGAATGCTGGAGATCTGAAACAAAAGCAGAAGTTGCTGGAGAAACTCTGGCAGCATCTGTAGGACGAAAGCATGGGAGTTCATCAGAGCTCACTAGACTTGAAACATTAACTCAAATTCTTCCTACCGACATTGCTAGACCTGCTAGTTTCTCCCAACAAATTCTGATTTGGTAGCAGTCTTCCTGCTTCAGAAAAACATGTGTTTGAGTTTCACCCATCATTTGATGCTAAAATCTCGGCTGGTGCTGAAGAATGAGAAAATATAGTACAAGCCAAAATTCAGGTAAAACTTGTCACCAAGGCCTCATTTGCTTTTTCAGGTGGATATAAAGTGTTGCATGGTATGGCTTCACAGCAGAATATTGGCCAGGCCAATATGGTCCCTCAATCAAAATTACAATAGCAGATGATCTGGTACATATCACTCTATGGTTATTTGGACCTCATTGTATTCAATATTTCCTACAGGTTTCTTGCACTGAAACAATTACAACAATTCAGAAGGACTCTGTTGGTATAATGCACTGTAATACACTCTGCACATATTACATGGGATAGGACATTATAAAGGGCTTATGCCCGAAACGTCGAATTTCCTGTTCCTTGGATGCTGCCTGACCTGCTGCGCTTTTCCAGCAACGCATTTTCAGCTCTGATCTCCAGCATCTGCAGTCCTCACTTTTTACTAGGACATTATCAATCAAGCCTCACTGTTCCTGGAATTGCATTAAATGTGAATATTTTTTCAGATCTGCACTGTCCCCTATTTTACCTGACTTTCAAACCAAGGTTAATAGAAAGCACGGTGGCTGGGGCAGCATGGTGGCTCAGTAGTTAGCACTGCTACCTCACGGTCCCAGGTTCGATTCCAGCCTCGGGTAACTGTCTGTGTGGAGTTTGCACATTCTCCCTGTGCCTGTGTGGGTTTCCTTCGGGTGCTTTGGTTTCCTCCCACAGCCCAAAGATGTGCAAGTCAGGTGAATTGGCCATGCTAAATTACCCGTAGTGTTAGGTGCATTAGTCAGAGGGGAAATGGGACTGGGTGGGTGACTCTTCGGAGGGTCGGTGTGGACTTGTTGGGCTGAAGGGCTGTTTATACATAGTAGGGAATCTATTCTAAAGTGCAGACAGCTTTCTGTACTAAATATTAGTTAGCATTTATTATAAGTAATTAGATGATAGCTACAAGTAAAACGATATAGACCATTAGTGGGCGGCACGGTGGCACAGTGGGTGGGCGGCACGGTGGCACAGTGGTTAGCACTGCTGCCTCACAGCACCTGAGACCCGGGTTCAATTCCCGACTCAGGTGACTGATTGTGTGGAGTTTGCACGTTCTCCCCGTGTCTGCGTGGGTTTCCTCCGGGTGCTCCGGTTTCCTCCCACAGTCCAAAGATGTGCGGGTCAGGTGAATTGGCCATGCTAAATTGCCCGTAGTGTTAGGTAAGGGGTAAATGTAGGGGTATGGGTGGGTTTCGCTTCGGCGGGTCGGTGTGGACTTGTTGGGCCGAAGGGCCTGTTTCCACACTGTAAGTCTAATCTAATAAGCAGATATAACACTGCTAATTAAAACTCAGATCCCTTTTTAAACTCTCTCTTTTACATTCACACACACACAATGGAAAATCGGTTCAGTGATCTTTACTTCCCAGTTCCGATGCTGAGAGGGTCTTTCTTCAGCCCTTAGTGTCCAGTTGCCTTTCTCTGTAGATTTTCATGGGTTTGTAAGAGATACAAAGTGAATCCCTTGAAATTTATCAATTCAAAAGTCATAGCTTTCAAAAAGCACAAAACTAAAAAGGTAGAGTGCTTAAACATGCACTATATGAATGTTTTGTTATTCATTTTTTGTGTGTTGTCAGTATTACTTTGTAGCCAGTTGTAAACACAATGTAGGATAACTTAAGCACAACAATGGCAACCAAAAGTTAATGTTCCACAAACAACAGGTGATTGAATTGTTCAATGACTCAATGCTTCTCTTCAAATAGTGTCAAAAGGACTCCTTACCTGTCAGGGAAAAGCAGGACGAGCCTTGAGTTCACACCCTACTTGACATAAAGCACATTTCCCAGGACAAACCTATCAGTCAGTCAATGCTCACATTTGGATCTCCATTCAGAGCTGTGAGGAAAGTAACTGGAAGGAAAACAACATCGTTTTGTTTCAACAAGCAGAAAGTAATCAGAAATATAAATAAATTTGATAGATTGAAAGGCATTGCACAAACAATCTTAAAAGACCACAGCCAGTAGTTTAAATAGGTGTTAATAACAATGAAAACAACACTGCAGAAGCTGGAAATCTGAAATATGAGCAAAGCAGAAAGAGCTGGAGAAACTCAACAAGTCTGACATCATCTGTGGACAGAGAAACAGAGTTAACATCTCGAGTCGCGTGGGACTCGACTTCAGTATGGAGAGCTATTAGTCAATGTGCTCAAAAGCTTGGCTTAAAAATCAGGTTGACAGAAATTTTTTTAAGAAAAAACAGAGGCACAAAGGTAAGATGTTTAGGCATTGGATTGCTGAATTTACTGCCTTGAATTTAATATCATAATCACCAATAGCAGATCAAAGAATGTTGTAAACATGCAGTTGGCCAGATTTGAAGAGCAGGGTTCAGAGAGCATTGTCGGGATGAAGGAAATTATGAAAGAGCAAAAATCTAATTTAAATTAAGTTTCAGATTAATTAGAGAGCAGAATTAATTATAAAATCTTTCGATGCCACTAACCAAACAAGATTACATTCCCACAACATCAGTAGCTTCCAGCCTGAGAAAGCCAGCCAGTCAGTCCCCAGCAATTAACTTTAATTCAGAACCAAGGGAACGGCTGTGATTGTTAGAACAGTTCTGTGTATCTTTGTGTCACTCGCTGATTGTAATAATCATTGGCTTTGAATTGGTGTGACAAGTCCCACTTTATAATGATGCAACATAGTCAAGGAATTTGAGGCAATTTATAATAGGTAAGCATTGAAGGAGAATGATAGCTTCTTCCAAACCCATTGGTCCATTACTGATCTATTCATCATTATTGATTTAATGCATACAATTTATTGGCATTATTGGTTTTTCCTCTTTTTTATCCACCTCATGAGTTATAAGTCATAAGAAAAATAGAATTGAATCATAGAATCATAGAGATTTACAGTGAACAGGAGGGCATTCAACCCATCAGAATGTTCCTGAAAGAGCTACCTAGCTCATCCCATTCTCCAGCTCTATCTCTATAACTCTCTAAATTCATCACTTTCAAATATATATCCAGTTCTTTTTTGAAACCTCCAGTCTCCCGACAGTGCATTCCAAATCCTAACAATTCTCTGAGTAAAGGTATTTCTCCTCATCTCATTCCTAGCTCTGTTTCTGACAATGTTGAAATTATGCCCCCTCATTACTGGTGGAAACATCCTTCTTTACTTTCTCAAAATTGTTCATAATTTGAACATCTCAATTAGGTCACCTCTTTTTCTTCTCAGCTCCAAGGAAATGAAGCCCAGTTTCTCTATTCTTTCTTTGTATTGGAAATCTTTCATTCCTGATTTCATTCTAGTCAATCCCTTTTGCACTCTCTCCAGGGTTTTAACATCCTTCTTTAAATAATATGCCCAGAACTTAACACAATATCACAAAAGTGGACTAACAAATGGTTTGTAGAAGTGTAGCATCACTCCCTCGCATTTATACTCAATATCTCTATTTCTAAAACCAAGGATCCTATAAGTCTTCTTAGCAACTGCTTCAAATTGCCTGGCCTCCTTCAGGGAATTACGCATATGAACCCTGAGGTCTCTTTGCTCCTGTACTCCTCTCAAAGATGCACTATTGAGTGTATATTATCTCTCCATATTTCTTCAACCCAAATGTATCACCTCACATTTATTCACATTGAAATTCATCTACCAGGTGTCTGCCTATTTGTCCAACTTGTCAATGACCCTCTGAAGTCACTCAAAGTCATCCTCACAATTCATTCTTTTCCCCAGCTTAATATAATCTACAAATTTAGAGATCTTGCCCTTAATACCCAAGTTCAAATCATTCATATAAATCAGAAAAAGTAAGGGCCCCTACAGCAACCCATGAGGAACACCTTTTTTAACTCATCTCCAATCTGAGAACTTATCTCCATCTATACCTACCTTCTGTTCCTATCTTTTAGCCAACTTCTAATCCATGCTGCCAAGGACCCATCAGTTCCAGACATTTCTAATTTGCTAACCTACCTGCCATGTAGCAATGTATCAAATGCTTTCTGAAAGTTCAAATATACAACAGCCACAGCATTCATTGCCTGTGTCACCTTGTCAAAGAACTCAATTAAATTTGTCAGCCATGACCTGCTGTTGACAAAGTTATGTTTGCTGTCTCGTATTAAATTATTTTTTCTCCAAGTGTATGTTTATCTTATCCTGTATTATGGCCTCCATCAGTTTTCCTACTATTGACTTAAAGCTGACAGCTCTGTAGCTTCCTTGGTTATCCTTTGACCTTTTCTTAAACAACAGCGTCACATTTGCAATCCTCCAATTCCCAGGAATTAATCCTGTGTTCAGAGAAGCCTGTAAAATTTCTGTCAATGACAAAGGACGTAAAAATCAATAAACTGTTATTAAAATATCAGTATTGTAGATGTTCCATTACTGAGGAGCTGAAAAGGTCATTCAGTCCATTCGTGTTAAACTCCCTCATGAAAGCACAGAATGTGTTCGCTTTTCAACCCCTGTTAAACTTGTAAATTTCTCTCCACTAACTAATTTTACTG